>NC_137782.1:141416640-141721640 GCF_963455305.1 Plecotus auritus
ATGTGTTCATCAAATAGAACTTTCCCCAAGCAGGGGAATAACAATAAGAAACCTAGTAGGTGAGTTCCCACAAAGCGTATCAGGGACGACATAAAGAGGAAAGCTGATGAGGTTCCAAATGTAAGTGTTCTATTCTTTGTTTTTGCACCTGTTCAAACTGGCATCTGGTATTAGGCTTCGAACTAGGGAAATGTTACTACTTTCTGTTGAGCTGGCTGGGATAAACAAAAGAGAGAATATAGTGTAAAATATTAGTTCCTCCTTGTGTGTTATTTCAAAATGCAGTTACTGCATTTTCCTTGTCAGGCTCCCTACCTGTGCTTATCATTGACTGCAGTTTCTTCTTCTTCTTCTTCTTTTTTTAATTTGACTTCTAGAAGCCATCTGGCATTCCGTCTAATTCCCACATTACAGTTCTCCATAAGTCAGGCTGCCGACTGCCTGTCAAGTTACAGGATTAAGTTTAAGGTTTTCTTAATTCATTGTGAGGTTCTTCATGGATTTGATCTATTATGTCTTCCTGAGCTTGTCCAGTTGTACATTTCTGCATGTGATTGATGTTTAACAGGTGCTAGCGTGCGAGAGTTTTCTAAATATCAACTTCACAATTCAATGGAGGTTTGGGAAGACACTAGAGCTCAAAATTGTATTGTTCCACAACTGGCAAATGGCCTCCCCGCTGAAATTCAATGTTGCAGAGCTATTTATTAAGTTAAAAAGATGGATATTTCAATATATGGAAAAAATAAAGAGGCTCAAATTCCATCATCAACTCACCAGTTGTGCCTGTGTATTCTGTGGCTCTCAAGATACAATATATCATTTAACAGGTAGGACAACTAGGTGAGTTCAAAAATACAGATTTATCCTTTGTTGTGAATTACCATGAAATTGAATGTCATTTTGCAATGTCCTACTTTTAAGTTGATTCCTTTGTGTGATTTTTGTTTTCCTGGTGTAAAGCTTAAGTGCCTGATGAAAACCTAGGTATTGTTAAGGAGAGGTGGAAAAGGGTCTCCTTAAAAGAGTGTACCTAATAAAGCATTTAAAAATGCATTATTTTACATTCAGAAGATGCATAATATTGAAGACAACATGAATGAAGGAATAATGTTCATTAAATATTGAATATCCACACAAGTGTCTGACAGCTGTTAGAAATTTTTTATTTTTTATGCTAAATGCACTGTAATAAGATTTCTAGATTGGAATATGGTGAATTCCATACTTCTCAGACCATGGGCCATTTGTCTTATCTTTGTGTAAATGGCACAAAACTTAATGTTTATGAAACCCACAAATCTTTAGTTTCACATTGGTCTTTAAGCCACTCTTTGTTTTATAGTTTTACCTCACCTCAATTTCAACTACAGGAAGGAAATCGTTACACACACATTATAGATGAATTATCCAAAATACAGGGAGATTAAGGTACTGTGCCTGTGGTCATGCTGAGAGTTAATCAAAATTAAAATGCACAGCTCTGAGTTCCCAGGCCACCTCTCAGCCCCTGGAGCAATGCCACTTTGCACTATAAATTGTCCCTATAATTTTAAAAATTTATAATGTACTCATCAATTTGCATATCTGAGTATGAATTACAAACATTAAAATTGGCTACAACTCCTCATCACCCAATTACTAACAAGAAGCACCTAAAAGGTCAAAGTCATGAAAGACCAAAGTAAATAGAGAGGTGTGCACCTTTTGCTAAACACATTGCATACGATCCAACATGTATTCATTATTTTTTGACACTAGAAGATAGTTCAAACCTTGGTTTATTCATAGTAGTTGACTTTGAATTATTAGGAGAAATTATAATAACATTTCAAAAATTATTTTAATATGATTCAGTCATGATGATATCAACTTTAGATTCAAAGTGTTAGGGGAAGGTACTTATATACATACAAGGCAATAATAAGATAAAATGTAATTTTGAATTAGAAATTGGTACATTGATTTATTTATAATTGTTTTTTTGCAAATTGCACACTTATTTTTAAAGTCAGTAATATATAGAAAGGGCCATATAGCATTATAACAAATATTAAGCAATGACTAAATACATTCTAGTTTTGGAATTTCTTTATTTCTATGAACTTTTCTTTTATAATAAGAAGTTTTCTAGATTTTTTTACTTTTAAACTGTTTTGTTGTCATATTTTGTCCTATTATGGTTCTATTGTTTGGTTTCTAGCAGTCAGTCTCAATGGAACAATTAACCATATAGAATGATAAGAATACTAACTCAACAAAATTGTCAAAAGAACAAGGAAAATCCAGGATCTTTTTAAAAAGGCTGGTGGTCTCATGAAAACTGTAATTAAAGTATGTGTGATTTTCTTCTGTGTCAGTTACACAAATCTACCAGTCTTGAATAAAAGAAAATTTGGGCCCCTACAGTGGATTGCAATAGGAAAGCACTTTTATTCTCTAGTCAGTGATAATAAAGCATAACTCCTCAGGGAGGGACTTTTCCACTATATTATTTGTACCACCTTCCTTTTACATGCTGCTAAGGTTGACATTAGTGTTGTCCCTCAAAGTACATAAGATTAATAATCAGTATTTGAACACAGTTTGGGGGCTAATTACATAAAAATTGATAATAAAAGAATACCACCAAATTGATTGAGTTTTACAGTTTGCATTTAGTTTTAAAATTACATGAGTTGAAAGGCAGTGGTAAGAAACAATAAAAATCCATTCAAAGCTGCTAAAGCAAATTAAGGTTTACTAGTCCTTTGAAAGACAAATGAGTCAAGTGCTGCAATGTAGAGAAAGCAGTAAAAATGACTGAGATTAACTATAGAATCCAAATGTCAACTGTAACTGCAAACTTATTCTCTAGAGCAGTGGTCGGCAAACTCATTAGTCAACTGAGCCAAATATCAACAGTACAATGATTGAAATTTCTTTTGAGAGCCGAAAACCGACATCTGCGCATGGGCCATGAAGTTTCAATTGCACTGTACATGCACGCAGGCATGTGGTATTTTGTGGAAGAGCCACACTCAAGGGGCCAAAGAGCCGCATGTGGCTCGTGAGCCGCAGTTTGCCGACCACTGCTCTAGAGCATTTGAGATCTTACTTCCCAGCAGTTGTCATTGGTTTTGGCTCAAATAAACTCTTATAACAATTCTCTACAGGTTTGGATGTTTCCTATCAACACTCTGAAAGGTGGAGAGAAGAAAGCAGGCTGGCTAGCGACATGGGGACCAAAGGAATGACATAGTGGTGAGTTCCCTGGGTTTTATTTATGACTAGTATATTTCAGACTGGATGCTGGAGAAATGCCATAAAACACCAATGGGTGTAGATCATAAAGCCTAGCAAAAGCCCGTTCTGTCTTATACCAAAAGAACAGAAAAAATATCCTCGCTGGACAGAAATTTTTAGACAATGACTGCCCTGCTCCAGCAAACATCACAGAAAAAATGTAAGCTCCTAATTCCTTACCCCTCCAGGAAAGGCCAAGTGGGGAGCCTCAACTTCTACCTTTGCCTGGTTGTCAAAGGCACCCAATACACCCTCCTGAAATTAACAGGGCAAGATAAGTAGAAAATATACTTATGTGAAGAACACACTAAGCAAAATAAAATTAGCTTTACTGAACACACACACAAAAATAAAGCTTAAGAGTACAAAAAATTAAATCAATGACATAGAGGCTAAACTTGAGAAATGTTCCCAGACATATAAATGACTACATAAAGAGAGAAAATACGAATTAGAATCTGAAGAGTTTTAAACATCATAGCAAACAGATCAGAAACAATAAGCAAAGATAGAACAGAAAAAAAAATTCAAGATCTAAGAGAACCAAAACTGGAGTTGACAAGGCTAAACATATAGCTGGTAAAAATTAGGAACAGAGATTAATCCCTACACACAGCTTTGTAAAACCTTAAATTTCTTGATTGATTCAGGAACTTGTAAACATAGTGCATTGGTCGGCAAACTCATTAGTCAACAGAGCCAAGTATCAACAGTACAACGATTGAAATTTCTTTTGAGAGCCGAAAACCGACTTCTGCACATGGGCCACGAAGTTTCAATCGCACTGTACGTGTGCGCCCACACGTGGTATTTTGTGGAAGAGCCACACTCAGGGGCCAAAGAGCCGCATGTGGCTCGCGAGCCACAGTTTGCCGACCACTGACATAGTGCTATCACCCTGGGACAGGGCAACTTGGCTAAAATAAATAAGATTTTAAAGAATAAAAGTAAAAATTAATAGCTTAGAAATCTAATAGATTGAAAACTATACCACCCGAATGTAATATAATGTAGAATTTTTAGGATCCTCTGGAATAATACAGAGGCAAGAGTAGTTCTTTAAATTCTTAGGGAAAAAAAGGTGTAATTTTAATTATTGCACATGAAAACAATTCTATACTAATTAAAACAGTAAAGTTCTAGTGTAAAAAGAGATAGCTAGGTCAATGGAACAGGAACAAAGACTCTAAATAGAGTATATTATGCATAATAAATTAACATATCATAAGGGCTTTACAATTCAGTGGGGAAGAAAAGGCTTACCAATGGCTAGTTTGGGATAATTGGTTGGCAATTTAGGAATAGGATCGAATGATTTTGACTTTCTTTTATACCATATACCAGTGTTTTTCTATTTACTTCCCAAAAACTAAGTACATTCTCTCAAATATAAGACCAGGGAAAAAAGAAAGCAGGAGAGAGAGAGATGGTACTTAAATTTCCATGTAAGATTTTTGTTTGAAGAAAGTTTGTTTTTGTTTTTTTGGCTTTTATTTTTAACCAAAAGAAAGGAAAATGTTTGAAATTTTTCCATACATCAAACTACATTTAGAGGAATAAAATATTATTGAAAATAAAATACTTAACATCTAAGGGAACACATAATTCACTTGTAGTAAAAATGTGAAATAAGTAGAATTCTCCTAAAGTAGATGCTATAGAAAACATAGAGAAGACTGAGAAATGACTAGATAACAACTTAAAACTTTACATTAAAATAAATCAAAGTAAAAAGTGATAAGGATATATTTGTGTCATATGTGAATTTTAATGTGTTAATTCCTTACTTTTATATAAATGAATTATAAATTCGATGATTTTGAAAGGTAAAGAATTTTGTTTACTTTATCTTATCTGGGCAAATCCTGAACTTCTTAACTCCAGAGATTAAAAAGCAACAATAGAAAATGGAGCTTCAGAAAAAAAAAAAGCAAACCCTAACTGAAAGAGTAAAGTTTTTTTACAGCTGTCCATTTTATCTTAAATCTCCAAGGTCTTCCCCCTTCGCCAGTGATGGGAAAAAGACCCTTAAACCTGTCCCAGGAAGCAGCCCCGAGCTAAGAGCAGACAGAGCAAATAGTGCTCTGACAGATAAGAAAAGCAGGGCATGAGATTACCGGATGGGACTGTTGACTGAAAACTTAGGCCCTGTCATTAAACATGTTATTAACAAGCCCTGTTGGAATTTCCTGGCGACTTTGTCCTCTCTTCCCCCCTCACATGTGTAACCCCCCGATGTATGGTTTTTGCCTATATATACTTGTAAGACTTTCTGCTCGGGGTTCAACTCCTCGCTCCGTGTGAGTTACGAGTTGAGCCCCAGTGCGCTGGAATAAAGCCTCTTGCTGTTTGCATCAAGTGACGCCTCCTGCGGATGATTGGGGTTGCCGTCGATCCGTGAGATAGAGTAAGGGTCTCCCTCTGGGGGGTCTTACAATTTCAATTTTAGAAAAAAGCAAATTATGTGGGTACCTATGTCCAAAAAAGAAAAATCCTCATAAATATCAAAACAATAAAGGGAATCTGGATGAGGAATTCCAACCAATTTTGGCAAAATGGAAGGTGGGTTGAGGTGTGGAGGTGACTGGTGACAGAGGGCAGAGGGGCGGGGCCTGCAATATGTTGAGTGGGTTGATTGCTCTGCCCTGCTGAGCCCCACAATGGAGCTCTAAAGCATCAGGAAGTGAGATACGGGGCTACAAAGAAACAGGTTCAAAGGCACACAGAATTTACTCACGGCTGTTTCCACCCCATCTCGCTCCCTCCTTCTTACACATGCACACGCACACACATGCAGAATCCCCAGAAGTTAAGCATTTATTGCCCAACTTAAAAAAGAAAACAAAATCAGTTTCCTATTCCAAAGGAAACAAACCTCTTCTTTGGGGAGAATACAGGAGTGTGATACAGCTGCCCCATAGCAAAGCCTTCCTTCCTTGCTTTAGGACCTCTCAGCATGGTGCTGGCTTCCACCCCACTCACCCCAAACCAAGCATGCCAGTGGATAAAGTCTGCCATCTATATGAAACCTATAGTCATTTATTTTTGTTGTTACATTCTTAAGCACAAATAAAATAGATCATCACTTGGTGTTGTGCAAAGCCTGTAATATGAAAGAGAATAATAACAAAGTATAAACAGAAATGACCATCAAAGAAATACAGACTGCAGGCACAGAAAATAAATTAAGAAAAATAATCTGTGATGTCTCATGAATATTTTATAAAATGCTGTATTCATAAAGTATAAACAGGATGCTATTAAAAGATGAGTGTCAATTGGAAAATAAGAAAAACTAGTGGAAATCAAAATATAATCACTAAACACAGAAATAACACTCAAACAGGGGGAAATGAACAGCAGCACAAGTATGCAAATTATGCAAATTAATGCAAAAATGCCCAGCTTTGTTTCACTATTAAATTAACAAAAGCAACAGAAAATTTAATAAAAATACTTAATGTTGATCTTGAGAAAGGAAAACAAAGTTGGAGCTATCACAATATCTGAGATCAAACTATACTACAAGGCCATTGTAATTGAAACAGCCTGGTATTGGCATAAGTACAGGCAAATAGATCAATGGAACAGAACAGAAAGCACAGAAGTAAACCCATGCCTTTATGGTCAACTAATATTTGACAAAGGAGGCAAGAGTATACAATGGAGTCAAGACAGTTTTTTCAATAAATGGTGTTGGGAAAATTGGACAAGTATATGCAAAAAAAAAAAAAAAAGAAAGAAAGAAAAGAAACGAGACCACCAACTTATACCATACATAAGAATAAACTCAAAACCAATAAAAGACTTAAATGTAAGTTGCAAAACCATAAAAATCCTAGAAGAAAACATAGGCAGTAAAATCTCAGACGTCTCATATAGCAATATTTTTGCTGATATACCTCCTAGAGTCTCAAACCTCATACTTTAATTTTTTTGTGAAGTAGGAAGCAAGCTCATTTAAGTAAGGAAATTGAAGAATATGGTAAGATGTTGAAATGTCACTGAATCCAAAAGGGAGCTGACAGGGTATAATTTTCCGATTGTGGGACAGCACTGAGGCCCCACAATAAATGTGCAATAGTGCCAGTCAGGATCGTCCGGAGATTTTTCTCTAGCTGTTCCCAGCCTCCCTAGGGTAGCAGAGAAAGTAGTCTGTCCGTTTGGCCAGGATGAGATGTTGCCAAGTGGGTATGCTGGAGGAATAGTGGTTGAAGAGCTTGGAGAGAAAATAGTTGATGTAATGAACCATGTAATTTAGGCCGGGGTGGAAGGGTATTAATAAATTAGGGAAAAGTTGATCAGTCAAGAGATTTTTATCAAATAGAGATCAGGTACAGTAAGAGTGGGCCTTTACCTACAATGGCTTTATATTACCATTATTATAAGAATAAATAATTCGTAGAGGTTTTTTTTTTTTTAAGCTCTCAAGAATCTAAAGGTATTTGTATTACAAAAAAACAAACAAACAAAAACTTTTACCCTGGAAGAAAAGCTTTCTGGGGGGGAGGAAATGCTTATCTATCATTTCGTTTATACTAGTGTTAGCATTTGCTAGCTCAAATCTAATAAAGCCCTCTCCATGAATGCATCATTAATAAAATCTTCAGAATGGCTTCTCTCAACATTTTCCTTTTGATTTCTCATGATTTAATTAGAAACATCTTTTAAAAGGCTGGTTTTACTATGGTAGTATCACATCTGCATTTTCAGCAGTATGCAGTTTAATCACAATGGGTTATAAAGTGAAGGTCCCAGCACGTATTGTATTATCTAGTAGAACCCACACATTTCGTGTTTTTAGTGCCCCTGAGTCATCATCTTATATTTGTTCATCAACATTTAACTGCCCCTCTTTTAAAAAATGTAATTTGATAGTTATTTTCTAAACTTGTTATTCTTTTATATCTTTTCAAAGTAATGACATTTCATGTCTTTGATATTCTTCATCCTGCACCTGAACTCTGTTCTCTCACAAGTCATTTTGCTCTTTTTACCTCATTTAAAAAAATTTTTTTTTTGATTGATTTCAGAGAGGAAGGTAGAGGGAGAGATAGAAACATCAATGATGAGAGAGAATCACTGATTGACTGTTTCCTGCATGCCTCCCACTGGAGACCAAGCCTGCAACCTGGACATGAAACCGGGACCCTTTAATCCACAGGCCAACACTCTATCTACTGAGCCAACCTGTCTAGGGACTTTTTACCTTATTTTGTTCAATTTTTGTATAGAGACTTGATAAACTTCTAAGAATTAAATTTCATGATCATCAGTAAAAATGAATTAGCAATTTTATGCCACATCATTGGACAGTTTTAGAATACACATAAACACTATGGTGACAATTTTGCAATCGGTAGCGTGATGTTAAAGATACAGTATATTCAGGGTGTCCTCCAAAAATGTATACACACTTTAATAGCTGATAGCTCAATTTTGAAAATTAAATGCATTTTAATAAACACTGCCTTTATAATTATTCCAAGTATGTGTATACATTTTGGGGGATACCCTACATATGTGACCTGTTGGTTATTTTGAAAGCAGAAAAATGTTTCTTTCATTATTTTTGAAGGAATGATTTCTTTCCCAATAAAAAATAATTCTCAGATATTTTAATACTCAAAAGAATGGTAAACACAATTTGTAGGTTAAGTGCCGGCTTGAGAGTTTTTCATTCATTGTTGCTTGTCTGGAACAGAATCAAACATGTATAAAATGGGTCACAAACCTCTTGGTAAAGAACTAAGGTCATTTCCTGCTCACCCACCCCACCCTGATTCCTTGATCCACGCTCTCTCTCTCTCTCTCTCTTAAATTTTAGTGAAAAAGAGGAAGCAAGTTATTCAGATGAGCATGTTGTTAATTATTGTAAGGTTCCTTGAAAGCAGAAGCCTGTTCTTAGCATCCTCCACCACACCTAGCACAGTGCCTTAATCATTGCCTGCATTATACAGAGGAATAGCTTAGAGCTTGGGTTCTGGAGTCCTGCTGCCTTGATTTTAGTCCTGGTCCTGTCTTACTAGATATGTAACTTTGGGAAAATTACTGGACCATCCTTTATTATGAAATACTAGAGGCCCACTGCATGAAATTCATGCACTCAAGGCGGGTCCCTCAGCCCGGATTGTGAGAGGGCGCAGGCCAGGCCAAGGGACCCCACTGGTGCACAATTGGGGACAGGAAGGGATGCGGGAGGTTGGCCAGCAGGGGAGGTACTGCGGGAGGGCTCCAGGGCGTGTCTGGCCCGACTCACTCAGTTCCAATAGGCTGGACCCCAGCAGCAATCTAACTTACTGGTTCGGAGTGTCTACTCCCTGGTGGTCAGTGCACATCATAGGGAGCGGTTGAGTGGCCTTAGCATATCATTAGCATATTATGCTTTGATTGGTTGAACATATGACTGGACACTTAGCATCTTAGGCTTTTATTATATAGGACTAGAGACCCGGTGCACGAAATTCATGCACGGTGTGTGTGTGTGTGTGTGTGTGTGTCCCTCAGCTCAGCCTGCACCCTTTCCAATCTGAGACCCCTCGAGGGATATCCAACTGCCCATTTAGGCCCTATCCCGGTGGAATCAGGCCTAAATGGGCAGTCGGACATCCCTCTCACAATCCAGGACTGCTGGCTCCCAACCGCTCACCTGTCTGCCTGCCTGATTTCCTCTAACCACTTCTGCCTGCCAGCCTGGGCAAACTATGGCCCGCGGGCCGGATCTGGCCCGTTCGGCTGTTCTATCCGGCCCGCAGAGCCGAAAGAGCCGAGGGTTCTCTTGCTCTCCCCTCCGCTCCTTTACTTTGAATTTATATTAGTTCACACAAACACTCCATCCATGCTTTTGTTCTGGCCCTCCGGTCCAGTTTAAGAACCCATTGTGGCCCTCGAGTCAAAAAGTTTGCCCACCCCTGCCCTAACCACTCCCCTGCCAGCCTGATCAATGCCTAACTGCTCCCCTGCTGACCCGATTGCCCACAACTTCCCTCCCCTGCAGGCCTGGTCCCTCCCAATTGCCCTCCCCTGCTGGCCATCTTGTGGTGGCCATCTTGTGTCCACATGGGGGCGGCCATCTTGTGTGTTGGAGTGATGATCAATTTGCATATTACCTCTTTATTATATAGGAGGATAGTAATAGTAGTAGTAGTATTTCACTAGGTTGTATGAATTAAATACTACATTTAAGCACTTAGACCTCTTTTTGACCCATAGTAAGAATTTAATCATTGTTGGTCACTAATATTATTGCTCTGTTTCCTTTTGCTGGAAAGGTAAATTTCTTTTCTTTTAAAAATTTTTACCCAAGTAATTCTCCTGTTATTTAGTGTTATGATAGGAGTGGTGGGGATGGTATGGAGCCAGAGGTGTACACCAACCCAGCTGGGAATATGCCTGGTGAGGAGCCCCAGCAGATAACAGCACTATCACCTTAATGGAGAATACCATGCCTTGCCGCTCTCTAACTCTTAGAACCTCCCATCCTCATCTTAATAGGTGTCTGCAGACTCACAAATTGAGTGTATTTGACCCCATGGGATGTGGCCTCAGGGACTGAAACACTTAGCACTCCAGTTGATTTTGATGCAAGAGTCTGAAGATACTTTGCAATAAGATGGGCAAGATAAGAAATGCTGGAATAAAATCTTAGTGCTGCTGCAGCATATCCAAATTATAAACAAATTGGTACATCATTCCAATAGTGCAGTAAGGAAGAAGACCTTTTAAAGAGAGATTTATCCTAGACAGGACAGCTAATCAGTCATCACCTTCTATACCATAGTACCCATAAACCACGCCAGAGAGACCCAAGTATGCTATTTTAAAAGACTTCCAGATAATAAAATTCTATAGTATTCCTTGATAACACCTCCTAGTGATTATAATGTTAATTATTATTATATTCTTGGGTAAAATAAAAAACTTGAGCTCTCTTGCTCCTTTATTTTACTTTCTGCACAATTTTTCACCCTCAACAGCTCCTCTAATTTCTTCTTTCAACTTCTCAGTTCCCCTCTCTTATTCTACCCCTTTTCTAAACTATATCTGGAAAACATGTGAAACTTCTTTTCATTAAAATAATGCAACAATGATAAGGTTCAAAGAATAATTCATTTTAAGAACTATTTTTATTTTAAGGTGAGGAAAACCTTAAAGAAATACAAATTAAATTTTGGAATTATGGAAACAACTAATGATGTACAATTGGTGTTTTGTTGTTGTTGTTGTTTGTTTGTTTTGCTGTTCCTTTAACTACACCATCCTGGATGGCTATGACTGGCAGCCAAAACTACTTTTGGGGTGTTTAAATACTAGGATCATTATATGTATACTCCTTATCACTGTATATGTGCTGTCCTAGTTTGAGTGCTGAGAACTCCATGCTCTGATAGTTTTTGAGATATAGGGGAGCAGAATAAAATTGTCCACAATGGTTTTAAAAGCCAATTGTTACTCTTTGTCCATGGCAGAATAATAATAATAGTACTTGTCACCACTTAAATATTGCCTTTCATCCTCAGACATTGAGGCACTCCAACATTGTCACTTCCCATTATTTGAGTGAATTTCTTTTGGAAGACAGGGCAAACTGAGAATCACATAATACATGGTTAGCTATGCTAATTTTGTTTTCTTTAACAAATGTAAAATAAATAGTCTACTAGAAAGCCAGGTATCTTGAAGATAAACCTCTCTAAGGTTGGTTATTCTAAACAGATGTTTTGTTCTATATCAATGTTATTTTTAAAAATTTTATTCACACAGACATAAATCTTAGACTTGATTAACTAATACTGATTTCTTTTATTTTGGCTTCTAGTCTGTCAGAGAAACAGAAATAAGCAAATTGCTTGCATACAAAAAAATGGTTTTAATGAACAGTAAAAGTACAGATTTTTAAAGCTTTGATGCCTTCTAAATTTTATGAGTAAATTTTGTGGAAAACTGTAAATAGAGCATAATTATTTGAAAAATAGAAGCCTTTGTTATTAGTCATTTAACTGTCATGGTTATACAAAGCACCCTGCTGTATAGACAAAGGACTGAAAAAAAGTTACCCGGAGAGAGTTTTTGCTATTGAAAGAATAAAAACTAAAGCAATGGGGTGAATTTTTGGTTCACAGATGCAAATACTGAATGCTAAATCTGGCTGAGGGAAAATCAGTTTAGCCTGATAACCGGATTACTCAGAACAAAAATAGAGAAAATTAAGAACTAAAGAGCAGAAAATTAAGGTGGAATACAATTTAAAGAGCAAGTAAATGATGTAAGCTTTCATTTTCTTCCCCCCACAGTGTCCAGCTAATTAAAATTACAATCAAAATGAAAAAGTCTAAACTTGTAAATATCTTTAGCTAATGATGTCTTTTTAATCATCTTCACATTCAAAGTCTTGTTTCATTCATTTAGGTCTTTACAATAAAATGAAATTGTTTTTGCCTGTAAAAACCCTCCTTTTAATTTTCCTTATCTGCTTCTTTTTATATTATATATTCTGTAGTGTGTATTTTTTTCTTTGCCTCTCTCTATGCCAGTTTTTTTTCAGCTTTTCCTTTTACTTTGAACATACTTTACAGGAGGCAGAATTTGTATAGTTGTCATGTTGTATTATTTTATTTTACAGTTTAACTGCCCATCCAAATACAACTTTTCTAGGCTCCTTCACACACAAAGGGCATAATTACTCATTATATAATATACACCATATAAAATTACACTTTAAAAAATTAAGTGGATTCAATTTTCTTACTAGAAACATTTCTCCATTTCCTTTCCCATCAGAAATGATTTTTAAGTTCCCAAGTGAAATCACTGCTAAAGATGCTGCTGATAGATGGACATTTTACTATACATCTGAGTGTACAAGTGTATTATGCTTCAAACTCTTCTGGAATTTGTATCAGGGAACCTAGGAAGTGAAAAGGTGCTAAGGAACATGAGGCCCAAAATGGTGGAGCCCTTTAAGTACTCAGGCTCAATACACATTAATTGGGCACCACCATTCATACACTTTGTTGAGAACTTGTTCCTGAACCTAGGGGTCAGGTCTGGGCTTCACATAGCTCTGCATTTCTCTCTTGATTAGTTTCTGCTCTAGTTGCTTAGGTGGCTATCTGATTTTCTGGCTTGCTAGCCTACAAATGTAACTTAAACCGTGGCACTAAAGGTGTGGGTAGCAGCATTCCCATACTCTAGGA
Organism: Plecotus auritus; assembly: GCF_963455305.1. NCBI lineage: Eukaryota > Metazoa > Chordata > Mammalia > Chiroptera > Vespertilionidae > Plecotus > Plecotus auritus. The sequence continues at coordinate 141,430,122 of NC_137782.1, forward strand.
GCCAGTCGAAAATACAGAATCTCAGGCAACAAATCAGACATACTGAATCAGATGTATTTCATCTTAACAAGAACCCTAGGAAATGTATGTGCACATTGAAAGTTGAGAAGTACTATTGAAGGCAATCACCTCTAAGCATTCTAGATATATGACTACTTCTTTTGGCCCCCCAATGAGTGGAGAATATACTGGTATAATGTCTATGGTAGGAAAGGAAGGGATTGACTTTCATGCCTGGTCAGCATCAAACCTAGCCTAGGATGTCATTTCCCATGACCTGGGTCCATTCCTGATAAGCTGGCTACAATGCCCAAAGCACGTAGCCTGACTTAGGTGGTGATGATGGTGTACCCACTATGGCCAACTTGTCACTATCAATGCCTGCCTCCTAGATAAGAGACCAGCTTGGTCCAACCTCACTCAGGACCAAGCACAAGGTCAATGTGGGCATGTATTTGGAGGTAGGGGTGGTGTACTTCTACTTTCTACAGCCAAGAGTGGATGCTTCCATCAGGCATAGGTGCCATTTAATCTACGATATCCAGCACTGCCAGAAACATTTTGGTTCTGCTGATAAGAGAAGAATCTAATACAATCTCCTAAGAACTCTCCTACATTCATTCATTCCATAAATATGGCTGCTGCTAACTGACTTTCCTCCTACCTCTCTGATGACTTATTTTCATTATCTTTTGATGGCCTCCTTTTCTCTATCCAGCCTTGAAATGTTTGACTTTCTCAAGGCAACCTCTTCTTTTTTTACTCAATTGTCTAAACTCCATTCTATGTTAATAGCTTTAATTACCAACTAAATGCAAACTACTCCCATTTATATCTTCAACACAGATCTTTCCTTCATGCTTTAAATCCATGTAGCTAGTGCCCATTTTTCATATCATTTGGATGCCTCACAGGCATTGCAATCTCTCTATATTCAATACTGAACTCATAATTTTCTAATCACTAACCAGTTCTTTCTCTGTTCATGAGCCTAGTAAATAACTCAACTATGCTTTCAGTTATGCCCATCTTATCTCATAGCCAATTAATCATCAAGCCTTATTGATTCAAATTTCTATCTTTAGAATCCTTTGGTTCTTCCAGTCCTGTCCAATTATCATCATAGCTTATCCAGGCTACTTCAATAGCCTCTCAATGGTCTTTTGCTATCTCCTGGGATGTATGAAAATATAACTTAAAAGATGGCCCTGGGAAAGCTCATTTCAGATAATCACTAGAAACATCCAATGACCTAGTTCAAAGTTAGTAAAAGCAGTTATCTTACTAGTCTCTTAATTAATCCCTATCTTCACCCTGACACTTCTATTATCAACACCACAGCCACTAAGATTTTATATATCAAGCATGTTATATACTACTAGAGGCCCGATGCATGAAATTCGTGCAAGGGGCTCAGCCCTCACAGCTGCGGCAGCTGCCTTGGCCCTCGCAGCCCCGACTTTGTACAGAAGTTGTTCAGCTGTCCAGTCTAATTAGCATATTACACTTTTATTATTATAAATACTCAGGGTGGCCCCTCCCTTCAACCAACTTCTAATCATGTCTAATAATGTTAGTCTCTGGCTTAAATTCTCACAAACTCTATTATCTTTATAATAAAATTAAAATTCCTTACATTGACTTCAAGGCCTTATAAGAACTATCTTCACACACTAGCACCATTTTACTCCTCTCTACACTCCGATTCTTTATATTTCAATTTCTTGAACATGCTATGCATCTTCCTACCTCAGACTGGCATCACCCATGTATATAGTGTCTTCCTCCTTTTTTCCTAGTTAACTCCTATCCACCCTTCAGATCTTGGATTAATCAGTTCCTGTGAGAGTTTATATCTCATATCTCAGACTAGGTCAAATCTAGGTTATATGCTTTCTTATAAACTTCTGCGTCTCCTCTGTAATAGATATTATAATTATACTATGCTATCTCTGCCCCTCCATCTTGGCAAAGACTGTACTGGTTCTTGTTCACTACTTTTCTCAATAAGTATTTCTGAATGAAGAAATAAGGTATTGAAGGACTGAATAAGTAGAGTATGGCAGGTGCTGGGGATGCAGAAGAATCTGACAGGATAAGACTGCTTTGACCTCTAGCTGCCCACTGATCACCAAACTTTATTTGGCTGATGTGGCCAAATGGCCTTCTCCCCAACTGCTCCCTGTGAGCCCCACCTAAAGCTATGGGCTTCATTGGATTCTAATATTGGGTGTATATAAAAGTACACGTGGCCAGGACCTGTTTATAAATCCATGCAATGGCAAACTCTGAAGTGTTAGGTAACTTTATCAAGCAGTAGGGTTATTTAGTACTTTATTTGTTGAAGACACAGTTGGCAATGTTCTCTAAGAATACTTCATGACTAATTATATCTGACTGATTAATGCCCTTGGCTCCAACTCATCACCCATGAGTTAGGATAGTCAAATTAAGGAATGTCCTGAACCTGAATAAGTTCTTAGTAATGAAGTCATAAAATCCTCAGCAGTGGTCAACTTCATACAGCATTCTTCCCCATGAGTGATGGCCTTGGTTGAGTTATAAACACTAGCCTTACCTGATCTAACAAATTAACTTTCATTTTAAAAATTCACATTTGTCTAGATCTGGAGGCAGTTTCATCTTATAGAACTATTTCAAATTCAGCTACAGTTTGGGACAGAGTGGAGATGAATGTGGCTTTCTCCTGTCACCACAGGGCTATAGGTTCTGCTGAGAATGGATGCTTGTGTGAGCCATTCTTTTGCATACATTTCTCAAATATTTTCAAGTTCTCAATATATTATAATTTAAGGAAAATATGATATTCATGCTTATCATTTATATTTCATTTATAAATGTATATCATTTGTAAAATTTGACACTTATTTGTGTCAGTTCATTTTCAGACTATATGGCTTGTTTATTCATCTTTTCATTAGTAACTTTATGACTAAAACTGATATAATTAAGGCAAAATTTGTATATGTGATAGTTTATTCAATAAATATTTGAATTTGAATTTCTGTTATGTTCAAGGGGCTAGTTAGTGTATGTGCTGTAGACCGGGCAGAAAATAAAACAAAAAATTACCTGTTCCATGGAGTCTATCTATATATACTCTCGGGGTGGGCAGAGATAGACAATAAGCAAAATAAGTTAAATTTATAATTGTTAGAAGACAATAAGCCTAAAGGAAAAAATAAATTTGGCTAAGGAATAAAAGATGTGGTTGTGGTAGCCTACAATTTTAAGTAGAGTTGCCTTAGAGCTCTTACTAAAAACAGTAATAACAACATTTCGGCAAAGACTTGAACCTGGGAAGAGAGGAAGAAGCTATCTGGGAAACAGGCAGAGGAATAACCAATACAAAGGCTTGAAACAAGAGCATGTGTTCAAGAAATAGCAAGACTAATGTGGCTGGAGCAGTGAGCAAGAATAGTAAGTAGGGAATGGGATCAGAGAAGAAAAGGAGGTGGCAGGAGAAATCCTCTAAGACCTTGTAAACCATTATGAGGATTTTGGCTTTTACTTGATTGAAATGGGGAACTATTGGAGGAATTTGAGCAGCATGGTGACATGATGTGATTTTCGTTTAAAAAGGATCTTAGAGGCTTCTGTGTTGGTAATAGAGGGGCAAGGGTAGAAGCAGGGATCAGTTAGGAGACTAGTTAGAGAACTATATTTTGCTTGCTTTCTAAGCTATTACCTGTCTCCAATAATAATCCTAAATGAGCTAGCTATGTGTGTTAAGGTTATAAATTTTGTCTTATATTTTTATATAGCGATGGGCCTTGTGGAAATGTAGTAAATAAAAATTAAGTCAATATAAATACTCTTTCCTTCATAAAAGTGGTAGAGTGTCCTTGTGGAACCTGGGAAATGTTAATAGCAGTTCCCTGTCCAATAGAGATAGGGCACTGCTGGTAAGAGTTGTGTTTTGTAGAATGCAGAAAGGCTATCACTTTTTCTTATCATGCACTTCAGATAAGCCGGAAACCTGTGATATTCATCATAAATTTACTAAACAGTAATTTCTTTAATCCCTAATATTATACAACATAGTTAATGTGTAGTTAATTGGTGATATAGGGACTAGAAAGAAATATACGTTCCTAACTTTAAGGAACTTATTTATAATATAGTTAAGTTCATGAGACACAATTGTAATGGATTAAGAATAATTTTTATTTAGGGAGTCAGACTTATTACCTGCCATATAATAGCATACCATATGTTTATGATATGATATCATCTGGCTCCCTAAAACTTTATACTTAAAAGTTACCATAATCATATTGTTCCAATAAATAATTTCACCAACCTAGCTGGTTTGGCTCAGTGGATAGAGCATTGGCCTGCAGATAAAAAGGTCCAGGGTTTGATTCTGGTCAAGGGCATGTACCTTGGCTGCAGGCTTGATCCCCGGCCCTGGTCAGGGCGCGTGCAGGAGACAACCAATTGATGTGTCTCTCTCATGTTAACGTTTCTCTCCCTCCCTTCTACTCTTTCTAAAAATCAATGGAAAAATATCCTCTAGTTAGGATTAACAAAAACAAACAAACAAACATACTTTCACCAATTTTATGCTAAATTCTTACCCGTAGTAACAGAAATTGACCTTTAGTATAGATATAGATTGCTCTTACAAAATAAGACATATCAGTTAAAGAGTGCCTATTGTAGAAGGTAAGATTAGAAATGTTCTTCAGAATATTTTCTTAAAAGTTAAAAAAAAAATGAACAGGGTGTATACTAATAACATAAAGTACCAACCTGAAGCAAATAATCCTGCATTTCTAGACTGAAAACTTAAGACCTAAAATACCTAAAAATTTGATATAAAAGTCAATTTTAATAGAAGCCAAATAATAAAAAAAATATATAGCTTTGATCAGTGGCCCATGTTTATAGTGCTTTGTTAACCTCATTTTAGAAGTTATTATGATAAAAATTTATAATAAACACCAAACTGTGTCATAAAAATTAATGCCTATGCCCATATATATTTCACATATAGGGTATCCCCAAAATATGTATATATATACTTTGAGTAATTATAAAGGCAGTGTTTATTAAAATACATTTCATTTCCAAAATTGAGCTATCAGCTGTTAAAGTGTGTATACAGTTTTGGGGATACCCTGTATTTATATATGCGTGTGTGTGTGTCTGTGTGTGTGTGTGTGTGTGTATGAAAGATCATGGCTTAACCTGAGTCTCATGATTATTGTTCTGGTGCTTTCTCTCACTCATTTATGGACTCAAAGAACAAAGGGATCAGAAGAATTGTCTCTTTTATCCAATCTTCTTAATGCAGAATTCCCTGTATACAACCCAGTACATTATATTACATAATTAAAAAACAGTTATTTTAGATTAGATTTAAATGATCTTATTTGGACCTGGTTAAATGGCTTGCTTTCTTGAGTGCCAGGTCACTTTCAGATCCATATGTGTTGCTGTTGCACAAGTCTTTTAAAATGTAAGGCTCAGAATCTTTGACACATCCCATAAGATATATAAGCCTAAAGCAAATAATATGTTATTCTGAGGGTTGTTTAAAGAAATAGAGTTTATCAAATCCTGACAAAAATCTTTTATGAATGGAGTAAACAAAGTATTTTTTCCAGGGGAAATATTTTCTGTGACATTGCAAAGCAGCATTTGTCAAAATAAAATCTTTTTGAAACCCAAGGGTTCAGTTTATAAGAGGACCCCATGAAAAATGCTAGTACTAAATTAACTAACATTGTTAGTATTAAGAAAAACAAAACAATTTATGGTGTAAGGACTATCTCATCAGTACCACAGATTTACATTCTTTTCTTTAGTAACGATTTTAGTATTTCTTCATGTAATTTTCAATGATGGAGGAAATCTGTAAAAAAAATGATTACTCTTACTCCTTCTCTAGTTATGATCTTAAATGTATATTTTCATGCTCCCCTACTGAATCCCAAGTTAAGTAAAGTATTCTAACGATGTATTTTATTGGTACCAATATTTCTGGGTTTTAAAGTTTACTATATTTGCCTCCCCATGCCTTTGCAGAATGTTTTCAAAAAACAGGAATACAAAATTAAAATGCAAGTGTTTACCTTGCATCTCCAATAAAAATACAAAATTTAGATTTAGCAGTATAATCTTGGATTTGACAATTTAGAACCTATCCATATGATTAAAATCAAATTAAAACATCTTTCACATATCTTTTGTATTAATAGTCCTCTGACTGGTAAATCCACCATATCAGGGTAGAAAAGAAAAGATAATAGTTTTTGCTAGCAATTTTTTTTTATTTTTTTATTTTTTTTTAGTTTGGGTAGGGAGACAGAACAAATACATATGAAACAAGTTAAAATGCATTCAGAGAAACATCAACAAGTACAAATCACTATAATGCTGAGTCTTCATATAGCACAAAATCAAGGTGTTGATTAAAGGTAGATTAAAATTAAGGTGTAATTAGGATGATTAAAATCACTTTTGGAGCAAGGATTTGAAAAAGTAAAAATATATGAATTGGCAGGTGAGGGCAGAGCTTTCCAGTGCGGAGAGTAGGGCAAAGACATGGAAAGGAGCAAATAATAGATGGGTCAGGAAAATTCTAATGGCCAGAGCAGAGATTGGATGCAAGATATTCCACTTTTGACCTTTTCACTCCTTTAATCTTACAATCCCAATTCTTTCAGTCTATCACCAATCACTTCTTTGCCCATTCTGCCTAGTCCCATGGTATACCACCTCAATCACTCTGTGACCAGAACACTCAGTGCCTTATATCCTGTCTTGCTTCACTACCCTCCTCCCAGCATGGTAAGTTTCAGAAATCAGAGGAACATGCACAGAGGTCTGCCTGTGCAGTGGTCGCTAGCAAATTGAACAACTGTAGCCAAATCTGATATATTTCTAATGTGGCTCACAATCCCGCTCTCAAGCACTGATTCCTCTTACGTCTTTTCATCATAGTCTTAACGTTCATGTTAAACTATTTATCTGTCATTTTTTAAAAATTACCAATGTTGCAAAACAGAATTTCCTCAGGTAAGCAATAGTTCCCCTTCTCCCTATCCAACTCCCCTGAAAGCTGCACTTCTGTTTATAACCACTGGTAAATCCCAAAATTTGCATCAATCTAATATTTCTGTTCTTAAGTCCAGTATGTTGAAGAAAAACTCATTCTAGTTCATATTGTACCTATAAATTCATCATCTCTGGTTTCATCTGGGCTTTTAGAGCCATTCGACAAAAATTCTACATGCCTCTTGTCTTTTGCAATGTCCTCTCCATGTTCTATTCTCTCCCTTCTAATTATCCTCCTCATGCCTCTTACCCCATCACCACTCTGTTGATGAGATCATTGATCAAATGCCATGCCAGAAGGCCATCCAGTCTATCTGATTATTAAGGGTTCTCTTCTCCATCTTGGGCGTTCTGCTGAGTATTTGCTCGAGGTACAAAAATTTCTAGGTTCTAGGATTATTGTAAGAGATCCAGTCCATACATACACCCATTCCATAAGCTTGCTTTTTACCAATTCTTTGATCTCATTCCTTCCAAATTCTAGATAATTCGTACTATTAGCTCCTGCCCAGGAATCAGTACATATATCCTGACCTCAGGCCAGATCATCTTCTATGAAATGTATTTAACATGTAAAGCACACTAAAGCAATTTCTACTCTCCATTACCCTAAGAGCCAGCAATCATCTTCCATCTAGTAGAGGCATTTAGTGTGGAGCCATCCTTAAACCAGGATGCCTCACTTCCCCCACTACCTAAATCAGGATATAAAATTGCCTTTTACATCCTCAGTCAATTGTTCATAAGAAACTTTCCCTAAGATATGGATGTGAGTTGAAATGAGTATGGCAGTTTGCAGAAGGCATAGGGATGGAGGTCATGCCCAGTTATTAAATTACTGGGCACCACAAACTTTATGGCTAGAATTAGATATAACATAGTTCATTACAAGTAGCATGAACCAAATGAAATCCCATGGTCAGTCTCCTTGGAGTTCATATCAAGTCAGGAACTTTTTCACACAATGTTAACTGTTGAAGAGGGCATGGCCTTTGTCCAAACTTGAGGGTCTTTCTCTGTGTATCTCCTACCTGGAGTTAGCAAGTGTCTATTCAGTATTTGCCAACTATGGACCTGTTCACAGTTACTTGCACTACAACAGTGGACCAGGTGCTAAGTTCTCTTTTATTATGGACCCCAATTATGAATGGGTATCCTATAAATAAAAGAGTAATATGAAAATTGACTGTCACTCCAACACACAAGATGGCCGCCACAAGATGGCCAGCAGGGGAGGACAGTTAGGGGCGACCAGACCTGCAGGGGAGGACAATTAAGGGTGACCAGGCTGGAAGGGTAGGGTAGTTAGGGGTGACCAGGCCAGCAGGGGAGGGCAGTTAGGCATCGATTGGGCTGGCAGTGGAGTCGTTAGGGGCAATCAGGAAGGCAGGCAGGTGAGCGGTTGGGAGCAAGCAGTCAGACATCTTTCAAGGGGTCCCAGATTGGAGAGGGTGCAGGCTGGGCTGAGGGACACACACACACACACACACACACACACACACACACACACCATGCCCGAATTTCGTGCATTGGGCCTCTAGTAATTTGAATAATCTTGCTAATGGTCAGAGTAAGACATACAAATATGCTGCATCTCATATTTAGATAGCCATTTTGAAAGGAGTAGCCTGGAATGCCATAGATCCTCAAACACCCAGCCCTTTTCTGTCAGGTAAGAGGTCTATAGTTTTACAGAAGTTCACAGGCATACATATGACTTACAGAAGCATGCAGGATCATTTCTACTTTCTGATCTTCATGTCCTATCAGCATGATGTTTTTGTGGATATTGGATCAAAATGACGTACTACTTGGATCAAAGTGGTAACATGCTCAAGGTTCCAGAAAACTAGCTGCTACATAGAGTTAGAGAGCTGACATTTCCCTGAGGCATGGCAATAAAAATTTGTTGGTGCTTCTATCAATGAAGGTAAACTTCTGGTGATGCTTACACCAAGTGGATAAAAATGTTTTGGCAGGATCAATAACTGCACCATAAGTGTTGAAAGATACATTGATTTATTCTAGTAAGGAGGAAAAAAAACTATACTAGTAACCACCACTGGACCCTCAACTGATTTTGTTTCCCATGATCCACAGTCATTCTCCAAGACCTTTGAGAATGCAGAAGCCAAACCACCCTGTTAATTAATCACCAAATCTACAACTTTCAGGAAGCAACCTCCAGGATTGTAATGCTCTTCTTCATTCCTTATTTTGTCAGAAAAGGAGAGTGCCAAATAGCCTTCGCTTAGACCTTCCTAAAATACTAGCCTTTACTTATGATGTAAGAAATTGTGTGGGATTCTGCCATTTTCCTATCATATCCATTCTAAGAATTGACTCAGGATATGAGAAAATGACCCCAAGAAAGTTTTGGGAGTCCCACTCAGGCTACCATTTTAAAAACTCAGGTCAGAACTCCATTTAAAACCTGGGCTCCATAATGATCCCCAATTCTGCCAAACTGATTATAATTGGATTACAAGTCCCCAGGAATCAGTGACCACTTGGGGCTATAACCAATATTTCCAAAGTTGAAGTATTTCCCTTTCCTCAGTGCATATCTATTCAGGTTAACGACTGCCAGCCCCATTAGGAAAGACAAAGCAGAGATTCATAGTATGCCTGGATACTGTTACAGCAGGATCTTTCCTCACAGGTACCAGCCTCCCCTGCACAGGGTCGGTGAACCCAAAGTTCTCTAGCACCGTGGCTCCAGTGAGGCCTCTGTTCATCAGACCTAGAATAGCTTTGGTTAAATAAATCAAGACACACCTTAATTGGCTGTCTGTCTATTTCATTCCTGGGGACCCCATGATTAATTAACCACAGTCAGAGATTTCTGCTACTGAAGCCATTCCCTGATCCCTGAGTGTAGCATCTGGCTATTAAAACAATACCCACTTTGCTTCAGACTGTTAACAGTCATCACCTGGGCCAGGCCTCAGCTGGTTTCTCACATCCCCACTGAGATCAGGAATACCATTTTTATTGTATCTCCTTCCAAAAGCATTCTAAGCCGAGGGGGGAGAGTGGGGGGAGGGAAAGAGCCAGCAAAACACTTTTAAATATTTGGGTATTTCCCTTTTCACTCTATTTTTACTGGCAAAGGAGATGAGTTTTCAGGGCCCAGCCAGGATAGAGGTGAGACACATGATCCATTTAATCTACTTTTTTAATCTCCCAAAGTCTTTAAATTCTTCCCTCTACATTGTGCCAAGGACTTTCTGGCCTTTTACTTTACCCAGAGAGACCAACAGTGGGTTTGTTTGCTTTAGCAAACCCAGAAAAACTGTTGAAACTACAGTCAACTGCTTGAGCTACCATACATAATGCAGTATGTCTTATTAATAAATTGAATATAATGAATGCAGTTCAGAAAAAAAATCTTAGATTTCCAACACTGGCTGCACATTAAAATAATACGAAGAGGTGTGTTTTTTGTTTGTTTGTTTTCAATATGATGCTTACCTCACCATCCACTCCCAGACATTTAAATCAAGCTCTGGAGTTAAACCAAGCATGTGTGTTTTCTTAAAACTGCCCAAGTGAATTTGATCCACAGTGAGGTTCCTGACCAGTGCTGTAGAAGTTCTCATTCACTCCTAAGGTTTCTATTACCACCTGTATACTAATGATGTATGTTTTTTAATCCTTCTAGGATCTGTCTTCTAAGTTTCAGCCCTCAAAACAGTGTATCTATCTTTGACCTTCCCCCACTTTTTCAAGAATCTGGAGGCTTACACAATATAAAAGGAATTATCAAATATATGCACTTACCATGTACCAGGAACACTGCTAAAGTCAAAATAAAATAAAATAAAAAATCAACATTGGTCTCTATCTTCTTTGTGTAGACATTTGATTGCCTGTTGTGAGGTTTCTTAACCTTAGCACTACTGACATTTTGTGCTAGAATATCCTTTGTCGTGGGACGGAAGAGCTGTCTTGTGGATTGTTTAGGAGCATTCTTAGTCTCCACCCACTGGATTCCAGTAGCATCCTACTACTCTCTCCTCATTGTGACAACCAAAAATACCTTTAGATATGGCCAAGTATCAAAATTGCCATGGTTGAGAACCACTGTTCTAAGGTCATCCCTGCATGAACAGTTCACACTAACTTACATTTTAACATGTTACATATTAAATATATTTTCTCTTTCTTGTTCTTAGTCTTGGATGTTTACCAGTCTTGTACCATTATCAAAACTTCACCACCCAGAAATCTCTTTTCCCAGGGCCACTGCATATGCTTGCACAGTTGGTTTGTTCAGTATTCAAAGTTTCATATTGCTCTCGAGTGTGAATGTTTTTTAAGTCTCTTTTAAAATTGAACAGTCCTTTTCCCTCCTGTTGTCCCCCATCGATTTATCAACTAGAAATAAATCTATTTATTTATCAACTAGAAATAAATCGGTTCAATTGTCCTGTGGTATACTGGACATTCTGGATTTGCCTGATTGTCCTCCTCATGTCATTTAGCTTGTTCATGTGTTACCAGGAAACTAGAAGTTACATCCAAAAGCTTCATTAGATTTATGTCAAGTATTTTTGGTGGTGTACTTCTTATTGCCAAACATCTGTTGACAATGTGTGGCTATCTAGCTTTTAACTAAAGAGGTGTCAGGTGGTGATAGCCTGATCCCACCATTATTAAGTTGATAATTTTTCATTATGTCAATACTTATATCATGATAACCTTTCATATTATGGTTTAAGAATCTATTGGTGCTTATTGCCTAAGTCAATTATTTCTTCAGAAATTATAAAATGGCCATATTTTGGAGGTCCATTTTGACACAAACAATTTGGATATCAATTAGACATCTGAAGTGGAAATAACTTGTAGTAGTAGGTATGCAAGTCTGAAGAGTGGGGTGAGAAAGATACATTTAGAAGTCATCAGTATGTGGTAGATTTTAATATTCATAGACTACATAGGATTACTGAGATGAAAGGATATACTGAGAAGAAAGACCAGTAATAAGCATTGAGGTACCCCAACTGTTACAACTGGATGAAGAGGAGATGTCAAAAAAGGGCTGAGAGCTTAGCTGAGGTGTCTCAGTGGTTGAGCATTGACCTATTAACCAGGAGGTCATGGTTCGATTCCCAGTTAGGGCACATGCCCAGGTTGTGGGCTCAATTCCCAGTGGGAGGTGGGTGTGGGTGCAGGAGGCAGCTGGTCAATGATTCTCTTTCATCATTGATGTTTCTATCTCTCTCTCCCTCTCCCTTCCTCTCTGAAATCAGTAAAAAATATATTTTTGAAAAAGAGGGCTGAGAGGCAAGATCTCCACCTCCTTAATATCATTTCTCATAACTATTTCTTTAGCATCTTCTCTGGATTATGGTAATCATCTCCTAATTGATCTTACTCTAGTCATGCTCTACAGAGCTCTCTGAGAAGTTTTTCTAAAAATTAAGCCTATCAAATCAGTTCCCAGATTTACAAAAGCAGCATTAATAACTCTACAAAAGCCCAAATATCTACTGTCACCATGTGATACTCTTTCTTTAAAAAAAACACACGTATTTTATTGATTTTCTACAGAGAGGAAGGGAGAGGGATAGAGAGTTAGAAACATCGATGAGAGAGAAACATCGATCAGGTGCCTCCTGCACGCCTCCTACTGGGGATGTGCCCGCAACCAAGGTACATGCCCTTGACCAGGATCAAACCTGGGACCCTTCAGTCCACAGGCCGAGGCTCTATCCACTGAGCCAAACCAGTGAGGGCGTGATACTCTTTCTGATGTTTCTTTCCTATCTCCTCACCTTCACATATTGCCCTTCTCTGTCCCTCACCTGAAATACTTGCTTTTACTTTGTTTACAGTACTAATTGATATTTAATTTAGTAAATAGTTAATGAGCACTTACAATGTACCAGAAAATATACTAAGTGATTAGGCAGAGGGATAATTTTCAGCAGGTAAAAAAGGTTCCCAAAAAGAGGTAGCATCTGAGGACTTTGAAAAAAGGCTAGAGGTTTCATGGGGGAAAAACTTTAGTGTGCATTATAATCACCTGGAGTGGCTTGTGAAAACACATGGTGGGGTCTCACTCCCAGAGCTTAGGATTTTCTAGGTCTGAGATAGGGGAGTGAAAATGTGAATTTCTGTAAGGTTCCCAGGTGATGCTGATGCTCTTGGTTGCAGAATTACATTTTGAGAAGCACTGCTTTTGTGCAATTAACATCTAACTGCTGCAGCATTCTTGTTTATCCCTAATCACCCAGAACACTGTGACACATTTGTCAAACTTTAAGGCTCTTTGAGAAGTCTGATTCCATTTGGAGGATAATAGAGACGGGAAGGGGGTATATATCTTATTCATCTTTGCACAGCTTTGGCATATTACAGTGATGTTTTGCAAATACTATTGATAGATTAACAAATAACCATGCAGTAACTATCAATAAGTCCCTTACTTAATCAATCCTTAGTAAAAAGGGGATAGGTGATTACCATTCCTAAGTTAGAAAAATGTATAGAAAGTGTTAAAACAACAACAACCCCAGCTTTGGTTCACCAAGTACATCAGTAATCTTTCCTTAGATCCTGGTGAGTGCAGTGTATCAGAACTCAGTCTGGTGTTGACTTCCATCTAGAACAGTACAGAGATATTTATGTGTCTCTCAAATACAAGAACACTGACTCGATTTGTTAAGCCACAGAACTGCAATATATTGTATATGATATATTAAATGGAATGTAATACATTGCCTTACATAATATTATTACATAGAGAATAATATACCTATTATTCTGTATGCTGAGGACATGCAGAAGACCCTGTAGAGCAGGCTAAGAGGAGATTGATGATCGTGGAAAAGGGGAGGTGAGGCGGGTTCGAGGTAAACCATTGTATATTGGAAGAAATGCAACACCAAAGTTGTAGCAGCATTTTAATAACATCAAACGAAATCACCAGAAGGGTTCCTGTAACCATCAGGGCTAGAAGGATCTAGTTCACCGAGATCTGTGAATCTGAGAACAATCTTCCCTCCCGCCTCCTGTTGGGGCCAATGCTGGCTCCTAACGAGCCCCATCTATCCAGGTTGGGCTCAAGCCCAGGTGGACCCACTCGCACGAGACTTTCATTTCCGCCCGTGGAATCCTCGAGCTTTTTCCCGCCAATGTCCGGGTTTCCGCCTCCCGCCGCCCTGACACCGGCGGGACTGCGCATGTGCAGTGCCCGGCCGCCGACCAGCCCCCTGAGGCGCCGCGGACGGCGAGCCATGGAGGAGACGGAAGCGAGCCTGTTGCACCAGTTCCCGTTGCTTCTGCCCCAGAACCGAGCGAAAACCGTGTATGAAGGATTCATTACTGCCCAGGTACTGTCCGGTATTGCTGTCTCGCTAGGAGAGTCTCCCTCTCGGGGCGCATGCCGCCCTTGGGAGTCTGACCCGAGGGGGTGAGGAGCCCTGACTTACGGGGATTGAGAGGGATGGCAGGTAACGACTCCCCGGACGCTCGAGGTTTGAGAACCGCCGCCGTCGCGGGACGCCGAGGCCAGGGTCCCCGCGCGGGACCGGGCGTCTGGAGACCCGCGCGCGGGACCCGAGCGGTGGTGGGGCGGGGCGGGGCGGTGGCCACGCCCCTCGGCCCTCCCCTCTCTGAGTTGCCTCTTTCCTAATTCAGTGGCTGCCCCACATTTAAACTTCTCTGTTTTGGGAATTTTTGTGCATATCTCTGTTCTCACACCACCCGCACCCACGAAGGTTGGCGGCCGTTCACGGGAATCCCAGCTCATCATTATATTGGTGTTTCCTGTAGAAAGAAAATTTTGGAGGAAAACCTTATTTTTGGCCCTCTTGTTACGTCACGTGTACCCGACCGGCCGTCTATTTGTGATGTTTTGTGGATTTTGACAACAGAATTGTGTTTGCAGATTCCAAATCGCCTCTCTTGTGGAGTTATTACATATAGTAACACACGTGTAGGGCTTTGAAGTTTACAAAGCGCTTTCCAAGTACACTATCTCAATATTAACCTCAGCCCTTTGAGGCAGAAATTTAGGAAAAATAATTATTCTTGTTTCTTAGTTGAATAAGTCAAGGCATGGGAAAATGGAGAGGTTTAGTTCCTTTTCCATGATCTCAACAGGACCCCTTAAACTCGGGCTGATTTCACGCCTGGGTTTTTCCCCTCTGCATTTGCACCAAGATACCTTAGGTTAGGATTAGAGACTTTTGTTCCCTGACCATTATACTCAACATCATGCCCCCTCCCCAGCACACATTTTTTTTTTTTTTTTTTTTAGGATTGGGGTTATATCCTAGGGATTACCATTTGTTTTCAAGACTACTTATAACATAAAATAACCTCTTAAAAATATTGAATTATCAAAATCACTTGCTAAATGAAACTTTTACCTATCCCTAAGAATGGTAGGTGCTGAACAGTTTGAGATTAAATTGCAGACATAATGCCACTGTATTCCTAAATACTTCAGGTATATTTCACGAGACCAATGACACACACATACGTAACCACAATACAATTCTCAAAATCAAGATATTTGACCATGATATAATACCACTATCTAATCTGGAGTCCGTTTTCAATTTTTTTTTAAATGTTGCAATTACATTATTTTAGCTCCCTACCATCTGATGATGTGCGATCTCATATTTAGCTGTCTCTAATATGAAATAGTTTATTAGTCTTTCTTTGGTTTTCATGAGCTTGCCATTTCTTAAGAGGACAGGTTAGTTATTAGGTAGAATGCCCCTCAATTTGGGTTTCGCTGATGTTTCTTCAAGTTCAGATTATGCAATTTGGCAGAAATGCCCCAGAAAGAATGTTGTGTCCTTTTCAAGGTATTTATATCAGTGGGTCTGATTATTGCTAATGTTTTCTCTGATCACCTTTCAACAGGTGGCATCTTCCAATTATTCCTTTGCAATTAATAAGTACTTTTAGGGAGCTGAAACATTAAACTTTCACCACACACACCACAGTTGTAGCATTATTGACTCTTGTTTGAGTCAGTTAATACTGTGATTGTTGGCAAATGATTTTTTAGCTCTATCATTTCTTTGTTAATTGGCATTCTATGATAAGGAATAGCTTTCCCTTCTTTCCAATTTATATCATAATGGTTTCATGGATTTTAAAAATAATTTATTTAATGGGTTATCATCATTGCATCCCTTATTTTTATGTTTATATTGTCCCAGATTTGGCCAGTGAAAACACATTGTTATTGATATACATTTTTAAATTAAAGTTTTGAATTTCCCTCTCATCACTGTTAAAATTATTTTATGGATGCTAACATGTAGTGATATATCATCATTTTTCAGAACTTTTGTAATTTTAAATTTTAGTTCTCCTGCACCTAGGAACTATTTAATAGAAGATTTTACAAAATTTATCATGGAAGGTCTTTTTTAAATTTTGTTAACTAATTTCTAGTTTTATTACATTGTGATGAGATCATATTGTTTGTAAAAAGTTTGTGGAACTTATCCTGTGTATGTGAGAGAAATTCATGAGTGATTAAAAGAAGGTGCTTTCTCTGTTACCAGATTACTAGAGGCCCGGTGCACGAAATTCATGCACGGGCGGGGGAGTGTGTCCCTCAGCCCAGCCTGCACCCTCTCCAATCTTGGACCCTTCAAGGGATGTCCAACTGCCTATTTAGGCCCAATCCTACAAGTAGGATGGGGCCTAAATGGGCAGTTGGACATACCTCTCACAATCCAGGACTGCTGGCTCCCAACTGCTCGCCTGCCTGCCTTCCTGATTGCCTCTAACTGCTTCTGCCTGCCAGCCTGATCACCCCCTAACCACTCCCCTGCCAGCCTGATTGATGCCTAACTGCTCCCCGGTCAGCCTGTTTGCCTCTAACTGCCCTCCCCTGCAGGCCTGGTCACCCCTAACTGCCCTCTCCTCCGGGCCTGGTCACCCCTAACTGCCCTCCCCTGCAGACTTGATCGCCCCCAACTGCCCTCTCTTGCAGGCCTGGTCCCTCCCAACTGCCCTCCCCTGCTGGCCTGATCTCCCACAACTGCCCTCCCTTGCAGGCATGGTCCCTCCCAACTGCCCTCTCCTGCTGGCCATCTTGTGGTGGCCATCTGGTGTCCACATGGGGGCAGGATCTTTGACCACATAGGGGCAGCCATCTTGTGTGTTGGAGTGATAGTCAATGTGCATATTCTTCTTTTATTAGATAGGATTAGATAGGATAGAGGCCTGGTGCACGGGTGGGGGCCAGTTGGTTTGCCCTGAAGGGTGTCCCGGATCAGGGTGGGGTTCCCTTGGGGCATGTGGTGGCCTGGGTGAGGGGCCTTTGGTGGTTTGCAGGCCGGCCACGCCCCCCGGCGACCCAAGCGGAGGCCCTGGTATCTGGGATTTATTTATCTTCTATAATTGAAACGTTGTAGCCTTGAGCAGAGCCAAGCCTGCTGCTCGCTCTGTGGCCGCAGCCATTTTTGTTGGGGTTTATTTATCTTCTACTAGTGACCTGGTGCACGAAATTCGTGCACATTAAAAGGGGATTAATTAGAGGAAATAATTTAATACTGCTATTTGCCCTTTCTCTATAATAGAAGTGTCAGAGATGAAAGAAAATTAGTAAAAATGTATATGAAAACCTTCCTCCTGTCAGTCTTGGGCACACCACGGGACCCAGAGTCAAGGCCCCGCCCACCCACATGCACCTCAAAATCGCATGAGACCCAGACCTGGCCCCCCCCCCCCATTGGGCTAGATTCAGACCCGGCCAGTCCCACCCTTGTCAAGCTCTGCTGGGCAGGGGGCCCAGCCTCAGGTCCCCTGGCCCGACACCAGGACGGGGGGCGTGGCCTGAGTTCCCCCAGCCCAGACTGGGGTGGGGGGGGGGCGTGCCTTGAGGTCCTCCATCAAGCCCCGCGAGGTGGGGGACACAGCCTGAGATCCCCTGTCAAGCCCTGCTGGGCAGGGGCATGGCCTGAGTTCCCCCAACCCAGCACTGGGGATGCACCTTGAGGTCCCCCATCAAGCCCCACAGGGTTGGGGGAGGGCGTAGCCTCAGGTCCCTGCTGATGGCTCGTTAAGGCTCCTTATGGGAACTTGGCCTCAGCTGTGGGTGCAGCCATCTTTGTGATGGAGTGATGGTCAATTAGCACATTCCCTCTTTATTAGATAGGATAATTGAAACTTTGTAGCCTTGAGTGGAGGCCAAGGCAGGCCAGAGCGGGCGGAAAGCTTGGCTTCCTCCATCGCCGGGGGCAACTCAAGCCTGCTCTCTCCATGGCTGCAGCCATCTTGGTTGGGTTAATTTGCATACTTGCTCCTGATTGGCTGGTGAGCATGGCTTGTGGGTGTAGCAGAGGTCAATTTGCATATTACTCTTTTATTAGATAGGATTTCTTTCCTCTTGAGTGAGCTTTGATAGTTTGTTTCCTTCAAGGACTTTGTTCATCTAGGTTTTAAAATTTATTGGCTTAAACATTACTTATAATATTCCGTTTTATCATTTTAATATCTTAGGCTCTGTAATGAAGCTCTTTTTATTGGTTATCTTATCCTGCATAACTAATTAGTCCAAACATTAGTGGCTTAAAATAACACATTTATTATTTCAGGATTCTGTGGATTAGGAACTTGGACGTGACTTAGCCGATGTTTCTGGATCAGAGATTCTTATGAAGAAGATGTTGGCCAGGATGTCAGTTATCTAAAGACTTGACTAGAGCTGAAAGATTGCTCATTCACATAGCCATTGGCCGGAGGCCTCAGTTTTTTTTACTGCTCTCCATTAGGAAGGTCTCAGTTCCTCACCACATGGACCTCTGCAGTGTTGCTTGACTGTAATGACACATGGCAGCTAGCTTCCCCTGGCTAACTAGTGAGTGATGGGACAGAGAGATCAAGCAGAAAGCTGCATAGTGCCTTTTCTCCCCTAGCCACTGATGTTAACACATATTTACTCAGCTTTATTTTGTTTGTTAGAAGCAAGTCACAAATGCAGCCCATAGTAAAGGAGAGAATTGAGACACTAACACTTAATGGTGGAAGTATCAAAGAAATTATGGGCATATTTTATAGCTACCTCCTATCCCAATACTGATAATGGTATTTTGTGTTTCTTCTGATGTATTGGGATAGAGGCTTATACATTTTACTAGTGGCCCAGTGCACGAAATTCGTACACATTAAAAGGGGATTAATTAGAGGAAATAATTTAATATTGCTATTTGCCCTTTCTTTATAATAGAAGTGTCAGAGATGAAAGAAAATTAGTAGAATGTATATGAAAACCTTCCTCCTATCAGAGTCTGGGGCACACCATGGGACCCAGAGTCAAGTCCTCGCCCACCCACATGCGCCTCAAAATCACGTGAGACCCAGACCTGGCCGCCTCCCTGCCACATTGGGCTAGATCCAGACCTGGCCAGTTCCACCCTTGTGAAGCCCCACCGGGCTGGGGATGTAGCCTCAGATCCCTTGGCCCAGCACCGGGATGGGGGGCGTGGCCTGAGGTCCCCCAGCCCAGACAGGGGCAGGGGTGTGCCTTGAGGTCCCCTGTCAAGCCCCGCCAGGTGGGGGACACGGCCTGAGATCCCCTGTGAAGACCCGATGGGTAGGGGGCATGGTCTGAGATCCCCTGTCAAGCCCTGCCAGGTGGGGGGGGTGCAGCCTCAGGTCCCCTAGCCCAGCACCAGGAGGGGGAGCACAGCCTCGGGTCCCCCATCAAGCCCACCGGCAGGGGGGTGCAGCCTCAGGTCCCCCGTCAAGCCCCGCTGGGCGGGGGGCGTGGCCTGAGTTCCTCCGACCCAGCACTGGGGGTGCACCTTGAGGTCTCCTGTCAAGCCCCACCAGGCAGGGGGTCACAGCCTCAGGTCCCCTGGCCCGGGGGGTGCAGCCTGAGGTCCTCCCACCTGGTGCCAGGGTGGGGAGCGTGGCCTGAAGTCCCCTGTCAAGTCCCACCTGGTGGGGGGCACAGCCTGAGGTCCCCTAGCCCAGCACCAGGACAGGAAGCCCACCTTGAGGTCCCCCATCAAGCCCCGCTGGGCAGGGGCGTGGCCTCAGGTGCCCTGGCCTGATGCCAGGGCGGGGGTGGCGGCCTCAGGTCCCCCGGCTGGGCGCCGGGGCAGGGGGCAAAGCCTGAGGTCCTCTGGCCTGGTGCCAAGGCGAGAGGCGTGGCCTGAGGTCCCCTGTCAAGCCCCACCCAGGTGGGGGAGGGCGTAGCCTCAGGTCCCTGCTGATTGCTCATTAAGGCTCCTTATGGGAACTTGGCCTCAGCTGTGGGTGCAGCCATCTTTGTGATGGAGTGATGGTCAATTAGCATATTCCCTCTTTATTAGATAGGATTGAAATGATCTTTTCGAGAACCTACTTTTAATATCATTGATTTTTCACTATTTCTGAAGTACCAGTCAGGGTTATTGTAGGATACTCTACTGGGATTTCTCAACGATTAGATTGGGGTTATGGGTTTTTGAGAGGAACATCACAGTGTAAGTACCATTTCATCACATCATATTAAGGGTACAGATTATCAATGTGATATATTACCATTGATGTTGACCTTGGTCATTTGGCTGAAGTGGCATTTGTCTGGTTTATCTACTGGAAAGTTACTATTCTGCCCTTCCATTCCCCCCGCCCCCCTCACACACACTTTCCATACTATACTCTTTTCCTTCCCCGATACTGTACAGTTTGGGAGGAAGTCACTATGAGCAGCTCCCATTAAGGAATGGGGAGTTACGCTCCCTTTTAAGGTAGAGTATGTACATAATTTATTCAGTTCTTCTGCATGGGAGATTAGCTTAACTCTCTCATTTACTAATTCACTTATTGATAACAGTATGGAGTCATTAAACTTATTTTATACTTTGGGTTGTAATCCATTCTTATTTTCTTTGTTGCTCAAATTGACAGCTTTGGCACTATCAATTATCCTTTAAAGAGATTTTTGAAAAATAAGAAAAGTCTCTATATTTACTTGTATATTAACTGTTTCTGGCACTCTGTTGTATACCAGATTTCCATCTGATTTCACTTACTATCTTCCTGAGTGCCTTTGATATTTCAGGTAGTGTATGTGTACTGATGATTAATTCTTTCAGCTGTTTCCTGTCTAAAAAATTGTTTATTTGGATTTTTGAAAGATACTTTCATTGGGTATAAGATTCTAGGTTGACTTCTTTTTCTTTTAATGCTTCAAAAATGTCACTTCACTGTCTTGCATTATTTTCTATGAGAACTCTTTTTTCTTATCTTTGTTAGTAATATGTTATTTTTCCTTTGGCTGCTTTTAAGGTTTTTCTTTTTATTTTGGTGTAGTTTTATTTATGTTTTCCCTCCACAGAGTTTGTGCAATTTTTTTGTTTGTTTGTTTTAGATCTATGAGGTGGTTTTTTCATTTAATTTGGAAAAACTTCAGCCATTATTCAAATTTTTTTTTGTTTCCCTCTCTCTCTTACCTGTATTGGGGACTTCAAATACATGCATGATAGGCCAATTTAAGTTGTTGCATAATTCATTAATGGTCTGCCTTTTTTTTTTTTTTAAACAATCTGTTTGTTTTTGGATGTTCTATTTCTGTGTTTCAGGTACACTAATATCTATTTTTGCAAGGTTTAATGTGTTGATACCATCTAGCATATTTATCACTTTGACATTGTATATGCATTTTTTTATCTTTTAAATATGGGTCTTCCTTTATATCTCTCCCATGTGTATTTAGCATACTCATGCTTTCCTTAACCTTCTTGAATATCTGTAATATTGTAATAACTGTTTAAGAATTTTAAAGCAGTTCTATCATCTGTTTTTGTATTTCTCTTGATTTTTCTTTTTATTATGAATCTTATTTTCCGGTTTCTCTGCATACCTGGTATATTTTGATTGAATGCCAGACATTGTGCATTCTACTTGTGGTGTGCTAGATATTATTCTCTTAAATATTCTTGAGATTTGTTCTAAGCAGCAGTTAAGTTACTTGGAAATGGTTTGATCTTTTCAATGTTGGCTTTTAAGCTATGTTAGGCAGAAAAAGAATAGACTTTGTCTCTATCACTGCGGCAACACTTGTATTGTTGGCTTTATAGTACAAGGTTGTCCACTTTGATGGGAAGAAGTCCAACCTTGTGTGAGCTCCAAGATTGTTTTGCATGCTCCATTCTCATGGTTCACCAGCTTTGGGTGGTTTTCTCACATCCATGTAGCAATCACTATTTAGCTAAAGACTCCTTTGGATGAATCCTCTGAAGTTCTCTAGTTTACTTTGTAGTTCTTTCTTCCCCATGTATTTCATCTTTGGTGCTGTACATTATGAATCCTGCATACCTTTACCTCCCCTAATTCACCCTTTCTTTTTAAACCAGGGAGAATATTGGGCTCTATTTCATTCTTCATCCTTGCCCTGCAGCCTGAAAATTCTCCAGGCCATACAGCTGACTATTTATAGAGATTTTCTCATTTGTTTCCCTTTTTCAAGGATCACTGTCCTATAATGCCTATTGTTTGATGTCTGACAAATCATTGTTTCATACATATTTTGTCCAACGTTTTAGTTAGTGGGATGGTAAATCCTGTATTTATTTTTTTATCATGGCTAGAAGCAGAAGTTTCCTTTTAGTTTCTTAAAAATTGTATTCCATTGTTGCTTTTTTAAAAAAATGTTGCTTTGAGAAGTCTGATGCCAAAATTATTCTGTCTCCCATATAAGTTATTTGATTTTTTTCTTAGAAGCTATGTACTTTCTACATTATTTTAGAAGTGTGTTCATTAAGATAAATCTCAGAGTTAGTCATTATGAGTCACTTTTCTCATGTGTCCAGTTGTCCTTTTCAGTATGTGAATTTTCAGAAAATATTCTTGGATTATAATTTTAAATAGTCTTTTCTTCTATTTTGTTCTCCTTTTCATGTTTTCCAATTATTTGTATATTAGATTTCCTATACTTGTTTTCCACTTCACTTGCTTTTTTCTGATTGTCTTTAATTTTTTACTAATTTGATAATTTTCTTGCTTTTTCTTTGCCTCTTCTGAATTTTTATTTTACTCTATTGTTCGTTGAACTCCTATTTATTACATTTTAATATCTTTTCATATTTTTCTTCATTTTTTAAAAAATTTACAATTTCTGTTCTTGGTTTTTGAATTTCTGACTCTGGGTATAAACACTCAAAAATATATAATTCAGCATTGTAATTTGTTTATCTCTGCAGTTTTTGCATGGCAGACTATCATCACCTGAAATGTTTTGAGTCTCTTATTCTGTTTTTGTCTCATAGTAGTATGGCATTGATGAAGTCAATAGCTTTTAAGTTTGGAACTGTTTGGCTGTTTACAATAGTTTATAAAATTATTAGTTCAGGAATACACTGTTCTGTCAGTGAAGCAAAGTACAATTTATTTAATGGATGATGTTTTTGTAGTGCTGAGGGGAGGAGCTGAGTGTTTCTATTTTGTTACATAAGATCCTAAGTTTGCCACTCTTACTTTTTTTTTCTCCTAGCACCCAGTTTCCAAAGTATTTCCTTCCCTGCCTTTTTACCATCTTCTATTCCTACATTTCTTTTCCAAGACAAATGCCTTGCCTTTTGTGTTCATGTTTAGTCTCTTCCCTGTAGTCATTGTTCTACCATACTCTGATCTACGAGATTATTTATTACTAGAGGCCCAGTGCACGAAATTCGTGCCTGGGGAGGGCATGTATCCCTCAGCCCAGCCTGTACCCTCTCCAATCTGCGACCCCTCGAGGGACTGCCCGTTTAGGCCCGATCCCGGTAGGATCGGGCCTAAATGGTCTGTTGGACATCCCTCTCACAATCCGGGACTGCTGGCTCCCAACTGCTCACCTGCCCCCCCTTCCTGATTGCCCCTAACCGCTTCTGCCTGCCAGCCTGATCACCCCTTAACCACTCCCCTGCCAGCCTGATTGATGCCAAACTGCTCCCTGCCAGCCTGTTTGCCCCTAACTGCCCTCCCTTGCAGGCCTGGTCACCCTTAAGTGCCCTCCCCTGCAGGCCTGGTCCCCCCCAACTACTCTCCCCTGCAGGCATGGGTCCCCACCAACTGCCTTTCCCTGCAGGCCCAGTCACCCCCAACTTCCCTCCTCTGCCAGCCTGGTCACCCCTAACTGTCCTCCCCTGCAGGCTTGATCGCCCTCAACTGCCCTCCCTTGCAGGCCTGGTCCCTCCCAACTACCCTCCCTTGCTGGCCATCTTGTGGTGGCCATCTTTGACCACATGGGGGCAGCCATCTTGTGTGTTGGAGTGACGGTCAATTTGCATATTACTCTTTTATTAGATAGGATAGAGGCCTGGTGCACGGGTGGGGGCCAGCTGGTTTGCCCTGAAGGGTGTCCCGGATCAGGGTGGGGATTCCCTTGGGGCATGTGGCAGCCTGGGCGAGGGGCCTGTGGTGGTTTGCAGGCTGGCCACACACCCCGGCGACCCAAGCGGAGGCCCTGGTATCTGGGATTTATTTATCTTCTATAATTGAAACTTTGTAGCCTTGAGTAGAGCCAAGCCTCCTGCTCGTTCCGTGGCCGCATCCATTTTTGTTGGGGTTTATTTATCTTCTATAATTGAAACTTTGTAGCCTTGAGTGGAGGCCTGGGCCTGCCAGGGTGTGCAGAAAGCTTGGCTTCCTCCATTGCCAGGGGCAACTCAAGCCTCCTGCTCTTTTCAGCTCTGTGGCCGCAGCCATTTTTGTTGGGATTTATTTATCTTCTGTAATTGAAACTTTGTAGCCTTGAGTGGAGGCCTGGGCCTGCCATGGTGTGCGGAAAGCTTGGCTTCCTCCATTGCCTGGTAAACCCAAGCCTCCTGCTCGCTCAGTGGCCGCAGTCATCTTGGTTGGGTTAATTTGCATGCTCACTCCTGATTGGCTGGTGGGGATGGCTTGTGGGTGTAGCGGAGTGATGGTTAATTTGCATGTTACTCTTTTATTAGATAGGATTATTTTTGTAATTGGTCCAGGCCCCTCTTCTCTCTTCCATGCATTTTTTTCTGAACCCTCTAGCTGTCTAAAATGAGTGCTGTTGGAGTTCCAGATTGGAAACAACTGAAAAGCGATCTATATATTTTTTTCTGCAGGTAATTTGAAATTTAGTGTTCTCTGTCTTCTGATTTTACTGAAGATGAGATTTGTGTATGTGTGTGTGTGTGTTTTCTTAATATTGATCTATTTAGTGTTTTGGGAGGATGTGTGGAGAGGTTCACATTTAGGCAACTATCAGTACTTTTGTTTCCTCTAAGCCTGGAAAATCTTTTTGAGAGCAATTAAGAAAAAAAAGCTAATTTGGATATTTTCTTTAATCAGAAACGTATGATGGCATGGGACATGGCATTTGACCTTTTAAAAATGGCTGGATTTTGCAAATGAGGGAGTTTGGAATTTTATTCTTTCAGATAACATAGCAATAGAGAAGTTTTACTATTTTTCATGTAAATTTTGAATTCAAGATTGTTCTTACACCTAAGTGTGGGATGTCTATAAAGTTAGGTTAAAGTTACTACATAATACCTTTTAGTGCTTTAATGAAATAGTGAATTATTGTTACTTGACCTTTTGAAAAGGTCAGTAGTACATTTTGTTTCATTTTTTTAAACGACATTTAAATGTAATGAAAGTCAGAACTGTAATATTACCATGAAAGTAAAGGTTATGGGGTACATTTAATTGTGTTCCTCTACTTTTGAAACTGCTTTGAGGGAGACTGTGCTAAAATTCTTGTGGTAATTGTTTTTCGAGAATTTTATTACTCTTTTTCATTTTATAATGTTGGAGTAAAAGATTATAATTCTGTTTGTCCTTTTCTGCCTACCTTTGCTCAGATTTCATGTGTATTATCCTATTTAAGTTACAAAGTTTAAGCTGCTTGCTCATCTACTTTCTCAAGAAAGTAAAGCTGAATATATTTCTGAGGACAGTCCTTCCTTCCTTAGAAAGACTCCTGAGTAAAATTTTATGTATTCAAATGTATAGCTAGTGAATATGTAAGTTGAAAGAAGTAATGTAATATGTTAGCAATTTTATTAACTGTCTGCAAATGTGGGAGAATTAAATACATTCTGATTTATGAAAATATTACTCTGATGTTTGTATATTTAGATTATTTAACCAAATATATTTTTATTTTATAAAATATAGAACATTGGAAATATGATGCCTATAATGTATTACATAATCTTATTTTACCTATCAACGTTATGACTTCTATATTCAAAGCAATTTGAAGAAGTTTTCTTTTTCATACATTTATTTCCCAAGAAATAACATTTAAAAATCTTTGTCTACATTAACAATTTCTTATAACTCTTATGTTTATGTGAGTGACTATCTCTTTGAAAACAATTTTAGTGTTTTGATTTCCCAATAATTACAAAGTTTTCGACAGTTATTTTTCCTCAAATGCAATATTATGTTGCTTATATTTTAATAGGTATAAACATTTGGATAAAGTTTATACCGTTTAGAAAATAAAGGAAACGTTGCCTTTTCTATATGATTCTAAAATTAAGTGAAACTCATAACATTAAATGAAAGGTGAAAATTTGAACCTTTTCAATATTTTCCACAGGGAAGAGACTTCCATCTTAAAATATTGTTGCCTGAAGATTTGCAGCTGAAGAATGCAAGGTGATGTGTTTTGTTCTGTACTTGCATCTTTATGGAATGGGTAGTCAGTTAATCTGCTATAAAGTGATTTCAGTCATTAGAATTTTGCCTAAAATGCTTATTAGTCATTTCTGATTTTCCCAAGTCACTGTGCATTTGTAAATGATTTTCCCTGGTGCTGAAGTACTTTTCAAAGGTGACACATTAATTCTCTAATTTTCTTTTTTATTTAAAGCAGTAAACAGCAACTGTGTAAATTTCACTAGCAAGTATTGAACTGAAGTATAAAGGGAGAATACAAAATAATTAGAATTAGTACAGACAGCCTGTCAAGGAATGTCAAGTGATGAGACTAGAAATTTAGGTAGCGCCCCGAATCTCATTTCTGCTCCTAAATATCTCTAAGGGTAGGGGGTAAGGAAGACTCCAGAGGCATTTACAAGAGTAGAATTGATGGATTTTGTGACTGATTAGAAGTGGGAAATAAGAGGGAAAGAGGAATGGAGGATGCTTTCCAAGTTCCTGGCTTAGATCACTAAGCTAGAGAAGAGGGCATTGATGGAGAAATTGTTTTAAGACATATCAGTTGTGAAATATCAAGAGAGGCTATTCAGGAGGTAGTAGAGTATTGGTGTGTTAATTCCAGTGTGATTCTTGGACTGGAGATGCATGTGGAATTCACAGTAGGCATGGGGTTTGGGGCTCTGAGTATGGATAGACTTCCAGCGCTGCATGTGTGGGGTGGAAAGAAAAAGCCAGTGAGGGTATACCCAGTGAGGGTAAATAAAGAGGACCTTGGAGGAAGACTAAGGATTGACCAGAAAAGTAAGGGGAAAAACTGAAGCCAAACACAGGGAGACTTAAGGAAGGAGTGGTTAATAGTGCTGAGTGTTGCAGAGGGATCATGTTAGAAATGATTAGGTTTTATGTAGACACAAGACAGGTGTATTGGGTTTTAGAGTGGATGAGTGGGTAGAAAGGAAATGTAAACAGTATAAACTACTTTGAAGAAAAGGAGTGGCCAGTGCTGGGAAACTCAGGCCTCCTATTTCTAGGTAAGTTAAATCTCTTCCTAGAAGAGTTACTTGCCTAACAATGGTGAGAGCACAGCTAAGACGATCCAGTAGATAGATGAACATTAACTATCAGTAACACAATTAAAAGGCTGTATCCTTTTAGTTATATTACTCTGGAATTTGAAGAAGATTATATTGCTACATAAACTCTCAAATATAAGTTCTGTATATTAAGATCTGTTGGTTCTATTTAACCTACCTCGGAGCAGAATCTGATTCAATAGATAACATTGCTATGTTAAAAAAAAGATGTATTGTTTGCCTGTCATTTATTGATTGCAGTTATTTATATTTTGAAGTAAAATTAGTACTGTCAGTTTGAAGACTTTGAACTTTATAAGTGGTAAAAATTTTATTAACTTTTCAGAATTATGTTTGTCATTCTTTTCTATGCTCATGCCTGTTTGTGTTAGCATACATGTAAGTTTTTTCCTATTCTGAACAATTAACACATTATTTTATTCCATTAAATTTTAGATTACTATGTAGTTGGAAGCTGAGGACAATACTTTGTGGATACCATCAAATAATACAACAAGTAAGTCCTTTACAAGGTTTATGTTTTAAGCAAGGGCAAGAAATTACTAAGTTTTTTTTTAAAGACTTATTGTGCAGAATGCTGTAACAAGCTAGTGCTAAATTTTGTAGGTTTTATCTCTATGAAATATTTTAAGGATCTATACATTATGTAAAGTGTTTTTCTGTCTCAGAATCCTTAGCAGATCTCTGGGCAGCATTTATGTTCAAGATTTCCATCCTTGAGACTTCAGGTTCTTCAAATGCATTCACCCTTATCCATATCCATCACTTTCTGAGTGATTTTTTCTGCTAAGACTGAATAGTGGTGGTATAAAGAAATGCCAGGACCCATTTAGGAGTTGTAGGATATCTGTGACAAAAATGGGATTGTAGTTCTAGATTAGTAACAGAAAAGGCATGGAGATCACTTAGGATCATGTATGTGGACATAATAGGAGTAGCTGTAAAGGCCACATTAGTGAGATATAGGCAGGATTAATTTAGTTATTCTTTTTAAAATTATTGTATACTAGTAACTGGAAGTTTGTACCTTTTGATCACCTTTACCCATTTCGCCCACCCTCTGTACCCTGGTTTAGTTATTCTTAATGTTTAGGTTCCTCTACCTGAAAATTCCTTTAAAGAGTAAAGAAACTTTAAAACAAAATCACTGTTACTAAAGCAAAGGAAAAGAATGAAATGCCTCTTGTAGAAAAATAAATTAAGTAGAAATGCATTTCATTCGTATGCTTTTCCCTCTTATATTTTCTGTATCTAAAAGGCAGATTATTACCTATGATAACTGACAGTGACAGAAACTCTCACATAAAGCATTACTGAACCAAAAAGAAATAATAGGAGAGAAACTATTTGATTTGTAGAATGTAGGCTGTAATTGCTGGCAGTATAATTACAGCAGTTTTTTAAAGGGATGCTTAAATTATTTCTTCTGTTTTTTTTTTCCCATTGCTCCCTCTCTATCTGCTATGACTATTTATATTATACTAGAGGCCTGGTGCACGAAATTCGTGCACGGTGCAGGAGGGGGGGGGTGTGCCCTCAGCCCAGCCTGCACCCTCTCCAATTCGGGACCCCTCAGAGGATGTCCGACTGCCAGTGTAGGCCCGATCCTGGCAGTCGGACATCCCTCTCACAATCCTGGACCGCTGGCCCCTAATCGCTCACCTGCCTGCCTGCCTGGTCACCCTTAACTTCTCCTCCCCCTCCCCCCCCCAGCCAGCCTGATCGTCCCTAACTGCCCTTCCCTCCCCCGCCGGCCTGGTCGCCTCAAACTGCCCCCTGCTGCCGGCCAGGTCGCCCCCAACTGCCCCCCCCGCCGGCCTGGTTGCCTCTTCCTGCCTCCCCTGTCAGCCTGGTTTTCCCCCAACTGCCCCTCTCTGCTGACCTGGTTGCCCCTAACTGCCCCCCCCCCAGCCTGGTCACATCCAACTGCCCCCCCCCCCTCCGCTGGCCTGGTCGTCCCCAACTGCACCCCCTGCCAGCCTGGTTGCCCCACGCAGCCTGCTGTTCAGTCATTTGGTCGTTCCTCACTAACTCCCCTGCCAGCCTGGTTGCCCACTCAGCCTGCTTGTTCAGTCGTTTGGTCGTCCCTCACTAACCCCCTGGCCGGCCTGGTTGTAGGCAGCCATCTTATGAGAGTGTGATGGTCAATATGCACATTACCTCTTTATTATATAAGATATCAAAATTTAAGAAGTGAATCTATTGAGATATTTAAATAGCCTGAAAATCTTGTTAATAAAGACTAAGTATAATAATAAGATCTCTGTTTTTCTTCACCAATTCACCCAGAAGGTTCCTAGAAAAAGTCCCAATTACTTAATCTCCTTTCTGCCCTCAAGTTGGTTATGTAGAACCCAATATTAGTTGAGTCTTTGTTTTATTCCAAGTCCAGATGAATATCACTATTCTTTCTATGTTTCATTTTTTTTTATTGAGTTCAATGAGGAAGGAAGAGGGAGAGAGAGAGAGAAACATCAATGATGAGAGAGAATCATTGATCGGCTGCTTCCTACATGCCCCCTACTGGGGATTGAGCCCACAACCCAGGCATGTGCCCTTGACTGGAATAAAAAATGGGACTCTTCAGTTCGCAGGCCGACACTCTATCCACTGAGCCAAACTGGCTAGGGCTCTTTGTATCTTTGTATCATTGTAAATATGGGTCAGGGGGTCAGCAGTCTTTTTCAGTGAAGGACCAGATAGTAAATATTTTAGGTGTTGTGGACCGTAAGTTCTCTGTTACAGCCACTCAACTATGCCCTTTAGCGCCAAAGCAGCCATGACAACAGGTAAAGGAATGGCTTAGCTGCATTTCAGTACAGGTTTATTTACAAAAGCATGCATTGGCTGGATTTAGCCTCTGGACTGTAGTTTGTAGACCCTGGATGTAACTTATTACTCATTTCTACCAAATTGAGGGGAGGGGAAGAGATACTGTATAGAAGAAGGGAAAATCAAAGACTTGTTCTAAAACATGAACACACTCAAAGTTATGTTAAGATGTGAATCTTATGTCTCATACATTGCTAAAATATCTTAGATTATTATTTTTGTCTCTAAAGGGAGTGAACAAATTCATATATTTACTTTGTCTAGAACTGTGTGGCTGTAGTGAGGGCATCACAAAAAGTAACAAAAATACAATATTTTGAATTCAAGCAGAGAAATGATAAAGAACTTTAAGAAAACAATTTTAAATTATTTTTTTGCTTTTTCTGTATAGTTATTTTATTTTAAGAATGATTTCTAAGAAATGGAACAGTGATTCTTAAGTACTCATTCTACTTTAGAAGTTTACTTTTGCCATTTTGTTATATTAGTTTTACCTTATTGAAAGATTGACTCCTTTTGAATTAATATGGGTTAATCGTGAAAGGACAAAAATAATAATTACAGGTCATCTTTAAGGTCAATAAAAATAAAAATAGTATTATAATTATTAATTAATTGCTCTAAATAGATTATTTTAGTTGTATAGATTTGCCTGATTTTTATATTTTATGTGCCTAGTTCCACTTCCTTCACTCCCTTAAAAAATAATGATGTGGTTTGCTAGATTTGCTAAACTTGACAGTAATCAGTGCTGAAGGAAGAGAGGAGTGTGTGAGGTTTTAGGTGACATTCTACTCAGTTTAGTATATCTCACAGAGTAGATTTTAAATTCTGATTTACTCTTTCAGAATGAAATTCGTAGGAATAGTAAGGATGTTGACTAATACTTCAATTCTTAGACTTTTATGATGTAATATAATTAATATTTTTTAACATTCACATAAACATGTATTTTATTTTAGTTTCAGTGGATGGAATATTCATTGTACAAGTGAAATTAATTGGAAATGTCATTTTGATCTAGAGAATGAAGCACTCTCCTGATCTAATGAGCTTTATGATGGAGTTGAAGATGGTCTTGGTAGGTATTTGTTTTCTAACACTGTTACCATAAGTCTTGATTGCTTTTGTAATACCTGTATCTTTTTTATCTTACTGTGAAAATCTTGGTTTCTAGTATTAACATAATTATTATTTTTGGTCTATTGGTCATTTAATTTCAAAGAAATAATCATTAATTCAAAACTGAAAATACTGAGTTCATCTCTGAGTCACAATATTCTCTTTAGTACATTTATTACTGTAATTCTGACTAACATGAGATCCTATTTTTTAGCTTTCTAAAGAAATATGGACAGTATTGGTGATATTATTACACATTTATGACAGTGTATCTAAAAATGGAAGAATTATTAGTTTATTTGTTGGGGTGTGTTATTAGTAATAGGGTTCCTATAATACAATCACTGATAAAAGTATTGATACCTCAATGAAATCAGTAGTTACTGAATTTGTTCAGGAAAATTTGTAAATCTTCCGTGGAGTTTCCTAGTAATAATTGGGCATATAAGAGCTGTTCTGTATGTATTTAATAAATGAACAATTACCCATATTTTTAAAAACTGTATGAGGTGTAGGTTATTTTATTCCTATTTTAGAGCCGAGTCATTAACTGCCTAAGACCTCAAAACTAGGAAATATTCAAGTTAGGATTTAAAACCTCTGAGTGTGAATCCTCTGTGTTCTTTCTACTACATACCTTTGCTTCCTTCTCCACGAAGAATGCTTTGCTTCTCTGCCTTTGCTTTTTTCCTGTTATGGTTCTACAATAGGAGTAACATGTATGACCTAAGGTAGAAGACAGAGTTTAAAAATATCATAAATTTAGGATTAAAATACTGTTTTTATTATTACCCAAGTTTCTTTTTACTTTCAATATTTGAGGGTAGCAATAATTAATATTTCTGAATAAAAATAGAAATTTCAAAGGAAATACTATATACGTGTTATATGCATAAGTACAGGAACTGTACTGACATTTTTTTTTTTTTTTTTAGAAATGGATAATCTTAAAAATACAAATATATTTTTATGGATCATCAGGCTATCATCAGATATCATTAGGTATTTAGTTTGTAAAAACAAAAACAAACAAACAAAACTCTCGTGTTTTCTAGGAGTTTACCTTCTAATCAAATTTAGATTGATACTTTGGGCTTTACAAATCTGCTTTCACAGGGTTTTTTATTTTTAAAATCATAAAACAGATTTAGAACTTTATTAAAGTACTTCCAGTTAATAGTTCTGATTTTGAAATACTGTTTTGTAAAATCTGTTTCTTTCCAGTGTTCCCTTAATTTGATAGTATCTTATCCTTGTTAAAAAAAAGTATAAGCACTAATAATTAAACGTATACTTAAAGCATTAAAATTTATACCTTTTATTAGGGTTACATTTACATAATTTTTATGCTTATTTCCATATGGTTTTGGTATTGTATCAGATTTCTTTTTAAATTTTACTGGTTTAGTTTTTAGATCAGACCATATGAACATCTATGTAATTTGTAGATAACATTTATTTTTATTTTCCAAATAAGATATTTGTCTACGTTCGCACCTTTGCAGTAATTGTAATTTTTAACCTCAGCAATTCTAGTGATGTTTGTATTGCTTCTAAAACGTAATTTTAGTTTTGTTTAGAGGAACATAAATCATCGTAAAGATATCTTAGGTGAGCCTAGTAGAAAAAGCAATTGTGATCTAACCAGATGGCAAAACACTTGAACTTGCCCAGTCTGGGAGTTATACAGAATGAAGAAAGAAATTAGCAGGTAAGTATTTATTGTGATAATGAAGGGTTTTTGTTTATAAGGTAATTCGTAATGGTGTACAAATGTATCAGTTTAGGAAATGTACTTAGAGTTCAGGCTCTTCTTTAAAGGTACATGTTACTTTCTATCAAACATGTCCCAGGAGTAGTAAGATAGTAATGAAGCCTTGGGAATGAGTATTCTTTAAAAAAAGTTTTTCATCTTCGATAAGCATAATAGAGGAGAATATTAAAGTTAAGGTTGAAGGTATAATTGACTTTTTTTTTTAATCCATTCTATTTTTTAATTGATTTAAGAAAGGAGAGGGAGAGATAGAAACATCAATGATGAGAGATAATCATTGATTGGCTGCCTCCTGTATGCCCCACACTGTGGATTGAGCCTGACGCCTGGGCATGTGCCCTGACCAGGAATTGAACCGTGACCTCCTGGTTCATGGGTTGACGCTCAACCACTGAGCCACACTGACCAAATAATAATTTTTATATGATCTTCAGTGCAGTCCTTTAACTTTTTCATGTCCCTCTTTTTTTTCTTTATGAGAAGTAGAAAGATTCAGCTGGATTTCCTGTAAAAATAATGGACACTTTAGTTAGGTACAGAGAAGATTATGAAATTGTTTTGTGTAATCAGGTACTAACAAATCATTGTCTGGCATTCCACAGCTGATCCAAGTTTTTTCTTTTAAACAGGAAGTTGCTTTAAAGAATAAACAAGAAATACATGCACTACCTCCTCCTCCCCAGTTCTACTCAAGCCTTATTGAAGAAATAGGAATTCTTGGTTGGGATAAGTATGTCTATTTTAAAATATGTTTTAGAAATGTCTTTCTTTTACACATTTCAACTTAATATTTTTTCAGTGTTAGCAATCTATTTTATACCTGTTTTTAGTCAAAGTGTTTCATTGTAATTAGAGTGTCTGATCCTTATTGTGGTTATGAATTAAAGGGATGTTATCATGAAAAAATGACCTACAAAGTAAAATACTAAATTTGTGAAACAATTACATATTTTCACTGAACATATTTTTTAAACTTATTTTTTTAACTTTTATTGTGATATAATTAATAAATATAATTATAATATATTTAAAATGTACATTGTGATGATTTGATATACATATGCATTGTGAAAATATACCCACAGTTGTGTTAATTAACATATCTATCACCTCACATATTTGTTTTTTTAATTTTTATTTTGTTTACATTTTTGTGGTCAGTTTTCTTGTTGCTATTATAGAGGGGAGAATTTTTAGAACTTCTGAATGCCATTTTGTTGATGTCACCAAAACTATTTAGGCTTGTATCTACCACCTATGTCTTCTATTGTCTAACCTTGCCCAAATCCTTATTCTCATGCTCTGTT
Source organism: Plecotus auritus (assembly GCF_963455305.1). NCBI lineage: Eukaryota > Metazoa > Chordata > Mammalia > Chiroptera > Vespertilionidae > Plecotus > Plecotus auritus. Next base: position 141,464,939 of record NC_137782.1, read on the forward strand.
CCAGAATTGGTAAATCGGCAAAGGGAAAAATGACTGCAAAATTTTTATTTACCTCTCTTCTATTCCCCCTTTTAAGAACTTGGTCCTTCAAGTCCTGGTTGCCTTAGCAGTTCTTTGATGCATTCATGCTTTTTTCCCTTTTCTCTTAATCTGGTTACTCTAGTTGTTCTCAGTGGAAGTTTTGGTCTGTAGCAAGCTTCTCCATCTTAGCCAGACAGATGTTACCTATAATTTTAAATGTGTTATTATGGTGTTATTGAGGTTAATTTTAATTTATGAGATTTGGCTTTATTTGATAAGGTGTTATTCCTGAATAGGATTTGGGATGGATGGAACCTTTATAATAAAACTAGAGGCCCAGTGCACGAAATTCATACATTTGGGGTCGGGGTCCCTTAGCCCGGCCTGTGCCCTCTCGCAGTCTGGGAGCCCTCAGGGAATGTCTGACTGCCGGCATTTGTACATCCTTAGACACTGCCGCCGCTGTGCTCGCCATCCATGAGCCCAGCTTGTGGCTGTGTCTGCCCCCTGGTGGTCAGTGCGTGTCATAGCAACCGGTGTTCTGCCGTTTGGTCGATTTGCATATTAGCCTTTTATTATATAGGAGGATTACATATTAGCCTTTTATTATATAGGATGTAGCAAACAAATGGAAGGAAGAAGACAAGAGAAGACGAGTAATGAATTAAGATGCGCTAATAGCAATTCTGCTGAGGTTATGAAGGTGTGTCTCAAGGCATTGATGACATGGACTCTGCCATTTTTTGGATGTAAGGTGACAGAATAGAGAAAAATTATTTTGACTTATTTTCAGGTGCTTAATATTAAGACCTTAGTTTTTAAAATAGTTAAGGATGTAGAAAGGGAGTGGAAAGGGAAGAGATAATGGTTCTAGTTTTGTTTTGTTAAATTGATAAAGTGAATTTGAAACAGTTTTCTATGTGAATGTGACATATTTCAGAGAACTCCAGTAAAAATTCGTTGAACCACTGATAATTTAAATATAAAATTTTTGAATAATTCATTTCTTTCCAACTAACTGTTATTTGTGAATGCCTGTAATTGAGGGCAGTGAGGATACATACATAGGCAAGACTTAAGATTGTTAATAGAACTTATAACTAGTAGAAGAGTCAGAACTTAAGTAATCACAGTAGTACTTAATTCTAACTGATAAATACTATAAAATATAATTATAGGATTTCTTGAGAGCCATTAGTTACAAAGTTATAAAGAGAAGTAGTGCAAGTATATAAAATACTTTATGGAATAAATGGTTTTAGAGATAAAAGGCAAGTATTGACTTTTGCTTTGTAATATACATATTGTGATGTGACAGAAAAAGGGATAGATCTCTAACTTAGATAATAGGTGAAAGGCAAAAATAAGGATACGAATGCCTCTACCATAACCTTCATCACAATATAAATGTTGGTCTCCACCTTAGACTAAGGTCATTGCACACAAGAACTTTCATTTATGCAGTTGCTGTTATATGCCACTGACTGTGCTATCCACTTTATATAATTCTTATTTAATTCTCAGCATAAGTTTCAAGATAATATATTTATATTCCCAACTTTGTATATATAAATTGAGTGTACACAGCCAAGGCTGGTTGCATGTCAGTGCTCAGGCTTTGTGTATGTGAATGATGCTCCCTGGAGTTGTGGTGTGGGTCAGCTCTGATATACAGCCTTCAATAAAGTTCCCTCAAGTACCTTCAGTGTGTGACTATGGATAAAATTGGCCATATGCAAAATTAATGCATCCTGAGAGACAGTTTCAAAATCTCTTGGCTTAGATTTGAGAAAGGTGATAGTTTAATTATAGTGACTAGGATGCATGATTGAATTAGGTATATAGCTATTACCTAATCATTTGTTTCATAGCTTTACAAATAAAGACTGTTAACAGAAGAGAATTTTTCTGCCTGGATTGTGAGAAGCCAAAGAATAAGATTTGTCAATATTTATCCAACACTGGTAAAGGAAGAAAATCTCCCATCAGTTTTATTTTTGTGTCTTAATTCTTAAATCAGGTATACTTGGTGCACTGATAATACTAGGTTTCAGGACACTCAGAGCTAAAACTGAGACCTGAATTGTACTGTCCCCAAACGAGAATTGCTACATTTTGAGGCCCTGCCTCAGCAGCTAGCTAGCTTTTTCCTTTAAAATACTAGAAGCCTGGTGTACGGATTCATGCACCGGTGGGGTCCCTCAGCTTGGCCTGTGGGGATAGGGCTGAAACCGACTCTCCGACATCCCCTGAGGGGTCCTGGATTGCGAGAGGGAGGTTCTTGGGTGATGCACCCCAGAATCGGGCTCCCTCCTCTCTGGTTCCAGGTACGTCGCCTGAGAACTGCAGCTGCCAAGTCACCACAGCTTGGCAGCTCCTGTGTTGAGTGACTGCCCCCTGGTGGTAAGTGTGTGTCATAGCTACCGGTTGGAGCGTCTGCCCACCTGGTGGTCATTGCACATCATAGCTACCAGTCGAATGGTCGGATGGTCACTTAGGCTTTTATATACAGTATAAAGGTCTTTTAAAAATGATACACATAATGGTTTGTATGACAAACTAGTTTAAGTGGATTATGAGAATCTCAATGATTTCTAGACCATGTCAATATATCCATATTTCCTTTGCATTCTTAACAATAATCTTATAGATTTGTTAGTGTAATAATAAAATCTGATAATAAAAAAAAAACCTTTTTAAGTTAATGAAGACCTTGCTGTGTTTTTAAGTTACATACTTGACATTTCTAATTAATTCTATAGCAGTGGTTCTCATCCTATCTAATGCCGCGACCCTTTAATATAGTTCCTCATGTGGTGACCCCCAAACATAAAATTATTTTCGTTGTTACTTCATAACTGTAATTTTGCTACTGTTATGAATCTAATGTAAATATCTGTGTTTTCCGATGGTCTTAGGCGACCCTGCTAGCAGTTCTCAACCTGCAACCCACAGGTTGAAAACCGCTGCTGTAGAGCCTAAGACCTTTGGAAAATACAGATATTTACATTACAATTCGTTAACAGTAGCAAAATTACAGTTATGAAGTAGCAATGAAAATAATTTTATGGTTGGGGGTCACCACAACATGAGGAACTGTATTAAAGGGTCGCAGCATTAGAAAGGTTGAGAACCACTGCTCTATAGGATCGGGCATTATAAAAAATTAAGTTAGAAATGATACAGAATTAGTAGCCATCTTAAGTTTGATTGCTATTGTTATAATTTCTATACATGTTTAAACTTCTTAAAAAGCACACTAAAAACAGCAAGTTGTTCAAAGGGTAAAGATGAAGATGATATGACAGTTGGGTGTTATGCTGATTCACAAGGGTTAAGGGATGCTAAAAGGTCTTGATGGGCTTCTGTTAACTTCTGCTTGTGTTGTTTTGTAGAGTAGCTCATATAAAACAGTGGGAATTAGATAGAGTCCTTGGTGTTTAGCAGGATTGTCTGGTACTATGAATGTCCTGGAGTTACAGGTGGGCTGATCTACATCTCACTTTACCTAGGATAGTTCTATTAATGAATGCCTTTTATCCTGACCCCTGTCAGTCTCAAAAGTGTCCCAGTTTGGAAGAAATTCATAGTCACCTTATTTATAGCCTATCTTATGGTTGTTTTAATAATCACATGGCCCCAGATAATTCAGAGATTAAATGGGGAAGTGATATGATGGTTTTATCACTTTTATAGCATATTACTTATCAGAGTGAATAGAATTCAGGTATTTGGCCTTTCAGATTTGTCTTGGGAAAGAGCTGAGTTTTACCTAATTTGTTGTACCACTGAAGGATTGTTAACATATCTCAACATATATTAAATTAGATTTTTAATTACGCCTATTATTTTAGTAATGGATTTGATCCAGTGATGATGATATGTTCTATAATTCTCAATGAATTTCAAAGAACTATATAACATATTGGAGTAAATGGAATACTTGTTTATACTAAATTAATTTCAATAACTGGACAAGGACTTTAATTCTGACTTATCAGCTGTGTGACCTCGGTCATGTAACCTCCCTGAAGAGCCACATTTCCTTCATTTTTCAATTGAAACTAATAATGAGTATTGAAAAGAAACATGTTATGTGACTCAGTTAATCCCTGTCTAAAGTAGCTATAAAGTTGTTGAGACACTAGTTCACTCAAAAATGTCAGACTGTATATGAGTTTTACAGAGATTTAATTAGTGTTACGATTTAATTATAACCAGTAATAACTTCTGTTATATAATGCAAAAGAACATAGACGTTAATAAATTACCTTTATAAGAATGTTTTTCCTCATTCATATCCAAATCATTGAATTGCAAATTATCTAATAGTGAAAAATTTTGTTTTTCTAAATTGGTTATGTGTTGATAGTATCTAATTTAAACAGAATGTGCATTCAGTTGTTTACAACACACATGTGAAGCAATAACATGAACCAATCTGAATAGCTTTTCCATGTTCATTTAATACATAGAGCATTGGCACATACATTGAAGTGTAAAACTTTTATATTCCTTACAAAAAGCAATAAACTTACATGAAAAGCAGAAGTGTGAGAGTTTTAAGAAAGGTGAGGTCCTTTTGAGTTACAAATAATTTAAAAAGGTACGTAGGGGAGGTGGGTTTTGGGATAAGCTTGGAAGGAATATAGAAAGACTTAAAAGGGAGGGATTGATGGAGGCAAGGCTGTAATGATGGAAATGTACAATTCATTTTTGAACTTTTGAGTAAATCATTTGCTCACATAAGAGAATTAATATAAGGGCCAGACTGAAGGGTCTTAATGCTAGACCAAGGACTCTTTATATGCAGTTGATGGAGACTTCATTGAGTATTTTTGAGCAAGGAGTTACTTAGGTAGATTAATGTAGTCATGGAAAGCAGGATAGGTTGGTGTACAGAAGAGACAGGAAGTAAAGACACCAATTAGGGAGGTTGCTTTTTGAAATGTAGGTTTGAAGTATTAATGCTTAAACTTGAGAGTAGTGGTAAAAATAGAAACTTTGATGTTTTATTAAACCATGAAGGTCTTCAGTCTACCTTTTGATGTTATTACTATGTAAATATACCTAGATATTTAAATAAAAGAAAAACTATATAACTTAGGCTGTTGTTCAAAATAGGTACACTATTTCAAGAGATAAAGCACATTCCTTCTGCTGCTCTCTACTGATAACATTCAGCTACTAACAAGAACAACAAAATCTCCCTGAGCTGAAGTATCCTTTTTAAGTGTTATAAAACTTAACTGCCAAGTTTAGTGCCATTTTACTTATTGCAAGCATACTTACAAAGAAATGCCGCAAGTGATAAATACAAAGTAAAGTGCCAAAGGTATATTTTATTTCTTTAGATTTTATATATATGTTTTATATTTTTAGTCAATTTTGAATGTGCCTAGCTAAGTAATAATACCCAAACTCCTTATTTTAAATGTGATTTCACAACTTTAAAAAATATTGAGCATTCCAATGATGAAAGTTTTTAAAATTTATTATTTAAGTGAATTATTTACCTTATTTAAATGAGTAAAAATTATTCCATGTTGTTTAAATCAAGATACTCACCATAACAATAAAGCAGATCATTTAAAATAGACTTTTTTAACAATGATTTTTTAAATTACTTGTAAGAGCTTATCATGTTCTCCCCTCTATAATATCATTTTTATAGACCAAACACTAAGATATTCTTTCCTGTTGTAAATGGATAGAAATATGTTCTTTTAGTTAGGGTACAAGTTAAACTGCTATTAACAAAGAGAACCCCAAATCCTCAATGTTTCAAACAAGATAGAATTTTATTAATCTCTCATTAACAGTTCAGAGGTAGGCAGATGGTCAAGAGTGAGTACAGGTGGCGCTGTCCCACAAGGTCATCCAAGAACCCAGATTTCTTTCATTTGTTTCTCAACTATCTACTGTTGCTTAATTGTTCAGTATAGTAGCTACTAGCCACATGTGGCTATTGGCATTTATATTTAAACTACATTAAAATTTCACTGTCTATAATAGCTATATTTTAAGTTCTCCATAGCCACATGTCACGACTAGCTGTTGTTTTGGATAGTGCAGATGTAGAATACCTCCATTATTGCTGATTGTTTCAGTGGTCAGAGTGGCACTAAGAGAGCTGTTGTTGTCTGCATGGTCTTTGCTGGCTTATATTGCTCAGATCTAGTCTAAAGGAAGGGAGAGTGAGAGGGGCACTAGAGAGGGTTAGGCAACATTTTGTTAATAAAAATAATTCAAAAGATGCACATATCAATCACTTTGGTTATCAGTCTAAAATTTAGTGATAGGCTGATACCCAAGGGCAGCTGGGAAGGATTGCTGGCTGAATGGAGTGTGCCCTGCTAAATCTTGGTGTCATTAGGGGTGCTATAGAGGCAGGGATTCTATTACCAGAAGAAGAAAATGAGAAGAAATACTGGAGGTCATGTAGCAGTGAGGTCACAGTACTCAAGGTGTTAATAATCATGAGATTTCTCCCTGTTCCTGAAACAAAGTAGAAAGAAATCGACATGGGTAAAATGTTTAATTTCAAATGACTAGGCTGAGAGTAACCTAAAGTTATAAATGTTTTTACTGTTTTATTTGACTTCTTAAAGTTTAACAAAATTAATCTTACCATTTTGACTGTACAACCATATTTTGAGCATGACATTTTTATCTAATGTTTTAACTCCATGTCTTCAACTTTATGGAAAGATGATAATCTTTTGTTTGTGTGACTGGAAACAAAAGACTAGAACTTTTATTTCTGTCTAAGAACATCTGAATGAGGAGCAGCAATGTGAAATATAAAAAGGACTAGTTGGTGATACAGTTGTTTTCTTTTCTCTCCCCACCCATCTTACTCTCTTTTTGGATATATTCATCATGGCTATAAATGATTTAAGGCTTATAAAGAAAAGCAGCAGCCTTTTCCCACACCTTTTTTTAACTCCAGTCTTATTCTCTGAGGCAAATACTCTGAAATATTCATGCTTACAACTTCCATATTTTTCAATGATATGCTTATATTCAAAATTGCTTGATTTATTAGTTTTAGGAATTACATAGTGATAACTGTAATTAAAGAGGATTTAGTTCCTATATCACCATCTCTCTCCTTTCTTTACTATTCTTTTATTCTTCAATTAGATTTAATATTCCTTAAACTTCTTTCATGTCCATTTAATTAATGATATCTATCTTTTACTCTCAAATTAGCAATTACAAGTTTTAGTGGTCCCCATCTCCTCTCCTCATTTCTTTCCTCATTCTACTTGTCAATTTTTGTCACCTCTTGGCAGTGGTTAAATATATTTACATTCATTTCTGTAGCTATAATTCTTTTAGCTTTGTCTATTGCTGGATTTTAAAAATTGTAATTAGTAAGCAGTTTGATTTTTTATGACTAAATATTTTTCATTGAAAAGTTAATGGTAGAAAAATTACAATTTTAACATAGCTTCATTGTTTATAATTTAGATTAAAAATTTCCCTTTTTTTTTGGCTTCCTTTTTTTTTTATTAAACATTCCCTTAATTTCTCCTCATATATATCATACCCTCTATTCTATAGACTTTCTTCTTTTCCTTTCTTTGCCAGCTACCTTGCTCCCTGGATCTTCTTTTTCTGTTTTGTTTTGTTTTTAATGTGTTTGTCACCCAGTGTTCCTCAAACCACTTTTTATTTTATAGATTTGTTGAAAATTTGCTTTAGTTGATGCTATTTCCTTCTTATTCTTTTTGTAACTATGGGTTTATCTACATTTTTAAAAAAATTTATTTTTTAGTGAGTAAGGAGAGGATATAAATAAATGCATGTGCTATATCAGCATCTTGAATCTGAAGTGTTTATGTTTTCAAAGAGTTATGTGCCCATATATCTGAACTTAGAGTTATATTGATAAAATGTGTGATAAAGTCTCATATTCTATATTTTTTGGGGTAGGGGAATTTGAGATGCTTACAGATATAGCTGAAAGAAATTAGTGATTAAACATTTATGTATAGTATCATTGACATTTTTGTGTAAGTAAACATTTTTTCTGGAATAATTTTTTTCTAAGACCCTAGACTTTTTATAGATTATGATAAACATTCTTCTGCTGATAAAGACTATCTTATCTTTTAGTTTGTTGTTGAAGATAAGTGCCTTTTTCATATTCATATCTATTTTTTATTACAAATAGTGTTCCACAACTTTATTGCCCAGCATTTTTGAAATTGACCCACTTTCACTATTATACCAGGCAAGTGACTAAGCAGCATTCAGTGATGTTAAAAAAAATGTTTCCTGGGTTAGAAGGCTAATGTTAGTGCTGAACTCTAATGGGTCTTACCATCAGTCTGGGTGATAAGTTGTGCAATACTCTTAGGCTACTTTTTATCTTTACAAGAGAATAGTATTGTAAAAATGTCAAAAAATATCCACATGCCCAGTTCACTAGTAAATATACTACTAAATTTGAACATTTTTGGCAGTAGCTTATGCTACTCAAGGGACCATAGTTTTACAGAATGATATATTTCAAAGGGTATTGGTTTCCGTTGCAGAAAATTCATGCATTTAGAGCAACTTAAAGCCAAAACAACTATGCTTGTGCTATATGTTTAAAATATTAGTCATCTTGAATGCATGCCCAGGTTAAGTGTCAGAAGCTATATATTGCAGAAAAAGAAAATTTATTGTTAGGAGATCAGGCTATACCTGTGCTCATGCAGCATTTTCCTTAGAGGATCAATTTGAGTATGAACTAATCGGCTAGATTTTTGTATAGTAACATTATTGATAATAAAGGAAAAGTTCATCATGGAGAAAACAAATAAAGGAAGCATAGGAGTCTCATACTGTATAAAACTACAGAAATGGATCAAAGACTTTGACAGGAAGTTTAATGTGTACATAAGTAGAAGCTGACAGGAACATGCTGTGTGTGCCAGAGGTTCCAGTGATGGAAAACCGAAACATAGTGCTCACTGACCACAGCATGAGCCTTGACACACATTGTAAATAATCCAGAGATCTATGACTACATTAAGCACTAGGCTGGTGTATTAATGGCAGTAAATCTATATAGCAGCATAAAGGGCTGGCATGCAGAAATCCCTCTGATTAATTTTGCAATGGATTAATAGGAATATAGCAAATATTTTCATTTCGAATCCTACCATTCTCCACCCCTCCCCCCAGTCCTGTCCTCCCTAGTGTGATCACTTTTTATTCTCTTCTCACCAGACTTGTATATGTGGATTCTTGCTTCAGTACCATCAAGTTAAAAGCTGAAGATGCTTCTGGTAGAGAGCATCTAATCACTCTCAAGTTGAAGGCAAAGGTATGTGCTTCATTAAACTGTTATTGTGGTCAGGAAATGCTTCGTGAAATGACCTCTATTAATGTTTTCAATCTAATGAAGTGCCAGCTGCTTCTAAAAAATGTACATATGGTACTTTAAAAAATTATTTTGGGAAGCCTCAAAGAAAATTCAGCAGGTTTCCAAAAGCCTAGATATAATTTCATGTCACTATTTCAGTTCAAAGTTGATCAAAATATAGACTTCATAAAAAAGAAATACTGCAGTAAGATTCAGCAGCTTTAAAGTACCAAAATGTTATTTTTGTAACATCCAATACAGAAAAGAGTTGGAAGTTTCCATTATCCCAAGTAAAGTTCTACTGAAGATCTTTTGTCTTCAACTTAACTATGAATTACCTTTGTAGTTCTTATTTCTGACCCACTCCCAACCACCATACACAGACATACACGTATGTGTATTTTTTGTTTGTTTTGGCTGATTTTTTTTTTTTTACTTCTGTTATTTTAAGAATTTGCCAAGGTTATGTCTCTCTTTATAGGGCCTTTACAGGCTAGTGATCTATAACTATTCATTAATTTATTGGCACAAAATATGGCTGTTTCATCTTTATTTTTTCTAGATTGTGAATTTTGAGAAATAAGTAGAATAAGCAAGTTCAGCATATTAATCATTTATTTAGTAATCACTAGGGAAACATAAGAATTTGAGAAAACCAGGACATCTTTTTTTTATTGTTCCCAGGAGTCATCAATCAACTCTATTTCAGAAGATTGCAGTGATGAAAAGATCAATTGTGTTTGTCCTTTTTAAAAATGTGCCTGGCATTTAAGCTTTCCATGAGAGAGAATTAATATATAAAGCTGTACTGGGTGACACAGAAAAGTTGATATCTTATAGTGCCTCTATATCAGACAAGTTGAGAAATTACTCATTCCCTCTCTTTTCTCACATACAGAATGTTTAGGCATATATAATTTTAAGACTCGTGTGATAAGTGCTAAAAAATATGAGTGGGCTAGAAATCTTATTTGTAAAATAAGTTACATGGATATTTTAGTTAAAATAAAAATAAATTATTTTCTCTTTTAATTTTTAAAGCTGTGCTTTTTTTTAAAACCAAGGAGAAAACTGTCTTTATCCTTCCAAAGGTCACACATACTGCCAGTGGCAAGGGTTCTGTCATTTCCCTCAAAGCTTTATTTGTTTCTGTTTCTTTTTTTTTAAGAGCCTACTTTTTGCAAGCATTTCTACTTACTGAAGGGATAATGCTTTAAGTCTGCACTACCTATACCTACAAAGATGTTATTATTAATTCTAGTTAATGATGTTATTGGTAGTATTGAGAGCGAGGATGTAGCTATTAGTCTTTTCCCTTTTTCTTATGTCTTCACAAGGTAGATAAGGTGACACTTTAAATATTTCTCTGGCGAATCTTTGCAACTGTCAATTTTGCAGTATCAATAGCTATGAAACACTATCATGGATGCCCTGGCAAGAGAGAAGAGAAAGCTTTATTTGAGTTGGGAAAGAATTAGGAAGAAAAACAAATGTGTTTTTTTTTTTCTTTTTGAAAAGACAGTGGAACTGAATGAATCTTACGTTGGTATGATTTACTAGAGTCTTTAATTGTCCATTTAGTTCCATTTTCATAGAGACAGACCTAAGTTCTCTTTTAGATGTGGTCATTTCTTTTCTAGGAATGTTTGGATCTGGGATTGTCAATTAAAAATAGCGATTAGCTGAAACTGTATTAAAAGCACAAAGACACATTGTAATACACTAATCAATAAAAATAAATAAATAAAATGGTACATTTATGTGTTAAAAAAAAAAAAAGAAAGCACATAATGCAAAAATCTTAATCCAGACTAAATTTTAAAGGGTCAAGTTGATTTTTTTTTAACCTTAAAAAAGGCTTATTTTGTAAATATACAAAACTTTATATGTATATATTGTAAAGAAATTCATTAGTTGAAGTATTTTTATTCTGGTAAAATAAGAATAAATTCTGCTCCTTCCCTTACTATCTCCAAAACCCACAAAGAAAATAGTACCAATTTGACTAGATGCTTCCTATTAAAAATAAATATATAAACAAAAAAGAACTATGGTAAGGGAAATAGTTAAGTTTCTTTTGTTTTTATAAGTGTATTTTTATGCATTACTCAATACTTATAGTATATCCTGAACTGTGGGATGTGATTTCTATCTTTCCTAGAGGAAAATAAGTAGCCTAGTGCTTCTTCAGCTTTGGCCTAGATCAGAACTATTTGAAAAAACAAATCACAGATGTGTATCAGAGGCTGGGCATTCTCTCTCAGATGGCCATTTTTATAAATCTGCAATTTGTATGTATTTACTTGGGGAGCCTCTTAGATGGTCCAATAACAGAACAGTTTGGGTTAAAATTTTTCTTAGGACTATATTAGAATTTAAATATATTGGATGTGACAAAAATATGCACTTTTATAACTTTAGAATTATTTTATATTTATTGATTTGACTGAATCATTTGAATTGAGATTTTTATACTATATTTTAATTTAAAATAATTGCTATACTTATTTTTCAATTAATATTCCTTTATGTGGAGTTTTTATTGTCAATTATACTTCTAAAATGAAACTTTTGGTAGTCTTTGGTGATTTTATATATAACTATCCTACTTACTGAAAACTCTGAATTTTGATAGTTATAACATTTTTAGTTATCTTTGTTGTATTTAGTACTATAATACAAATGATTCTGAATATGAATATCTAGGATACTTCATAATTCATGTTAAATTATCCACAAGTATATAAATTTGTGCTTTTTAGGTTCTGTGCAGTTTTGTAAAATTTATTATGTAAATAAAGTTGATCTTAAATGGGAATATAATTAACACACACGATACATGCATTTAATTTATAATAGATATACAGAAAGCCACCTACAAATAGATCAGTCTAATTTATGTTTAGATGTTTGAATAATTATACATAAAATGTATTTTAAAGATATTATCCCAGAAACTATCCCACACTTACGTATGTGAGATCATGTTATATTTAGCATAGCCTGCTTTTTTGTTCAATTGCTAGATTTCTATGTCAGTGTACTACATAACATTTATTCTACTGAGTCCTACTTAAATATAAGATCATATTCTCTTTTAGCATAATGAGTTATAAGTATTTAATTACTTCCAAAGTCATAGGTGCTTTACTTGGTTTATCTACTCTAAATACAATAAATATTTCATTAACTTCATACTCTTACTCAGATTGATGATTTAAGTTAGAGAGTTGATATTGTTCATTGTCAGCATCAGTGGGAGATAAATAGCAGAAAGCCAAAGCAAACTAAATATTCCAATTTTGACCCATGGAGGTTTCAAATGTGCATTATTAGTTTTACAGATTGTTAACATTTTAGAGGAAAAAGAAATTTTATAACCCTTTTAGTTGACTTTCGTTATTTTTACTTAAAAACAGAAGTTTACTGACTTGTCCAAGATCACACAAATTAATTAGCAGAACTAATGAAAGCTGAAGTCTGCCTACATTTACTTTGATATAATCACATGCCTAATAAAAATGGCATACAAATTGTTTTTCCAGTGATTACAGCAGTTATACTCTTAAATACATCATCTGCTACTTAATTGTCTGAAATAGAGCTCCTTCTTTAATTTTGGCCTGACCTTTCTTAAATTTCCCCCCAAATTAGAGCATAGTTATATTTTTATATGGTTTCCTGTATTTTTGTCTTCATGTTATCAGTTATGCATAGCCAGATACCATTAGTCAGAGTTTACAATAAGTTTTCTTTCCAGACAACAGATCATTACAACTAAAAGTTAACTCATTTCAGAGCATTGACTTCAGTGGTATTTTGTAAATACTATAGTGATAATTTTGTGCCTTTTTGCTTTATTCAGCAAAGTAGTGAAAAACTGCAAAAGTGAATCTAAAACTTTTTTTAAAACAGTCTGTCAAATGAGAGAAAGTTTTCCTAAAACTTACTTTATTTTAGTAAATTTAGCTTTTTAATGGAAAGAAATGAGTATTTTTAAAACTACATGTGACTTTGAAAAATCCAGAATTGCATTTTAGAGAAATCATGTAGTATAATTCTCTAGTAACAAAATTGATTTTAAGAATAACTACATTTTATCTTTAACTTAGAAACCTGATTTGTCATAATGACTTCCACCTTTTGTAGAAAACTGTTGAAGAATTGATTTTCTGTTTATCAACCAAGAAAATGTGTTTTGTGTTTTTTTTTTGGCTTAAAACTATTACTTTTGTTTTTCCTTAATAAAGAAGGCATTTTATTCTTTTTAAAAATCTTCTTACTAAAAATAATGGCTTACTTGTGGAAAATACATTTTATTTTATAATTTAGAATTGTTTGTATTTTTGTGAATTTCTTCTGATACTGCCTTCAAATAGTAGCAGGCTATTTGAGATTAAATTTTACACTGAAAGGAAACTAATATAATTAGTTTGACCTCTTATTTTAAAGATAAGAAACTGAGGTACAGTGTGGTTTCCCCCTGCAATCACATTGGCAGCTCACCTAACACTGACTTCATTCATTCTTCCTTGATCAAAACTGATTGTGTTGTTACCCCAAATCATCAAACTTTGTTCCTCTTGAACATAATTTAACTGCTAATCAGTTCTTGACATCTCTAACAGTAAGATCAAAATATTTATATATAATACATTTGCATTTATAATACTATTCCTAATCAGTTTTTCTAAAATATCTCATGTGAAATTGTCACACAGAGGTAAAATTAACCTATATTTTTGCTTTTTCATAGTATCCTGCGGAATCACCAGATTGTTTTGTGGATTTTCCTGTTTCATTCTCTGTTTCCTGGACTCCAAAGGTACATTATTAAAAATTTATTTTAAGTAGTTAAAAAAGCATATTCTATTTATTTATATGTGGCCATTATAGGTTATAAAGTGATTTTCTTTTAGTTTTCTGTAAGTATTTGTTTATAAACAGGACTTCTAGAGTGTATCTTTTATATTTCCTAGTAGTTTCTGTTCATTTTCTCTCTGTACACCCACGCGCGCGCGCGCGTACACACACACACACACACACACACACACGCACGCACGCACGCACGCGCGCGCGCACACACACGTAAATATACCATTTAGCCTTTAGATCTTTATGCTTCAGTTTAGATAAACATGAAGAAGCTCTGTTGACAGAAATTTTGCTTTAAATTTAAATTCTAAAGCACTGTTTATAAAACAGTGAACAGTAAGTAGAAAATTGGGTGACATTTTTCAGACTGTTAAATCTTTTAACATTGCTGACAAAATATCAGAGAATCTTCAAAAGAGAATGAGTTATGATTAAAAATATAAGCCTTTCCCTTTCAACTCTTTTTTTATTCTTTTTAAGTGTTTCTCCTGCATTCATCCTTGGACCTAGACAATTTTCTTTTTGTATGTGTTTCCAAACATTCATACTTTGAATGAAGAATATTGGAGATTCTTTCTCCTGCTCCTGTCAATTGAATTTCCCAATACATTGATGATATCTAATAAGATAATGTGTTTAGAAGTGCATTGTAAACTGTAACATTATATAGTTATAAGGTCTGATTTTCAGAAGTACCATAATCAACATATGTGTGGTTTCTGAAGACCTGGCAGAATAGTAGCAATTAAGTTCAAAGAACAATCTAATGATGATGGGCATGGTCCTTCTTTCATTGGTAAATTGTGTCACACATTTCTGTTCTTATGCAAAGAAAACAAATTCCTAGTGACATTTTACAAATATTTTTTGTTAGGAAATTTTGTTACGTTCAAGTGAAAATTTATGCTAGAAATATATAAAGCAATTGTCCTGTATATGAAGTTTTTTGGAAAAAAAAAAAAAAAAGCCTAACAGCATTTAAATAGTCTTGTAAAGGTTCTACATTTGTACAAATATATTCAAAATTATTTTTCTCATTTTTTTCTTAAAAACAAAAAAAGTCTTTTTCCTTTCAATGGAAATAGAGAAAAAAGCAAAATAAAGGAGAGGAAAAGCCATGTGATTTGCTTTTGGTATTCTGTTATGTATCATAAATATACTAGAGGCCCAGTGCACGAATTTATGCAGCAGTGGGGTCCCTTGGCCTGGCCCGCGGGATCGGGCCAAAACTGGCTCTCTGACATCCCCCGAGGGGTCCCGAATTGCAAGAGGGCACAGGCCAGGCCAATGGACCCCACTTGCATGATTGGGGCTGGGGAGGGACGCAGGAGGTTGGCCAGCCAGGGAGGGACCGCAGGAGGGCTCCAGGGCATATCCGGCCCACCTCCCTCAGTCCCGATTGATCAGCCAGACCCCCGCAATAAGCTAACCTATCGGTTGGAGCGTCTGCCTCCTGGTGGTCAGTGCACATCATAGAGACTAGTAGACCAGTTGACTGCCCCCTAGTGGTCAGTGCGCATCATAGTGAGCGGTTGAGCATCCTTAGCATATCATTAGCATATTACGCTTTGATTGGTTGAACGATGACCGGACACTTAGCATATTAGGCTTTTATTATATAGGATAGGAAATAGTGTGTTGACTTTTTAAAAAAAGAATTGGAATGATATATAAATTGTATAGCTTTCTTTTTTAATATACATTGTTTATTTGGCTCTGTAAGCTTTATCTTTGTTGATTTTTAAAAATATGTTTTTATTCATTTCAGAGAGGAAGGGAGAGGGGAAGAGAGAGATAGAAACATCAGTGATGAGAGAGATTCATCTATTGGCTGCCTCCTGCATGCTCTCTACTGGGGATCGAGCCTGTAACCTGGGCATATACCCTGACCAGGAATCCAACCATGACCTCCTGGTTCATGGGTTGATACTCAACCACTGAGCAATACCAGCCAGGCTTTATCTTTGTTTTATATGAGACAGTGCAATAACATTGTACCCAGATTGTATTATTCTTTCCAGATATGCTATCTCTAAATTTTACTTCAGTATTTATAAAAACCCAAGGTTGAAGAATATGTTTTTGATGTTTCTTAGTTTTTTTTTAAATGTAGATAACTATACAGGTTTTCCTCAGATTTTAATCTGTGAAAAAAGTTTGCATCTCCACAGAAAAATGCACTTACCTTATTTTGCCATTTAGCAACATTAATGTGTGACTATACTAGACTAGAAAAATCTTTGAAGAAATTTTTAAAAATTTTGTATCTTAACACTAGTTCAAGTGCCTTAGATATATAAGTATGAAGTGTTTATAATACGAATTTAAATTCAAATTTTAGATTTAATTGGGTCATACAAATGTTCTGTTTTGTATTAGCTCCAAGAAAATAGAATTAATTAGTAGTAATTGGAATGTCACAAATTAATTTTTAAGTTACAGAATCAGAATATACTAAAATTCGTAGCAAAGTACAGAAAGAAACTTGGATACCTTATCCACAACTCAAATTTGACAGATGTTAATATTTTGTCACATTCGCTTGAGATATCTCTCTCCCTATTTCTGTCCTCTCTTAGGAATAAAATGTTTTTGGAACAACTAAGATTTACCCCTCCTTTCCCTCTCTCCTTTCCTCTTCCTTTCCCTCTTTTCCTTTCGAAAGGTAACCACTTCCCTGAAATGATGTGAATGCTATCTATGCATATTTTTGCTACATTTGTTTATACCATTTTCTATCACATTTGCAGTCTGATTTTTTACAGTGTTTTTATAATGGTTTTTACAATGGTTTACCAATGATCCATGCATGTGTGGCACATTTATTTTAAATGCTTTATATCATTCCATTATATGAATCTACCAGTTAATTTATCTGTTGCCCTGCTGATAAGGTTGTTTGCAATTTCTTACTAAATGTTTTGCTGCAGTGACATCCTAACAAGTTTCTTTGTACACATGTGAGACTTTTAGTGCTGCTTATACCTAGTAGTGAAAATGCAGGATTGTAGGGAAATGCGCCTCTTTGGGATTACTAGATGTTGCCAATTGCCTACCCAAATTGGTTATATAAGTTTATACTCCTACCCAGTAATGCATAATAATTCCCACATTTTCAAAAACCTTCCAAATCTTAGTCTGATTTTATTCTGACCTTAATTCTTATTAGGAATGATAAATCATTATTACCGTGTTTATAACCCGAGTCTATTTAAATTTTTTTCTTTTATTATCAGCATTCCTTATATATTTTGGATACTGATTCTTGTTGATTATTTTGAAATTTTAGTATCTTCTCCCTGAGGCACGTCTTTTAACTTTGTTTATGATATATTTTGTCAATCTGAAGTTTAACAGTTTCTTCCTTGTGATTTCTACTTTTTTGGTCTTGAATTGAAAAATCTTGCATATCTTGTTCTGAAAATATATTCTATAGATTGTTCTAAAAGTTACAAATTTTTCATATTTAGTTAAGTATTTTTCATATTTATTTACTATTTAAGTATGAGATAGGAATCTATTTACATTTGCCTATTCTATATATGCTCATTTGGATGTGCTGTCTTCATTTGTGGAGATCGGGAAGTGATTTCAATTTTTCATTTATGCATGCCATTAAACTTTAGAAAATTTTCAAAATATAATATTTATCTATTCTTTTAAAGTCTAGTTGTACATCATAAGTATTTTGGTGATGTTACCAGGGGTATGAACTCTTGAATCTTTTAGGTATGAGAAGAGTGTTGGCGATGTGTTTTGAAAGTAAGCAATATCAGACTTGTTTGCTGTTTTTGACTTTTTTTCATTGACTTGTTGGAAACAATTCTGCTTGTGGGAATTATATTTTTTAAACAAGTTTTAAACAGTTGTGGTTCTCAACCAAAATAAATGCTACTATTGTAGTCTAATAGCAAACATTTAAGAGACTGTTAGTAGGTTCCAGATAATTGATTTTAAAAAACAAACATTCCTTTTCTGCTTTTGTACATTTTTTCTTTGGATTCAGTGTTTCTGGACTTTAAACTTGGAAGATCTTTATTTTCCTTTCTTTTTGTAAAATAATAGACATGGCTTTGTGGCATCCATATTAAAAATGGGTAATTTTCCTTATGGTCCCTGTCTTCCTGCTGGGTTGATAATGTTTTGATGTATTTTTCTCTTGCTCTGATGAGAGGTCTGCTGCTGCTGCTCTGACATATTCATTTGGATGAATAATTATAACTTGCACAATGTCAAGCTGAAGATGGTAGGGTTTTGTGCGTCATGACAAGCCTAGTAGCCAGTGCAGGTGTCTCACAGCATGATCAGCAACAGCCAGTGTATTCTGGCTCAGAGGAGACATTTAGAGTAGTAAGAAATCAGCACCAAGGGCAAGGCTGCTGCTACCACTGCTGCTGTGATATGTGCCAAAGAAGCACAAAGTGCTTCTCAAAGACAAGTGACTGCACACCTCTTTTCAGATATCTACTTTGTTTACTCCATTATATTTTTAAAATAGATTTTAGTATAGAATGTAAGAACACGTCATGATTTTAATCTTATCCTACTTCCCAACATAACAAATACTCGGAAATGTGTCTTTAACAATCGGCTATCTTTTGGACTTTTACATACAAATCATATATATGAATATTGTTGACTAATGAGACTATAGAATCCCCTAGTGTAAAATTTTAAGTGCACTGATATTAATGATTCTATAAAAAAATTGATTTTCTCCAGGTCGCTGACCAACCCAAAATGGATGTTAAAATTGCAGTTCTACCTATAAATATGCCATTCAGTGCAGGCTTGGTGAAGTATTCTTGCCAGGGTGGTTGGAATTCTCAGATTTGGTATTATACAGTAAGCAGTGGTCTTTATATTTTTAACATGGAAATCTCATATTTTTGGAATAATGCCATGAATGCAAGAAGAGCAAAACTAATGATAAAGCCTCTAGCTGATAATCTGATGGAGAATGAAGAATTTGTAATTAAAGGAAACAGTCCTATTACATAGCAGGGAGCATGATCCATTAGTTAGAGCAGAAGACTAGCAGTTGGATATCCTGGGTTCTGTTTACAGTTCAGCCATTGACTTAATTGTATAATTTCAAACAAGTCACATGACAGCCCTTTATCTTAGTTCATATGTATATGGAATAATGAACTTTTCCTATTTCACAGAGATGTTAAGAAAAATAAATTTGGTTTAAAACAAAAAGAATGTCAGAGGGGGAAAAAACTCCTCAGTATCCACTGTAAGAATCCTGTGGAAGTTCTCCTTTTCTGACCTAGTGGATTATCTTTCTTACCCTTTTTCTCTTTGCTGTGTTTGTTAGGTAACTCATAGAACTGTATTTTTGTTCACTCTTAAGTTGGTTTAATTAAATATGCTTTTGTCTTCCTGGTAATCTGATTGTTGCCACAATCATATGGATAAAAAGGCATCACAGCGATCAAAACAAATTTAATTCATTATTGAGATTATATGATATGGTAGAAAAAGTAGCAAAGTGACCTAATAGATTCAATGACCTATTGCCCTTTTTTTTTTCAATAATGTATCATTAATTTAAAAGTACCCTTCAATCACGAGAGAGAATAGTTTTGAAATTGTACTCATCATTTACCAAAATATATGTTTTTCAAACATTAGTAATTCTGTGCTTTTATTTTTCCATATAATTCTTAGAATCATTTAAGCTTTTAGTTACAATTGGGTTTTCACTTATCCACCAAATTAAGAACTGATATGTTCACAGTCTAAGAACTGGTTATCTCTGCATTTACTTAGGTTCTTGATATCATAGTTAGTTATATTTTGCTATATATTTCTTGTACTTAAATCCTTTATTAATAATTTACAGATTTTATTTTTATTCTATTTCTATTTCTAGTTTGCTAAGAGTGTTATAAATGAAAGTTGAATTTTATCAAACACATTCTCTATATTAAGATAATAAAATTATTTTTCTTCTTTAATCTCCTAATGGGATAAATTATATAGTTTATAATTTGATTTCCTAATGTTAAACCAATATTGCATTCTTAAAATAAGCCAAATTAGTTCATGATCTAATTTTATCTGTCAGTCAATTGATCAATCAATTGGAAAGGAAAAAAGCAACAACATAGTTCTAGTAATAGTGAGTGTTGGGAGAGAGTGAAATTAGATGTTTATATTTAATCCACTTATCTTTCTTACCTAGTAGCTCTAACCCTCTTTTTATAGAGTCCTACATGTGTAGTTTTTACTTTGTTTATTTAAATTTTGATGAACATGTTAATTTTTTTCATAGCTTTCACCAATGGCCTCTAGTGAAAGAGAAGTGGGATCGAAATTTTAAATAAGTATGCTAAATATGAATGGAGTTTCACATTTTCAACTAGAGGCAAGGGACAAAAGAAATAAATCCTCTGGTTTATTTTCCTGCCCTCTTGTGTAATTTGGTAGGGGTTAGTGTGGGTATCAGGGTTCTTTGGACATCTGTAGAACTTAAGTAAGGGAGCTGACTCACAAAGGTCTGCTAGGGAAGTTATCTCCTAACTTTAGTGCTTTATTGGATAAAATTGTATAGCTGTCATGGTCAAGTCTTCTCTTAATAGTTAACTTTTAAAGTACATAAACTAGAAAAGCAAGAAGCAATAGTTTGCAGTAGGAAACAATTTAAATGCAGCAGACATCTTTTACCTACTATATAGGGAGCATTGAGCAGGATCCTAAGGATATTACAGTGAATTAGACAGGCTTCCAATACCCTAAGTTAGGTTTTCAGGAGTAACCCTCAATCTGATAAGGAGAGAGGAATTTAAAAGATAATTTCAGTTAAATATGTTGAGCAATATGATGAGTTGTTTTGATAAGGTGGAAAAGAGGCATATAATCTAGCCTGATGTGGTCAAGCAAGTTTTCTAATAAGATATTACTTAAGCTCAGTGAGTCTTAAGGAATGAGACATTAGGATTGGGAGGAGAGAGGATACTTCAGGAGAGAACTGTGTTAGTCAAAGAACAAAGGCATGAAATTGTAGGAGATAATGCATGAATTATACCTCATTTAGTACTCTGTGGACTGGAGCTTTTGCTAGAGTTAAGCCAGGTCTGTTATACTAATTCTGATGAGCTTGGGCTTTATCCTCAAAGCCTTGGGGTTACATGGAAGTGTGCCAGGGTCAGAATCTTGTTTTATAATAGTATTTCTCAAAGTGTTTTTTGTTTGGTTTGATTTTGGCTCTTAATAGGGTTAAGGTGCCCTGGGCAGTTTGGCTCAGTGGATAGAGAGACAGCCTGTGGACTGGGGGGTCCCAGGTTCGATTCTGGTCGAGGGGACATGCCCGGGTTGTGGGCTCGAGCCCCAGTGGGGGGCGTGCAGGAGGCAGCCGATCGGTGATTCTCTCTCTTCATTGATGTTTCTATCTTTCTCTCCTCTCCCTTCCTCTATGAAATCAATAAAAGTATATTTTTAAAAAAATAGGGTTAAGGTGAAGAAAGGACTCTATGATTTAATAAATTCATGAAATTGTAGATTTAAGTTCAGTTATTTCTTGATTTAGGACTTCTGAGATTTCTTAAGATGCCAAGATGTATTATAACTTTTTAGCATGGCCTCCCCGCCCGCTACCCTTGCCCCTCTCAAAACACCTCTCTGGATTAGATTTCAGCAAAACATGTTTTTTAATAGGTCACTCTGTTAGCATATAGGAGGGTTCTAAGTGATGATGGCAAGACTATATAGTGAAGGAAGGTGATAGAAGCTATGTATCTCCATGCAGGAAGTAATTAGTGTTTGTTCTAGGTTAATGGTTGCCGGGTAAGAGAAAAGGAGAGTGAGAAAATTTCACATGTTATATTGATAGAACTTGATGATTGATTGGGCACAAGGTCTCGAGGATTGCTCCCAGTGCTGCTGGTGTGGGTGACTAGGTTAGCTGCCAGTACTACCAAGTGAGATAGAGAGTGAAGGAAGAAAAAGTGTAGAGACAAGTTCAGTTTGGAATATGATGATTTTGATATGCCTACGGTATATGTAAGTAAATGTGTTTAGTGGGCAGTTGGTTATGACTACTATAATTTCAATTGATTTCTAGGATTATCAAAGTTAGTTGAAGTTTTGTAGAAGATTTAGATGTGTGCATTGTGAGCAGGTGAACTACTTTTATGGAATGGTAGCCAGCAGCATGCTGGTATTCTCTCGTAGTCTTGACCTTAAGTGAAGTCAAGATTTTTGTGACCATTTATTTTCTTATTTTGTTGTTTTTAGTGTGAGTCATGAAAAATTAGGTATAACCAACTTTTTTTTTGTCAAGGGGAGTAGCATCTTTTTTTCAGTGTGACCTAAGTAGAACAAAAGCTAAGCTAGTTTTTTTTTTTTAATTGGCTTGATTTTTAAAAATTATGTGCACCTTTATATTTATTTTAATACAAAGTAAAGGAAGTTAAAAATTAACAGCATATTAGAAATGTACTCAAATCAAACATTAAAGGTCTTCAACAGCAATGTACAGAGTGATTTTTCTCAGAATTAAGAATTAGAGGATAAAGAAGTAATAGATAATCACAAAGATTTGTTTATCATTTGGGTCGGGATGTCACCATCTAAGCCCCATGTTAGCATTTTTAGATCTAACCTTATTTCTTTTTAAAATACAATATGGTAAAATACATATAACAAAATTTACTATCTTAACCATTTTTTAAAGGTAACAGTTCAGTGGTATGAAATATATTCAGAATGTGCTACCATCACCACCATCCATCTCCAGAATGGTTTTCATCTTATAAAACTGAAACTCTGTACCTTTTAAAATAGTAACTCCCCTTCCCCCCTTCCATCAGCCCGTAGCAATCACCATTGTATTTTCTGACTTTATGATTTTGACTATTCTAAGTACCCCATATAAGTGAAAATATACAGTATTTTTCTTTTTTGTCTGGCTTACTTCACTTAGCATAATACCCTTGAGGTTCATACGTGTTGTAGCATATATTAAGAATTTCTTCCTTTTTAAGGCTGAAAACATTCCATTGCATATACACACATCATATTTTGTTCATTCATCCATTCATGGATTCTTGAGTTGCTTTAATGTTTTAGCTGTTGTGAATAATGCTGCTATGAACATGGGTGTACAAATATCTTTTTGTGTTCTTACTTTAAATTCTTTTGGGTATATACCCAAAAGTTGAATTGTTGGGTCATATGATAATTCTTTTTGTAAATTTTTTTAAAAATTGCCATACTTTTTTCCACATTGGCTATACCATTTTACATTCCCACAATAGTGCACACGAATTATAGTTTCTCCACATCTTCACCAACACTTATTTTCTGTTTTGTTGTTGATACTAGCCATTCTAATGGGTGTGAGGTGATCTTATTGTAGTTTTGATTTTCATTTCCCTAAGTGATGTTGAACATCTTTTTGTATACTTACTGTGCACCTTTGCAAAAATATCTACTTAGTTCATTTGCTCATTACGTTGGTTGTTTTTTTGGTTGTTGAGTTTTAGGGGATCTCTATATATTCTGGATATTAATCCCTTATCAGATATATGACTCTGTTGATATGGTCTTTTTGATATAACAAAATTTTAAAATTTTTATGAAATTTAATTTATTTTTTTTCTATTGTTACCTCTGCTCTTATTGTCAAAGCCAGTTAATCCTTGCCAAATCCAATGTCTTGAAGCTTTTATCCTTTGTTTTCTCCTAAAATTTTTATACTTTTAGCTCTTACATTTATGTTTTTGATCCATTTTAAGTTACTTTTTTGTATTATATATGGTGTAAAGGAAGATTCTTTTGCATGTGGGTGTTCAGTTTTTCTAGTAGCATTTGTTGAAAAGATTGTCCTTTCCTCAATGAATGGTCTTGGCACCCTTGTCAAAAATCATATTTTCTGTTTATAATGGGGATTACATTTAATATCCTAAACTTATAACTCAGACTTGAATTTATACTATCTTCACTTCAAAAATATATGCAAACTCTGGTCCTTTACAGCTCTATACCCACCCTTTTCAGTTGTTGGTATTACAACATTATGTGCCTCAAACGAAAAAAAAAATAATAATTCTTTGAATTACATTTGTCTCTTAAATTATATAGAAAATAAAACGTAGAATTAAGTCTAAAAGTTACGATAATACTAGCTTTTTGACTGATTGTTTTAAAAATGTATTAGTCTCAAGTCATGTATAAAACAAAAAGTAGAGTTAAAAACCATTGTTACAATAATACTAGTTATTATAATTACCCATATGTTTTCCTTTACTGAGATCTTTATTTCTTCATAGGACTTGAAGTTACTGTCTAGTGTTGTTTTTTTTTTATTTCCACCTGAAAGGCTCCCTTTAGTATTTCTTGGAGGGCAGAGCTAATAGTAATGAGCTCTTCAGATTTTTAAAATCTGGGAATATCTTAACTTCTCTCACTAATGAAGGGCAGTTTTGTCAGATATAGGATTCTTGGTAGACAGTATTTTTATTTTAGTACTTTGAATATATCAGCTATTGCCTGTGGCCTTCAAAGTTTCTGATGAAAAATCTGCTGATAGTTTTATTGAGGATCCCTTATACTTGGTGAGTCACTTCTTACTGCTTTCAAGATTCTCTTTGTCTTTGTCGTTTTATTTATAACTAGAGGCCCAGCACACGTGCACTGGTGGGGGGGGGGGGCGTGGCCTGCAGGGATGGGCCCACTGTGGGATCATCGCTTATCCTGGTGCTAAGCAGCTGCTCTGGCTGTGGGAGCGCACTGACCACCAGTGCGCTCTTGTATTGAGCATCTGCCCCCTGGTGGTCAGTGCGCATCATAGCAACTGGTCAACTGGTCGTTCTGGTCGTTCTGCCTTTCGGTCACTGGGTTTTTATATCTTTTTCTATACTAATAAAAGAGTAATATGCTAATTAGACCGGGAGACCTTCCGGACATCCTTCCGGAAAAAGCCGGGGGCTTTGCTGGCCTGTAAACTGCCCAAAAATGGCTCTGAGCCCCTCGCCCAGGCCGGCCACGCCCCCCAGCGGGGACCCTCACCCCAGTGGGGGCGTGGCCAGCCTGCAAACGGCCCGCAGCCCCTTGCCCAGGCAGCCATTTCCCCCAGTGGGGACCCCCACCCCAAAGGGTGTGTGGCCAGCCTGAAAATGGTCCTCAGTCCCTCGCCCAGGATGGCCACGCCCCCCTATAGGGGTATGGCCGGCCTGCAAATTGCCCCAGGCCCCTCGCCCAGGCCAGCCCCGCCCCTAAGGGGACCCCTTTCAGGGCATACCAGCTGGCCCCCATCCATGAACCAGGCCTCTATCTATACTAATAATAGGGTAATATGCTAATTAGACCTGGTGACCTTCCGAGAGACCTTCTGGATGTCCTAACGGACAAAGCCATGGTGGCGGGGCTTAGGCAGAGGCGATTAGGGGCGATCAGGCCAGGAGGGGAGGGCAGTTGGGGGTGATCAGGCCAGTGGGGGGGCAGTTGGGGGCGAGAAGGCTGGCAGGGGGGGCAGTTGGAGGTGAGCAGGCCATCAGGCAGAATGGTTAGGGGCGATCAGGCAGGTGAGCAGTTAGGAGCCAGCAGTCTAGGATTGTGAGAGGGATGTCCAACTGCTGGCAGTCGGACATCCCCTGAGGGGTCCCAGATTGGGGAGGGTGCAGGTGGGCTGAGGAACATCCCCCCTCCCCCCGTACACGAATTTTGTGCACTGGGCCACTAGTATATAGATATGTCTCAATTTGGGTACCCTTGTGTTCATCTGACTTAGGTTTAACTGCGCATCTTGGATGTTTATATTAATGTATTTCATCAAATTTGTGCATTTTTTCCCCATCATCTTTTTCTTCAAATATCCTCTCTGCCACTTTTGCCCTTCTTCTGGGACCCCACAATGCATATGTCAGTGCTCTTGACAGTACTCCACTGGCTCCTTAGGCTTTGTTCACATTTTCTCAATCTTTGTTCTTTCTGTTCCTCAGATTTGGTATTTCCCATTGCCCTATATCCAGGTTTGCAAATTCTTTCTTTTGCCTGCTCAGATCTGCCTTTGAATAGTGTTAGTGAAGTTTGCAGTTCCATTGTTGTAACTTTTTGGCTTCCTTTTAGGCTTGCTTTCTCTTTATTGGTATTTCCATTTTGTTCATACATCATTTTCCTGACATTTCCCACATCTTTACTTTTTTAAGTATACTTAAGACAGTTGTCCTAAATTCTCTGTTAGATTTACTATCAAGTCCTTTTTTAGCGACAGTTTCTGTTAAATTTTTTTCCCCTGGGAATCAGGGCCATACTTTCCTGTTTCTTTTTATGCCTTGTGATTTGTTGTTGTTGAAAGCTGGAAATTTTAATCTAATAATGTGGTAACTCTAGAAATCAGGTTCTCCTCTTTCCTCAGAGAAGAAAGAACAAAATCCCCTCTGTTTTTGTTATTTATTTTGTTATTGTTGTATGCTGTCTTTGTGCCAAAGATCAGCCTGAGGTTTAAACTCATGGGCTTCTCTGGCCCTTTCTGAGCCTGCACCTTTCCCTGGGCACACATAGTGACTTCCAGATTTTCCCTGTTTATACAGTTGCTTTTAAATATTCTACTCTGTTTGCCTCCCAAAACGAGAAAAAAGAGGACAATGAAAAGAAAATTAAAAGGGCACTGGCTGTTTAAATACCCCAAAAGTCACTTCAGGTAGGGGGAGAGGCTTGCAACAATGGGAAGCGGTGCATCAATGATGGCCAACAATCTGTCTACCCTTCTGAGATCAGAAGTAGCAATTGGTGATCAGAGCACAGATCCCTGATGTTTGAAATACAAGGTCCTTTTTGCCCATCTTGGCTCTAACAAGCTGTGTGCAAACTGCTTCTGGAGTGTGTGCAGGACTGTCTATCATGGGTCTGGGACTTGGGTGATGGGTAGCCCCTGCCAGTCTAAGAACTGAAATTAACCGAAGATACAGTCCTCCAGTAGACTCCAGAGTTTTAAAATAGGTACATCAGATTGATTCTGTTAGTGCAATTGTTGTGTAGTTGGACAGAGATATTCCTGGTGCTTCCTGCTCAACATCTACTTAGAATATCCTCCTAAATTGGCCTCATTTTATAATAATTATTATTTTTAATGATCTACAATATAGGATAGCTATGGACCAAATAGAAAATGCTTACTTATTCTCAACATACACTTGACAGATGTTTCCTTCTTTCTTTAATCTTTTTTTGAACATTCTGTAATGGCTGCACACAAAGTGAATATGTTTCTTTTGACCTTGTGGGCAGATACCTATCTCACATGACTTAAAAATAGTGGCAACTCTTTTAAATCAAGTGGTCAGCTATAATTTAAATAAACTTTACTATATAAAGAGATAAAATATTCTGTATGGATTGCTTGACAGAAAAATAGCATTTCATTAAATAGATTTAGTTATAGTAGTACCTACAAAAAGAGTTGAGAACATCAATGAAGCTTGAAAATAAGATCAAATGAACCGAATAGTTAAGAGAGTTATCATCTCTTTAATGATATCTGATTGGAAATATTGCAATTAATATTAAAATTAAATTTTTGAAAAAGTTTAATCTCTTGATATTTCCTTATTCTATTGAAGCCTTTTAAATCCCTCAGAGATAAAGACAAAAATTATTATTAGAGGATTTATCTTCAAGTATTATAGGAAAGTATAAAAAAATCAGAATGGAAAGCATCTGTTGCAAGTACCAGAAAATTATGCTATTAATTTAAGTGTCATCAGAGCACAAAAGATCACATTTCGGAACTGTGAGAAAATTATTAAAATACTGGAAATAATAGTACTTAAGATGAAGATATTATACTCTAAGATCTGGTTAAGTGACTGACATTATTATATCACTTCAGGTATTATAAAAGTAACAAAATGCTTTTAAAGATAATAAGCATTACATTTTGAGATTGGCAGTGTTCACACTTTTCTGCTTAAGTGCTTTCCTAGTTTAGCATAATTTAATAACAGTTATGGGGGAATAGCTAACATCTTCGTTCCCATATATATCTTTTCTCCCTCCTTCAATATATATACATTTGTGTATACCTATATATACATATAAAAGTGATAAAATTTCATTCTCTAAGTGGTGGGTTTATGAACAGTTACTCTCCTGCCTTTGTTTTTGCTGTTAGAAATGTTTTCATTTTCTAAGGTTTTTAAAGCTAATTGTCGAGAAGTCTACTGTAAAGAAGGTATTGCTATTTAGATCCATTAGTGTCCAGAAATCAGAATGAGTTTTTTAAACAGCTCTGTTGAGGTGTAATTGATATACAATAAACTGAACATATTTAAAGTGTAAATAATTTGGTGAGTTTAGCAAATGTTTACCTCTGTGAAATCATCCCTACAATCAAGATAATAAACATTTCCATTACACCCAAGTTTCCTCCTTTCCCTTTTTAATTTCACCCTTCTCTCCCTCTTATCTGGTCCCTAGGCAATTACTGATCTGCTTTTTACAATGTTATATAATTCTATTTCAGGGTTTTTTTCTCAGCACAATTAGAGATTTATGTTGTAGTATGTAAGAATAGTTTATTATTTTTATACTGAGTAGTAGTACTCCATTGCATGGATATATCACATATTGTCCATTTACCTGCTGATAGACATACGGTTGTTTTCAAGATTTGGCCATTACAAATAAACTGCTATGATCATTATGTGTATATTATTATATGAATCATATACTTTCATTTCTCTTCAGCAAATACCTAGGAGTAGAATGGCTGGATCATATAGGAAATGTATGTTTAACTTTCTAAGAAACTGCTAAACAGTTTTCCAAAGTGGTTTTGACATTTTACATTTCCAACCATAGTGTCTGAAGATTTCTGTTTCTCTAATCCTTGCTGATATTTGTTATGATCACTTTTTTTTATTTTAGCCATTCTAATTAAAAGGTCGGTAGTGGTAGTTCATTGTGATTTTAATTTGTATTTTCTTAGTGTCCATTGAAGTTGAGCAAATCTTCATGTCATCCATACATCTTTTTTGATAAAGTGTCTGCACTTTTTTTTTTTTTTGCCTAAAGTCTGAAATAAACAGGGATATGTTCCATATTTATGGGTTAAAAGACTCAGTATTGTTGTCAGTTCTGTCCAAATTGATGTATAGATATAATGCAATCCCAGTCAAAATCCCAACAGATTTTTTTTTTCAGAAACTGAAATGATTCTAGAATTCATATTTAAATATAAAGGAGCTAGAGTAGTCTAAAAACTGAAAAAGAACAAAGTTAAAGGACTAATCCCACTTATTTTGCACTTGTACATAGTGTTTTTATACCTAGCTTCTTTGTAGAATGTAAAAAAAAAATGTTTCTCACTATTTCACTAATTGGTATGAGCATGTTTTGAAAAGAGTTTAGACTTAAGCATACAAAAATTCATCCGTGGGTACTGACAGTGTGGAAACCAGGCCACTGATTTCTTTCACTAAAGGTACAGTCACTAGCCATGGAGCTAATGAGAACTACTTCATCCACCTCCCTATTTACTTATTGGCTATGTGCTTCATAAGAAAATGTGACACCTTTTAAGGTGTTTGAATAGTGATACATCCTAGTCTTCTGATGATTTATTTTATGTGTTAAACATGAATAAGAATAATCAACCCGATGTTTCCTTGCTTCAGTATTGAGGTTCTTGACTCATACATGCCTTCCAACATAAAGATTGGCAAGCATTGCCAAAATAGACTGTGCTTCAGCATTATAAAACTGGGCAGGAAAAACAATAAGCCTGTTAGTGTTTTTGTAAGGTCATGGTTTGGTGACTTTTGAACACACTTTCTAATGGTTCATGATCTCAAGGTTTAAATTTCAAATCTATCATACTGAACAAGACTGTTCAGAAATCTTTCCAGTTGTGTTCAGAAATTTTCTGGGAATCAGTGTAGGGGTCCCAGATACAGATATTTCACTGAGAAGCCCATATACAGAACAGTCCAGATATTCTGATTTCAGTGCAGAGAATTTCATTAAGGGCCTTAGGTGATTCTAATATTAGATTGATCTCTTAATATCTTTATGCCTGCTATTTTCAAATCATGGGAAGATGTCTATTGTTTCCCCTCAAGATTACACTTGATCTTAGCCAAAAGGCGGAGAAGTGATTTTCCTCAGGATTAATACATTCTTTTTATTCTTCTAACCTTTGCTTTTAACACAGGAAATTGGACTCCATATCAGGCAATAGCTCCCGTTAAACTTAGATCCTCTGCTTTCTGTGAATGTAATGTTATATAGGTAGTTCTCTACCTTCTGGTATTTAGTCTGCGCCACTTTTCTGGTCACAGCCTATATAAATATACATCACAAGGCAGACAGGCACACATATCAACTAACCTGATGTGGTTGGAATGCCCTCAGCATGGGCCCTTGCTGCAAATCCTTGGAGTAGAGTAGAATGTACTCTTCTCACCTTGCTTTATAATTTCTAACTTTCTCAGGATTTCTCTCTTTTTTACATTTTAAGGACAAGATACTGTTGAGGTTGTTTTTCATCCTGTCCTCTCTTCTCTCCCACCACAGGAAGGCTTGGGTGAGAGGCTTCTACATCATAGTCTTCGTTTCTGGAATACTTTTCTTCTCTGTGAGATAGTTTGTTGCTTTTGGGACACAAAGCCTGCTGTGTTTTCTTTAGTTTTTTAGATACTAATTTCTGTTACCTTTTTTTCCTCCAGGCTTATTTCTGTCTCATATCTTGGTTCTTCTATTTCCTTTCCTTTAATCTTGGCCCTATGCATGTGTGCAAAGAAGGATGATACCTTCTTTTGATTAGTAAATTAACCAGTTGCAATATTTTGGGTGTTAATTTTGGATCTTCACTACATTTAAGCTATATAACTGCTTTGTTTTTCCTACTAGGAATTTATGGTTTCAAACCAATTCCAAAAACTCAAGTTTTGGAAGGCTGACATTTTTTCTTTTAAATAGTAATTGTATAATGCATCTTTCACTTCTTCCTTATATATATTCTATATAATAAAAGGCTAATATGCAAATTGTCCCCTCGGGAATTCAACCGACCAGGAGTTCGACTGCTCACTATGACGTGCGCTGACACCATGGGGCGGCACAGAACGAAGGAAGGCCCCGGCTGGCCCTGATCGCAGGCTAGGCCTAGGGATCCATATCTGTGCATGAATTCTGTGCATCGGGCCTCTCATAGGGTTATAAAATAGTAGAGGCACGGTGCATGAAAAATTCGTGCACTGGGGGGGTCCCTCAGCCCAGCCTGTGCCCTCTTGCAGTCCAGGACCCCTCAGGGATGTCTGACTAACTGCTTAGGTCCGCTCCCCAGGGGATCGAGCCTAAGCTGGCAGTCAGACATCCCTCTGGCAGCCCGGGGGCCCTTTGGCAGCCCTTAAGCCGTTAGTCAGACATCCTGGCCAGCTTCTGGCTGAGCGGCACTCGCCCTGTGGAAGCACACTGACCAACGGGGGCAGCTCTTGCATAGAGTGTCTGCCCCCTGGTAGTGTGCATCATAGCTACCGGTCGTTCCGCTGTTACGGTCAATTTGCATATTACCCTTTTGTTATATAGGACAGTGGTCGGCAAACTGTGGCTCGCGAGCCACATGCGGCTCGCCGCTCTGTTGACTCATGAGTTTGCTGACCACTAGGATAGGGGCTTAATCACAAGGAACAACAACAGCCTATAATAATTGGAATCGAGAGTCTAGTCCAATGGTCGGCAAACTCATGAGTCAACAGAGCGGCAAACCGCAGCTCGCGAGCCACACGTGACTCGTGAGCCGCACGTGGCTCGAGAGCCGCAGTTTGCCGACTACTGATACAGGATAACACAAATATTTTGATTCTGATATGTAGTTCTTTTTTAAAAATATATTTTTATTGATTTCAGAGAGGAAGGGAGAGGGAGAGATAGAAACATCAATGATGCACACCCCAAACTGGGGATCGAGCCCACAACCCGGGCATGTACCCTGACTGAGAATCGAACCGTGACCTCTTGGTTCATAGGTTGATATTCAGCCACTGAGCCATGCCGGTCAGGCTGATACATAGTTATTTTGATTAAAGAAATGATTGCTGTAAATTAAAGCATATAGATTATTTACATTTAATGTATATATATATATTTATATATAACTTACATTTAAAATCTGTTTATAAACAATAATTGGAAATAAATGGGAGTACATTAATCAGGATCTTGAAATATAGATACTTTGAAGTGGACAGAATGACCTACTTTATGGATTTTTGAAGTTATATTTAGAATTCTTACAGAGCTGGAAGTGACTTTAGAAGCTATCTAGTGCACTACCATCTTTATATTTACAGTGTTAAGGTTTCCAGTTGTTGAATATATCTTGGTTAAGATCAGATACTTTGTTATCATCAAGATTACAGCTGTGTTCTTTTTATGGATTCTTTATCTTTGTATTAGATTTCAATATAGTCCTATCAAGTGGTTGAAATATTAGTTAATTAAGTATATTTTTCCCTATGGTGTGCATCTATATAGAGATGGCTGAGTAGTTCTAGAGTTCTCCATCTGGCTTAAATAGATTTGGGTAGGATCTAGAGAAGATAGTTACTAAGCCTTGGAGTAGTAAATATACCCATGGAAAGTGTTACTTTACTCTGTGTTAACATATCTGTGTATACATACTAAAAAAGAATGATAATTGCAAGCCATGATAAAGAACTGTGGTTTTAATTAGTAATAATAATATAAAACACAATTTGCAAGCTACTTGTATATAAAGGTAAACTTAAGAAATAGAATAATCATCGATTATTTCATATGTCGTGTAGTTCAGTTTAAATATTTATTGAACAGCTTTTGCAACTTGTGTTACTATCATTAAGTGGTGGTATTACAAAGAAAAAAATATCATTTTGATAAGAACTGCACCTAAACTGTTTTATGATAGAATAGAAAAATCAACTTAATTGCAGTATAAATAATAGGCTTTAGGGGAATATGACTAGAGGGGGAAATACAGTTAAAAAGTTGATATGAATGGTTTTAAGTGGGAAACTGATATGTTCAGTTTTATATTTTAGATCAGGTACTCTACAGTAAGGTAAAGTCAATGATGGCTACTCTGGATATGGAAACAGGAACTAGGGAATTATTCTAATGGCATATAATTATGCTTGGGTAATAGAGTTGTCAAGATAAATATGTTAAAATAGAATCAGGTTCTATGTTAACTTATTAAATTTATTAGGTGTAAGGACATCTATAAGGATCACTAGTTTCTTCTTTGGTAATCTTAAAAATTGTGGTGAAACCAGTGGCAAAAAAGTAGTAAAATATAGCCCATAGTAAAACAAATACACACACTTGTGAGTTTAGTTTTCTGATTTCTGGATTCTGACATTTAAACTTGTAGGTTAAGTATGGTATACCAGAAGAGAACAGATATTCTACCTTCAGTATTGTGAAAGGTTCTTCTCAGACATTAAGCTCTAGTTCCTATAAACTTTTCTTTGTATACTGTAAGTCTGAAAAGTTATTCATCCATAATGTTTAAAAGTAATTTAAGTTGCTAATACTACTGCATTTAACTTGACAATGACAGCAAAAATGAAAATATTTTCATTATAAAATTGTAACACTGCCCAAAATATATTATATATATTAATAGTTGTACATACATATCTTCTTGTATTAGTAGTTACTATGTCATATATATAATACAAAATTCATCATACAAATAATTGGTGATGGAAAAAATTTAAAAATGACATTTATCAAAAAAGCCAGTCTTCTTGAGAATTGTATAAAGGAATTCTGTTAATATTGATGGAGGTGAAGAGGTGTGAAGTAGAGCGAGTTGACTCTGTTTACAAGAGTCTATTTTTAGCTGAAATAAAGCAGTTAAAATTCTAAATTTGAGTTTTAAAATAAAAGTGAAAGATGATATGCAATTGATAGTGCCATACAACTTATTCAGCGTTCATCTATCTTTTTACAGAGCTCCATAATAAGCATTCATAGTCAGTTTTTGGCAGCATTGGAATCACTAAAGACATTCTGGGATGTTATGGATGAAATCGATGAGAAAACTTGGGTACTTGAACCAGAAAAACCTACACGATGTGCAACAGCACGCAGAATTGCCGTAGGTGGGAAAAAAGATGATTAATGAAATTTTTTCTTTTTAACGTGTTTGATTATATTTTGTGTTATTTAGGAAAATGTATCTAAAGACGACATGGGACTCTTAGGTGAGACTTTGCTGCATGAAGTAAACTATTAAAACTTTCTGGGATGAGCTTTTTTTATTACTATGTATTTAAATGTAAATATTTCAGGGGAAAAGGGCAAGTACTGAGGTGTTTCATTATAAAAGGTGATGATCCAATGGAAGCAGCATTCAGAGATGGTGTTAAATTAGCTTTTAATTAGCACAGAAAT
This sequence comes from Plecotus auritus, assembly GCF_963455305.1. Lineage (NCBI taxonomy): Eukaryota > Metazoa > Chordata > Mammalia > Chiroptera > Vespertilionidae > Plecotus > Plecotus auritus. The sequence goes on from NC_137782.1 coordinate 141,499,590, forward strand.
AGTGGAGCAGGCTTTTCAAAACTTACATTACTTAGGAAAAAGAACTATGTTAGAAATAATGAAGTCTTCATCCATGAAACTAGAGAAGATGAATGTGAACAAATCTGGGAATATTTTCTGAAAAAATATAGAAGAGAATAAAATAACTCACGGGCCTTTGAAGAGTAAACAAAAAGCACAAAATAATAATTGAATGTATTTGAAGTATTTTCATAAATATATGAAATAACTGTAAATATCATCCTTTAAATATCACCATATTCTCTTTACTATAAAATTATTGTTTTATGTATTTTATTATGAGCAAGTAAAACCATTTTCAAGGTCTGCCTTTCAAGATTTTAGATATTTTAAACTCTATTTGAGTTTACACTAAATACTGTAGTTGGTTAGAACAGTGGTCGGCAAACTCATTAGTCAACAGAGCGGCAAACAGCAGCTCACGAGCCGCATGTGGCTCGCGAGCCGCTGTTTGCCGACCACTGCGTTAGAAGATACCTATTCATATCTTTCCTCCCCCTTTTCCTAGCTCAAATAGATATATTGTTACAAATCATATATTCCAAACGATATCTTGAAATTCTGATGTGGATCATATCCCAATTAGTGAGCAATTTTTATAGTTTTTACCCAGGCATACTATATTACGTGAGGGAAAAGTGGCATGTTATTAGAAGAGGAAAATATAATCGTACAGCAATTCTACAAAGAGTATTATTACCCAGTTTGTTAAAAAAGACCTAAAAGGTAGACATTGATTTGCCTTTTTAAGACCAAGTTTTCAACAAATTAATTAAAAGGTTACTTAATATAACCATTGTTAATAACCACTGTTAAAGGAAAGTATTTTCTGGATTCAAAGGCTAATACAGAATTTGTGTTCATGGTAAAGAATGCATTAGCAAATGAGATTATGAATTAACTTTTTGTATTTTTGTTTTTCTCATTGAATGAGAAAACCAAATTTATTTTCTTTGGTTACCTTTTTGCCAGATATGTAATAATTGTACTTATGCTGTTAGGAGAAGAGGAAAGTATAATTGTACAACAGTTCTACAAAGGGTGTTGTTACCCAGTTAGCCAAAGTAATAAAATATAGCCCACAGTAAAACAAACACACACACTTAATACACTATTGAGTATAGAATTTATCAAGACATTTTTATCATAAAAATCAAATTCAAATTGACCTTAATTATACTGTGTACCTTCAAAAATAGTAAAATATATGAAATTTGTACAGTAGTATAGTTAAAATTGATTAAAAAAAAATCTGGTACTAAGTAGAAATAGCTTTTTTTTAGATTCTGCAAGCAAGATTAGTTGCTGTTTTTACTAAAGGAACACTTTCAAATTTAATAGGAATTGAACCCTTTAACTTAAAGGGGAAAACTTCACATGGAGCACAAGAATTCTTATAAACCTTCATAAAACTCAAATCTTAAGCATGTTTATTTTTTTTTTACCATTTGTTGTACTTCCAGTCTATAATTCTGACCATAGTTCTATTATTTCCAAGAAAGTCATGAGAAGTAATTTAGGTATTTCTTACATATTTGATTTGTGAATTTTTAAAAAACCATCATTCCATAGAACCTTGTATTTAAACTTTAATAGAATGCTAACCAAGATTCTGATCTAAATTAATTATATTAACTTATGGATTGACTGTTTTTTTGAAACTTAGGGTCCCCAAATCTTCAGCCACAATTATAATTTCAAAATTTACATCTTTTAATGAAATTATAATATAGTGATATATTTACCTTTATGAAAAATTTATAAAGCATTTGGTTATTGTTTCCTTGTATATACAATGAAATAAACACCCAGCCAGATATTCCTTAATTTTTTTGTAAAAACTTTTAATATCTTTTATTCTAGGGAATAATGCTTCCATACATATAGAGGTGGACCCCAAGCACCCCACTATGCTTCCCGAGTGCTGCTTCCTTGGAGCTGACCATGGTGTGCAATCTCAGATTCAAGTGTTTTAACAGAATCATAAAATCCTTGTTTACTACTGTTAAAATATTACTCTAAAATATTAGGGGTAATTATTTCAAATGAAAACCTCATTTTGAACTGCATACTTTTGTTTTTAATAATTATTTTCTAATGAAGTAGTTAAACAAAATCTGTAGTAAACAATACTATGTTGTATATTTGAAAGTTACTATAAGATCTTTAAAAGTTTTCATCTTAAGAAAAAAATACCTGGTAATGGATATTAATTTGTGGTAACCATTTCACAATATATACATATGCCAAATCATTATGTTGTACACCTAAAACTAACAGTGTTGTATGTCAATTTAAATTGGAAACAAATTCTGTGCCAAATGTGGTTTTACAAAATAAGAACAGCAACCCCTAAATTATTAAACTTTTTTTTCTTTAAATATCTGAAGTGGTGAAACCCCTGGGAATTAAGCTGAGCAGAAACATACATTTGTGGTAGGTATCTTTGCAATAGAACTATTACTTTTCTATGACTTCACAAATTTAATTTAAAAAATTTTATGCTTTCAGGGATCCAGAAAATACTCTATTACAAAATTTGAAAGATGTTTTAGAAATTGATTTCCCAGCTCGTGCTATCCTAGAAAAATCTGTAAGTGTTTTCATTGCTTTGATATTCCAAACAGCATTGAAGAATGAAAGTTAAAAGTTCTTTTAGGCTCCAGAGAAAAATGAGGTTGAAAGTGAGGGAATTGGAAGAATATTATAACAGACTTCTGAACTGCAAGCAAGTTGCATGAAAGAACTTGTTAACCTTCGACTGATGGTTATGTGTACTTTTCATGGTCTTTGTAACAGTAAATTGATTGACAGACATCTTTATTACTAACAATAGAGGCAAAGGTCCAAAGTAGCTAATGAAATGTTTGGATTTTCTATACTGTCTGCTTCTGGATGACTGAAATGAAGTTCTGATTAGCTTAATATAAGTGTTTAGGGTAGCAGTACGGTTTTTCAAAACTGAACAGACAAGACTGCATTGCAAATAAATTTAGAATTGATTTTTGACAAAGCTACTAAATTGTAGAACACTAAAGTGGTGATGTTTTTGTCTTTTTCCTTTAGTTACACAATTTTGAAGTCTGGTTAGTAATCACTAGCTAATATCAGTTCCTGTTTTTACATACTTGAGTGTATATTGATGTACAACATGGGAAAATTACTTAAGCCCAAACATCTTGTAAGAGAATAAACAGAATCTGTTTTTTTATATATATCCATGTGTATAATTTATTGGATGAAAAAGGGAACACTCTCATACAAATAGCTTTTCTTAAGTGTTAAATAGTAATGTGACTATTTTCTATAATATAGTGATGTAGTTACCTTTATAAAAACTATAATTACAAAAATTTAATATCTATACCATATTCATTGTCTCATCTCATTTTGTATGTTTTAAACACTTACAAATATTTCTTTTCTTTTGAAGGATTTTTCTATGGATTGTGGAATTTGTTATGCCTATCAACTTGATGGTGCCATTCCTGATCAAGTGTGTGATTATTCCCAGTGTGGACAACCTTTCCATCAAATATGCTTATATGAGGTAAAATAACATCAGTAAGACTTTTTTTCAGCTAACACAACAAAGAATATAAATTTGAAATATTTAGACTCTAAAATCTATTTCAATATGAACTCCTGTTTTGTCATTAGCTCCTGCATTACTATACTAGTTCATTCCAGATGTCCATGTGCTTCATTTTTTCATCATGTCCAGAATACATTCATGGACTACTATTGACACATAAATTAAATTGATGGTACACTAGAATCTTTCAGGAAACACCTCATGTAACCACATGCAAACTGTAGACTCACCTAGTTGGAAGTGGTAGTGGCAATAAGGTGAAGGGGAACTAGAACTAAGGAGCACCTATTACTTTTCAGGCTAGATTTAAGTATAGAATAAATGAAATAATTTTACATTTGATAATTGTGAACACATTTTGTGATCTGAGTATCTCACAGCACTCTTAAGTGACATTTTATTTGCTATATGTGAAGTCTGCTTTTATTCCTGTCTCTCATCATTTGCTCTGTATAGCATTCATCTTAGAGCACAGTTGACATATGTTAAACTATATGTGCATCAACATACAAAACACCTTGCAGTTGTATGGTGCTTTCAATTTTCTAAGTCTTCCATTGTATTACTCCCTGGTTTTAACAGGGGAGAACTGAGTTAGAGATGTCAGTTGACCTTATATAAAAAGCCTATTAGTTCTAAATATAGGGAACATGAGTTTTCTTTTTAATAATGAATTCATTTATTTTTTTAAAATGGTCTGATGCTTGTAACTAATGGTTGAGAATTAACCCACTATTGGTGATTAACACCAGAATTAAGACTTAACTTTTCAAGAGCCTGTGGTATCTTTCATCGCATTAGGTCTTAAGTTACAATTAATGTATTTAGGTAGATCTGTGAGCCCCATAGACCCATATGCATTATTTGTGTTTCAGGGATAGAAAAGATGAATAATTTTCATCAAAATCTTACCGGGGTCCATAATTTGGTTATACAGCACTAGGTATAAACCTTGAAATCCATGTTGGTTTCCCTTGTTATTCCACATATTAGTAGTCTGGCATTGGCTCAGAAAATGTTCCCTTTACTCTTGCAAAGAGGTTTAAGAAAGTAAATTATTTTTGGTATTATCTGTAATCATGCTAACACTGCTCCCTTTCTCTTTAAAATCTTCAGTGGTTGAGAGGACTACAGACTAGTAGACAGAGTTTTAACATTTTATTTGGTGAATGTCCATATTGTAGTAAGGTAAGCAATTAATCACATTTCATAAAATATCCTTAGCGTTTAGTTATGTGTTTATATCAGCTTTTCTAAAACTTTCTGAGATACAACTTATGTATTTAAAAAAGAAAAGTTTCTGTAAGAGAAATTGTCCCTATAAATAAAATTTTAATTTTCAAACTGCTCCTTTGATCCAAAGAGGTAATCCCTCTTTTTTGGATTAACATTTTTAAATTTTCTGGGTGATCTGAAACTTCAGAAAAGTATTTTCCAAACTATATCATGACACTATTTCTTGTATAAAGCAATTTTTTTTTTTAGAATGTTCACAAACTTACTTTGTTAAAATGTATTCCTTTTTTTTTTTTTAAGCCAATTACCTTGAAAATGTCTGGGAGGAAGCCCTAAAATAAGAACGTAACATTTCTGTGAAGATCTGAAACTTTAAAAGCTATCAAAAGGATTTTGTTTGATATCTTCAGAGAAAATATAAAGCAAGACCCATTAACATCAAAAGTAAAAGAATGATGAAGCCATAATAATACACATCTGCTTTTGCCTCTTCACTAAGGGTAAACTGGGAAATTGCAGACCAAAATCCTGTAGAACTTAAGTCTGTGACTTCCATACCAGCTGTGGAAGTGCACGTGTACCAAGATGGACATCTGGACTTGAATATATCTGGATGGGTAAAATCTTGATGGGGTTCATAAAATGAGTTTGGGAACTGCATAAAGCTCTCTTTTTGTGGAGAACTTTTTACTTCATTCAGAAATTCTTGCAACTCACAATATTTTTGTCTTCTCCTTGTGCTTTCCTATGGGAAAAGAAATATTTAGTGTGTTAGATCTGAGTTATCCAGTATTTATTTTGTATACTCATGCTAAAGAAGCTTTTTTGTCTTTATTTTACCTGGGAAGTTGTTTTTTTTTTTTTTTAGATCCTGTATTTTAGGGGTTTATAAAGTACTTAACAGCATCAAACAGTCAAATCTGGTTAATTTTATTGGTTCTTTTAAACCAGTAAGCTAGCTATCTCTTAACTTATAATCCAAAAATAAGATAGAATATAAAAACAATTTCTTGGCAAGACAAAAAAAAAACACAGATTTAATCTTATAGGTGTCAGATAATAATTATGACCAAAAAGCTTTCTAATAACATAGTGATTCTAGGGGAGCAAGATGGCTGTCCAGCTACCTGACACTGCAGCCTCCAGAGGAGGTTGACACCTTACCATCACAGACCTCAAGAAGACAGCTGGTTGAAGTCCTTATTTGTTCACAAAGTTGATCTAGGAAAAGATGCTCACTCTTATCTCCTAGCAAAAAAGGAAACGACCAGTCTGTCTTTACAATGTTAAACCTGAATGCCTAAAAGTATACAATAAAATTTGTCAAGAGGTGTGTGGCCCAAGATAAACCCAGGGACTTGGAACATAAGGTACAGTGAGCAGGATACTAACTTTAAACTACTCTAACAAAGTCATACTAATGCAATTTTCCGAAAGTTCTGTCAGCTTAAAGGCAAAATAAGTAAATAGTTATTTCATTGGACTAATAATATATTATTGTTGTTCCACACACAAAAATAGGACATCAAATATTTTATAAAGGCTGAGACCAACTGGTAAGCTAACTTAAGCAGCATCCTCCTATATAATAAAAGCCTAATATGGCCCTAACCGGTTTGGCTCAGTGGATAGAGCATCAGCCTGGGGACTCAAGGGTCCCAGGTTCAATTCCGGTCAAGGGCATGTACCTTGGTTGCAGACACATCCCCAGTAGGGGGTGTGCAGGAGGCAGCTGATTGATGTTTCTAACTCTCCCTCCCACTTCCTTTCTAAAAAATCAATAAATTAAAAAAAAAGCGTAATATGCAAATTGACGGAACAACCTGTGGAATGACTGGTTGTTATGATGCGCACTGACCACCCAAGGGCAGACGCTCAATAAAGGAGCTGCCCGCAGGCCCCAGGCCAGCCAAGGCGGGTGCCAGTGGGACCCCCCTCCCCATCGCCCCGCCAGTCACCCCACGGATTGGCCCTGATCGCTGGCCAGGCCTAGGGACCCTATCCATTCGTGAATTTCGTGCACCAGGCCTCTAGTCTATATATAACTTACATATCTGGAAGTGGATGCTATCCCCACCTAGATGGAGAATAGAAGTCAAGCGACTAAACGTGTCTAACCTATATATCTCTTTAAGCAACAACAAATGATATCAAATGGGAAAGTACTCATCAAAGGACTTCACTTTGAGAGATCTAATTGGGATAGCCTATGGCAGTGGTCAGCAAACTCATTAATCAACAGAGCCAAATATCAACAGTATAATGATTGAGAGCCAAATTTTTTAAACTTAAACTTCTTCTAATGTCACTTCTTCAAAATAGACTCACCCAGGCCGTGGTATTTTGTGGAAGAGCCACACTCAAGGGGCCAAAGAGCCGCCGTTTGCCAACCATGGGTCTATGGCATAGGTTAGAAAAATGTGGCTCATTGCCTAGCTGCCTGAATTGTGCATAAATTTTATTGGAACACAGCCTCACCTAGTTTTTATGTATTATCTATGGCTGCTTTTACACTATAATGACAGAGCTGAATTGTTGTGATAATGACTGGAACTTAAGGATAAAATGTGCCACCTGGCCCTTTAAGAAAAAGTTTACTGGCCCCTGATCTAACATTAAAAAGCATACAAGTCATTTTGAGATCTTGCTAAGATACAGATCTCATTCAGAAGGTGTGAGATGAGACCTTAGTTTCTGTGTTCCCAAGAAGCACTCCAGGTGATGCCAGTGCAGCTAGATGGCATAACACACTTTGAGTAGCATAGGCTTAAGGTATGCAACAATTCTGCCAGGTCAGGGGTTCTTAACCTGGGAAAATTTTGTCCCACAGGGACATTCAGCAATTTGTGAAGACATTTGGGTTGTCACAACTGGGAAGAGGTACTATTGCATCTACTGGTTAAAGGCTAGAGACAGTGGCCTACAATGTACCGAACAGCCCCTTACAGCATATATCCTAGCCCAATATGCCAAAAGTGATGCTATCAAATGGCATATTGAGCACCCCTTCTAGTTCTGGCCTGAGTAATGGGTATCGACCGGATTTCCCCTCTTGCTCTGAAATCCCATGAAATAAATACAACAATCAAGTTGGACAAAATACAGGTACCAACTTATTAGGCTACAACTTAAGATGACTTTTACCATAGGGCAGCCTATAAAAGTTTAAACAGAAGTTAGGACATGATTAAGTTGAACTACCAATAAATTAACTGCCTGCCAGGACAAAATTCAAAAGTCTTTAATAAAGTCTGGACTCTCAAGAACTTAGCATCCAGAGTGTTCAATAAAACTTGACTACACATAAGAAGCAGGAAATGTCCCATAACTAGGAGAAACAGAGTCAGATATGAACCAGATGGCAGAATTATCAAATAATAAAATATCTACATAAATATGTGCAAAGACTTAAAGGGAAAATTAAGCACCATTAGTGAACAGATTGGGGACACAGCAGAGAAATAGAAAATATAATGCACTTGTAGAACTGAAAAATATGACATGAAAACTTCATTGTCAAATCAGCTCTTAAATCTAGCAAATCAATGAGAGACCCAGCAAAACAATATCCAAACTGAAATACAGCAACATAAAAAAGTGATTTGATAAATAAAAAAACCTTCAGTTATCTGTTAGAAAAGGTAAAACAATCTCATCTGCATATATTTGGTTATTAGAAGAAGAAATTAAGAGGGATTAAGGCAGGAAAGAAATCATAGCTGAAACTTTTTCAATTTGATGACAAATATCAATACAATGATAAAAGAAGCTCAGTGAACCCAAGCAGAATAAATACAAGACAGCCATCCCTAAAAAAAAAAAAAAAAAAGCAAATCTAAAAGTAGGATCAATAAGAATAATCACTAACTTCTTACAAGAAAAACACACACCCAAAAGTGGAAACAACATCTTTAAGAACATAAAATTCCATACGCAATGAAGCCTTCAAAATGAAAATGAGCGGCATCTGTTAACAGACAAGACCAAGAGTAAGAGCATTCTAAGTGAAACATCCTGCTAATTACAACTAAAGACTGTGGACAAAAAGAAACTAATAGAACATTCTGAAAGTTGCATAATAGAAGGCAGACTGGATAGAGACTCAGGACACGAAGAATGACCAACCATGAGTGTCTCACCCCAAGCTCCCTCTTTTTGGATCCTATGTATCCCAGCCTGGCCATAAAGCAGCTGCAATCTGAAGACAACATGCACAGACCAAAGAAGGTTCAAAAACCTCTAACAATGGACCTGAGGAGTGGCAGGTTTACAGGACAGAACCCTTTGCCTATACCTGCTCTGTTCTAGGTGAAAACCATAAAAAGCTGTGCCGCTCCCACTTACCACCTCACACCATAAACATGATTGATTTGAGATGGTTCACAGACCCAAACACGAAACCTAAAACAATAAGCCTTCTAAATATATAAATATAGCAAAGTTACTTTGTGACCTTAAAGTAGACAAAAGTTTCATTACCAAAAAAAAATTATAAAGCAAAAAATTGGTTAATTGAACTTTAACAAATACTGCCTGGCTGTTGTGGTTCAGTGGTTGAGCATCAACCTATGAACCAGGAGGTTGAGGTTCGATTCCCATTCAGGGCACATGCCTGGGTTGAGGGCTTGATCCTTAGTAGGAGGCAGCCGGTCAATGAATCTCTCTCATCATTGATGTTTCTCTCTCCCTCTCCCTTCCTTAGAAATCAATAAAGATATATTTTAAAATAACAAATAGATTCTTCTTATCAAAGACACTATTAAGATGACTGATAGCTGTCAGTGGGGAGGGGAAAGAGGGAGTGGATGAAAGGTGAAGGGATTAGCCAAATAACATTATCCATAACCCATAAACATAACAGTGTGGTGATGGCCAGAGTGAATGTGGTGGGGGGGAGTATGAGACGGTTGGTTGAAGGTAGGCAAATGGGGTGGGGCATCTCTAATAGAGACAATTAAAAAAAGAGACACGGCTAATAGGCTGCACACTAAGGAGAAGATATCCACAATACAGATAATAGGACAGAGACTTATGTGTGAAATATATAAGGAATTCTTACAACTTAATAATATAATCAACTAAAAATAGATCAAAACACTTGAAAAGACATTTAACAAAAGATTTATGAATGGGCATTTAGCACATGAAAAGGTGCTCAAAATTACCAGTCATCGGGTAAGTGATAATTAGAATCACCATGAGATGCTAATACACATGTTGGAATGGCTAAAATAAAAGAACACCAAAGGTTAAGGAAGATGGAACTCTTTTACATTACTGGGAGAAGTATAAAATGGGAACCATTTTTTTAGCTTTTTATAAAGCTGACTATGCATCTGATATGACACCTAGCAGTTTCACCTCTGAGGAAAAACAAAACATGACCACTGGACTTGTGTCAGAATGTTGATAGCACCTATACTGTGGCGGCTAGAGCCAGGGAGCCCAGCTGTCCATTAATGAGAGAATGGACATGGGAATTAGGATACAGTTAAAACAAGTACTACTCAACAAGAAAAAGAGCAAATTACTCATACATGCAACAGTATAAATCTCAAAAAGCATGCTGAGTCAAAGAAGCCAGACACAAAAGTGCATACTGTATGACTACATGTATGTGAAATTCTAGAAAAGGCAAAACTAATCCATTGAAGAGAATCGGAATGTCGAAACAGTGATTGTCTCGGAGGTGAAGGGACTGACTGAGAAAGGGAAGAAAGAACTTTCTGGAGTGATAAAATCTACACACACATCACACTGCCATCCAATGAAAATGAGTCAGTTTCTAAGCTTGGAACCTGGGCATCGATCTTTTACAGCCCCTCCCCACTCCCATACACAGCTAATTCTGGTACACAGTAAGGGTTGAAAAAGAGCACCCAAGAATCTCTACTTTGTCACCAAGCAGAATTTGTCTAATTTTACAAATGGAAATTATAAGATATGACCATTTGACATATCTTTACAATTAAGAAATTGGTGCTATTATTCTACAACAAAATAAATGCAAAAAATTCCTATTAGTACTATAAAAGCATCTCTCTCTGGATTAGTTTGTATGCTTACTGGATGGACATGAAATGCCTAACTAGTATGCTTCTAATTTTTGCCTTGTCTGCCAAGAAGTTCAAATCCAACTTCAATGCTCAGTTTAGTGATTAATATCCCAATTGCCTGATATACTACCAATTTGGGGGGAAGGGATGAGAGGTAGAAAGTGGGGGGAGTTAAATTTTTCTGTTTCACATTTGGAAAAATGATGGTGTACAAATCATATAACATATTGGCCCTTCTGGAAAAATTTTTTTTACCGAGTATATAAATACATTGTACTCTTGTCAAAAAGTTTAGATTAGGAAAGACACTTGCTGTTGGCTGAGTGAGTCTTCTGCTAAAGGTGAGTCACTATCCAACCAAATGATATAGAAAGTACATCATTTTAAATGCAACCATACTGACAGAGGAACACGTCACTTACAGTTGATTATAAGGGTTAGAGTGGAGGAACCAATGTAAAAGTACGGAATATGTTAAGCGTCCCTAATGGATCATAGATGGCATAAAAATTTAAATGCACTTCATTACATTCTTAGGCTAAAGGAAGAAATCAGATCTGTAGGCAAATGTATTCACTGTCATTCTTTTTCTCTGATAACTGGTGTTGGCTGCTTTGATTTCATCTGCTGGATAGGACATTTACTGTCCCTTCTCATTTAACAAAACTAGACAACCTTGGCCCCCAGAAGAAAATAAGACATCTTTTTTCCCAAAGGGCATATTCTAATGTAACACCTTATGAAATCATAGCAAAGGTGTGCAATAAGGAGAAAGAATCAAAAACACCTCTCACCTGCGCTGTTTCTTTGTTACGCAATCCAATCCGCTTCTCCTCTTCTTGAACTTTTCTCCCTTTTGCAGAGGGCTCAGCACTTCTCTCACTGTGGACACTTTTTTCCATTAACCTAGTTTGCATCTGACTGACTTGCTTTGTTGCAGCCTTTTGCAAATCAACCTGTTGATTTAGAGTAATAATAGGTAATGAAAACTTTTGACACCTAATAAAATGCATTTATATCCAGATTCTTGAAAATTCTAAACTTGCCAAGATTTGAAAAAAAAGGAATAGAGAGGAAACCAACAAATGGACGTTATAGAAAAAATATAGTAGTTGGCAAGATCCTGACCCTTTCTCATCAGTAGGACAAAACCAATTAAAATTAGTGTCTCTGTTGTGCACTCTTTGGAAATTACCTCTGAAGATAACTTGGTTATTGAAAACAGCATTTTTTACAGAAAACTGTCACATTTTAAAACGGCACATGAATTCATTATTAACCTTTGCTGGGAATGGATCCAGAATATCTTTTTAGTTTAAACTCCTAATTAGAATCTTCGTTTTCTTATCACTGAAGGGAGCCTAATTAATGTGAATGTGTAAGAGGAGCTTATGATGTTGCCTACTTTTTTTATACAGGTAATTTAACCTTTAAGCAGGTGAATAACAGTTCATGTCATCTAATCCTGTGTACCAGGATCAGAGGTTAAGTTCTACAACAAACTTGCTTCTATGGTTTCTTTTTCACACTCTGGCATTATCTGGGGGATGACTGACTCCTAATAACCCTGAAGTAGACAGGGAAATAGAAGCACAGATCCCTCAGTACGGCTGGAAGATTGAAAGCCACAGTGAAGATCCTTATGTGAAGTATTTGTTCGGCAGCTTCATGTTTATAGCAGCTGAAAGCTCAGTCACCTTTTTTCATGGGTTAAGCAGGGGGCAGAAGATAGGAACAGTACAAGGGGAGATAACGGAGTAGCCAGTGCCAAAATAGAGAATGAATTACATTAGCTAGGCAAGCAGAGCCTTAATTTGTAGTCTCAATTTTTAGCTTCTATTGCCAAGTGTGTTCACGCTTTCCCTTTAAAATATGCTGGTGTTTTGTGGCTAGGTCTAAGTTATCACATCATCATTCTTTTTGGTTAATCCTCACCTGAGGATATTTTTTTCCATTGATTTTTAGAGAGAGTGGAAGGGAGGGGTAGACACAGAGACACAGAAACATTGATGTGAGAGACACACATTGATTGGTTGCTTCCCGCACGTGCTAGGGGATTGAGCCTGCAACTGAGGTATGTGCCCTTGACCGGAACCAAACCCATGACCTTTCAGTCCAAGAGCTGACACTAACCACTGAGCAATGGGCTAGGGCACATCATTCTTTATTCATCCCTCCTCTCAGCGCCCAGCTTCTCAAAGGACAGCAAAGCCACTGCTTGCCAATAACCTGAAAATTTAAATTGCTTCCTAATCACTTAGGGGTTCTTTATTTCCAACACTCAAATCTCCCACACTACTGAGGAAATGCGTGTGTATCCACCTCCTGAGCCACTCTTGCATCTTGGTAATAAATGCTCATCATGCCACTAGTGTGAAACAAGGAGTTTCCCAAGGCTGCTGTGCGCAGTTTTATCCCAATAAAACACTGGCTTGCCAATCATCACGAAAATGTGTTCTGTGGTATAAAGGATTAGTTGATATACTGAGTTAGTGCCTCCTGTATGCTAGGCACGGTAGTCTGACAGTTGTTCTGGGAGCCTCTGATGTGCAAAGATTTGGTCTAAGTAAGAGATTCAATTCTCTGTGAGGCTGGATCTGCTGTCGGTTGGATGGTTAGGCTGTGCTGCCATGGGACACCTCTACCTAATAAACAAAATGATAGCCAGTTTATGCAAAAGTTCTATTTCTAGGGAAAGTTTTAAGAATGAAGTGGATTAAGTAAACATATTTCTCTAAGTTATAAAAATACAGAAAACACTCGGCATCCCACATAATCTAAAAGGATACTATCCAAATGTGTGTCATTTTGAGAAAGTAGCTATTCAAACAAGGTACTTTTTACTTAAATTTCCACTAGTACTTCTCACTGTGCTACAAAATCAGGAATACTTTGGGACATTATACCAAAAATGTGCTTATAATGGAGAATTTATATTTTATTCTTCTCACATACAGAAAATAAAGTTTAATAGAATTATTCTGGAGAATTAAAGCTCAAGAAAGAATTTTGTAAACATTTAAACTCAGTACAAAAATTACCACAGTAATAATAAGTCACTCCTAGCTTCGCTGTAGGAACCTCCAATTTCGGGTGAATGTAGGAACAAACTTTTACTGAAATATGACTAGCTTGAACATTTTAACACTGACCTACAGCTACTCTTCTGCAGAGGTGAAGCATTGAGGAAGAATGGGTGGCTCCTGATCCCCAGGTGTCTATCCTACGAAACTATGGATTCAGGTATCATCTTAAGGAAGGAGATACTGACAAGCTGATAAAAGGATCCACTACACTGGCTCCTGAAGAAACCGCTTATTCAAGGGTTGAATTGGGACTTCAATAACGCTGGTTTTTCAATTTGGCTTTAGCATTCTCATCTGGGAATTCTAGAGCTTTAGCTCAACTCAGTAAGCATTCTTACTGAAATATGGTTTCCTTCAGTGAGTTTTGGACATTAAATCCCAGTGGATGGCATAAATAGACTGGTGTAGGCCTGATGATAGATTCTTCTAATTTGTCAGTGCTACCTCAGGAGCCGTCAGCACTACTAGCGGGTGATTTCAGCTACACACACCATCATTTTGATTGAGGCAAATACCCCCAAAGATTTGCTTTTCAGGAAAAAATATCAACGTCTCTTCTATCTTGACATAAATTCATTCCCACTTTAACTTCAGTAACAGCATTTGAGGACTTTGGGAAGAAGGCTCAGTTTATAGGGAACAGTTTATGATACCTAGTAAAACCTAGTGTTGAAAAAATACCTCATTTTTCTTTTGTAAAAAGATACGTTTGCTGAGGTTCATGTGGTGATGTGCTATTTTCTAATACCTAACCAAAACATATTTTTAAGAATTCTAAATTGAAAAGGCACAGCCATTTATAGTGAGGGAAATAACACTTTAAAAAATTAAACATATCTTTCCTTTGACTACTGAATGATAGAAACATTTTATTCATCTAATGGTACCCGTTTTTTGGTCCACTGATTTATTTTTAAGTATCTTTATCTAAAAAGTACAAGTCCAAAGTTCATTCACTAGTTTGTTACATAACTAAAGTGATACATGTCTAGATTATTAAGTAATGTTTTTAAGGAAATTTTAAGAGGATTCCGACTAAAAAAAGAAATCTGGGGACATTCATTAATATTCACTTTGGACTTAAAATTACACTTGTTATGGAAACCAATTACAGAAACTATCTTATGTTGTATCGGGCAAAGGGGTGAAGTATAGGACAGTTTATATTGTCATACTTGGCTTTTGAACATTTTCAAGTTTGGTTTTTTAAGCATCACAAAATCTGTAAGTTTTAAAAATAAAAATTAAGGTTTAGCCACATATAGTGAACCTATATTTTATACTATAATATATTTGTATACTTAAAATATTAGAGAAAGTCATTATCCAATAAATATTGACATACTGTGAAATACATCCCCAAATCATCATACTTTATATATAATGAGGCTGATCATATTGTTAACAGAAGTTAAGGTGTTAAGAATGTTATTTTTTAAAAGTTATCCTTATTGTTCAAAGTCTTACAGATGCCTCTTTGTTTTTCCCATTGACCCCCTCCACCCCGCAGCTCCCAGGTCTTCAACTCTATAGTCTGTGTTCAAGGGCTATGCATTTATGCATGTAAGTTCCTTGGTTAATCACTCCCTACCCACCCATCCCAACCCCTGCCTCATTCTTCAAGTTTTCTTTTTACTAAGTGCTCTCATCAAAAGAAAAGAGTAGCTCAGTTGGGGTGACTCAGTGGTTGAGCTTCAGCCTATGAACTAGGAGATCCTGGTTCGATTCCTGATCAGAGCACATTCCCAGGTTGCGGGCTCAATCCCTAGTAGGGGCGTGCAGGAGGCAGTAGATCAGTGATTTTTCTCTCAACATTGATGTTTCTATCTCTCTGTCCCTTCCTCTCTGAAATCAATAAAAATATATTATAAAATGAAGAGTAAAACATTTTTGATTGAGGCTCATTGGAAAAACTGTTTTATGTTCTATTCTCTGTATATTAAAATGGTTTCACAACATCCTTAGAATATGATGAAACAAAATTCTGGTGAATAATTAAAATTTTATATCAGAGGATATAGCTATCTGTTTTTAAAATGGCTTTTTTATATTTCAATTAAGTTTATGAAACTAAAAAACTACAAAAAAGGGAAAAACACTACTTAAACTAGAGTACATTAAATGGTGACCATTATTGCAAGGGAAATACTATGTCAAGGAAATGCTTTTTGTTTTGTTGCAGAAGTGTTAAAACACAAAAGTCAATAAAACGGTTGAAACAAGTCTCAGTAATTACCAAGATCAAAATCCAGTGGCTTTTTATTAAACATGAACTTTTGTTCTGCCTTCTGCAATAAGTAAATAGTGCTGACAATTGGTTTGTGAGGCACTTGCTACAATAAAATGTAATTGTATCATGAGAGAAAGGTGACAATCAGGAGATCATGAAAAAATTACATATTCTCACTGGTAGTTAATTAGCCATGCAAAACCTCCTCAAACAGATATTCTCTTCTATTAGGAATGATTACTATGCAGGCCTACAGATGTCAATACCACAGTCATTCAAATACTTCTTTCCCTACTAATTGAAGGTTGTAAAGCTCTGGTGTCAAGGTTTTGCTTCCAAAGAGCTAATTTATGACTAGAAGGATATTTTATGTCTTCAGTTGCAGCAGCTACAAAATTCAGCAAATCAGAACCATCTGTGCTCAGATACTTGACTCACCGTTCATCCAGCAGCCTATCAGTCACGTTAGTTTGCATCCTGCATTCTTGGCTCATGAACACTTGTGATGATCCAAAGTTCATAAGAAATATTAAATATTATACACGCATGAGGGGAGAAAAAGCTCCTATTTATTTTTTATTTTTTATTTTTTGCATGTGGATGGTGGCAAGGGAGAAATGGCCATTTAGTAACCTGTCCAGTCATGTTGCTGATGGCAGTCTCAGGTTTCCTCACCCTCTTAAAAAATATTTTGTCCTAACTCTTTTGTATTGTTTCAAATTTAATTCTTTTGCAAGTTCTAATTCTTTTTTTTAAGTTGGCACAAGGGAGTCAGAAAACAGCAGAATAAAGGTGGGGATACAACTTTTTAAAATTGACTTTTAAAAAAAGAATTGCTTCTATAAATTGAAATATCAGCACATACAAATAATCTGCTTAAATCTAAGAATAATATTATTACCACCAAATTATGGCCAATTTTGTCTGCAAAAACAGAGGGAAATAACTAAAGAAAATCTGAAGAAATGCAGCAAATAAAGGTTCTCATAAAGTCAGATTAGACTTATCCTAGTAGCATCTCTATGACAACAGTGACCGTTTTATTCTTTAACAGTACACAACAGACCACAGATCCTACTATTTTTCTGTAAGAAACAATATGTCGAACTTTCAACAAAATTTCTTGGAGCTGAGTTAGGGGAAATAGGAATTAAATATAATAAATAAGAAACTGGGTTGTCAAACTCATTTGAAACCTAAAACAATCTCACTTGGAAGCAAGCTTCACAGGAGGTAATCATAAGATCCCAGGGACTATGATACTTTTTTTTTTAATATATTGTTATTAATTTTTTTACAGAGAGGAAGGGAGAGGGATAGAGAGTTAGAAACATCGATGAAAGAGAAACATTGATCAGCTGCCTCCTGCACAACCCCTACTGGGGATGTGCCCGCAACCAAGGTACATGCCCTTGACCGGAATCGAACCTGGGACCCTTCAGTCCGCAGGCTGATGCTCTATCCATTGAGCCAAACCAGTTAGGGGGATACTTACTTTTTGATAGTCTGGAGCACGCCCATTTACACTCTCTCCTTTAGTGGAAAAATCCAATGGTCCTAAAGGTGTTCCACCTGGGTTCAGAATTTTCTTGAGCATTTGATAGTCTGGCTTTTCATCATATGCTAAATTATGAGCACATGCCAAATATTGGGCTATTTCATCTGTGAAGTATTAAATTTTTTTACATGTCATTCATATTCAGCAAAGGAATGTCAAGACACCAGTATCCTCAAAATCATTCTTTCTCTCTTACACACACAAACACACACACATCCTAAAGATACTAAGAATGAACAATTCAATGAAAAGCACTTTTTAAATGATATCCAAAAATGACTGAAATACAGTTACCTATAGATTGACAAGATGAGAGAAACTGATTATTTTTTAGATATTTTTGTATATACAGGGTGTCCCCCCCCTAAAATGTATACACTCTTTAACAGCCTATTGCTCAATTTTAAAAATGAAATGTATTTTAATAAATATTGCCTTTGTAATTATTTGAAGTATATGTATACATTTTTTGGGGGGAACACCCTATATTTACTAAATCAGTAATCTTATCAAAGAAAGCAAATTTTTTATATTATAGTGAATTTGATTTATGGGGTACAACTACTAAGAACTACCTGAGTAATATGATAGATGCTTTTATTTTATGTTGAGGTTTTAAAAAATCAGTTAAAAACAATTGGTACTTACTATAAACCTCCTTACTTCAAAGGGAAAAAATAATTCCAAATTTTAATTAAGGCTTTGATTTTGAGATTATAACAGTTCATTTAGAAATAAATGACCTTGAATTGTATGTGTTCAGCCGTAACTGACTGTAGAATTCGCCAAACCTCCATACCTGGCTAGCCCAGCACATCCCCGTCGCAGCCTTCCTGATTTAGTGCAGAAGGATGAGGAGTTGCTACCTTTTATTTTTTCTCTACTGTAATCTCCTGCCTGGGACTATAAGGTAACTCTTCCCCTGCCCTCTCCTCCCGCAAAAAAAAATTATTAACTACAAACTTTTAAAAACAAGTAGAATTAGTAACCAAAAGTTATAACCATAGCAGAGCCTTAAAATAAATGTGGTTTTTGCATTTTTGTTTCATGAAGGTTCAATCTACAATCTATATACAAGGATAAGACCATACACTGTTTAAAAGCAGGCATGTTTTCCTTTGTTTATGGTGACGTTTGGAGATTTAGACTAGTTCACAAACTAGTCTTCACAAGCCTTTCCCCTTCAAAAACTTATTACTGACCCAGACACAAGTACTTCTTACTTTACCACTAGGCTGTTTACATCCATAGTAAGAGAATCTAGGAAGCTTGGTGGGTTGGCAGGAGTGACTTCTGGCTTCTCTGCCCCTCCCTCCAGGCCTACCTCTGTTCAATCCAGTCCGGGAAAGACAGAGAAATGGGGTTTCACTGCCCACAGGGAAAAATTCCAAAAGACACAGTCATCATCTGTTTTTGCTCGATGAAAGTCAGAGAGTGACCATTACACATTATACTGTCCACAGCTATTCTCCAGGGACATCAGGCTCATGTGACTAAGATGAGAACTCTTGGCTCCAGGATTTTTC
Organism: Plecotus auritus; assembly: GCF_963455305.1. Taxonomy (NCBI): domain Eukaryota; kingdom Metazoa; phylum Chordata; class Mammalia; order Chiroptera; family Vespertilionidae; genus Plecotus; species Plecotus auritus. Next base: position 141,518,898 of record NC_137782.1, read on the forward strand.
GTTTGTTTGTTTATTTGTTTGGATACTGTGGCAATTATGCAACCTACTTTTCCCCTCTCTAATGTATATAAAGTCTGTTATCTAGCATTCCATCAGCCAGATTTCTATTAACTAGCAAGTGTGGGGGTTCCATCATATTTATAACTAAGGCTTGCAGGAGCCCTCTGGGGGCGTCCAATTCCTAGAGGGATGATCAAGGAGGAAAAATATTAAATTACATTCACTGCTATTTTAATATAAATGTTCTGTGGTTCTTCGGGCCCTTCAAGATTGGTAAGCCATGTATGGTGTGTCTTACAATGCTATTAACCAAAATATCTCAGACGGAGAGAGGAGAGCTGGGTATGTTGGGAACACTTTCCACAGATGGCTGTTAGGAGACAATGGAAGACCCCTGGCATTGCACTGGCTGAGGGGAGCTGTTCCGCAAAGCCTCCACAGGTCTGGGGTTTGAAAAAGACTAGGTACCGTGAGGTCAGAGAGGGAGAAGAAGCAAAGACCCACCCCTGTTACAAATGTATGATTATAATCCTGGAGCTCAGACTTTTGTGATGTAGTACTGGTTTAAATGTTAGCCTTTCAAGATCTGGATTTATTATATTAAGTACACTTTCTAATTTACTAGCATATTTCCAGAGCTATAAAACAAAATACTTTGAGTAGTATGAAATTATGATATCCTTGAATCATCTGCTTTTTAAGCTAGCGAAATATTAAGTATCATTACTGACTATCATTTCAAGAGACAGAAACTTTTGAAACTACTATTACACTGAGTTAGGCATGCATGCTGCAAACTTCTTGGCTGTTTTATTTCATAAAATGTCTTAGTTATGGACCTTTTGTAAATCAGTTTAATTGCCCTGCTTACAATACCCATTCTCCTAAGCATAATCAACTAACTTAAGAGACCTTCAGTGAATATTAATGGCTCAACATGTTGTTCTCTAGAAACAGAAACCTGCATTGTATAAAATAGTACTATAGACTCCAATGGTTTGTGCTGAGAAAGAGGGACCTGGCACTGCTCCCCGAGTTCTTGTAGCACTCTCCTCTTCCTTTAACCGAACCTTAGCAACAGAAGTGTCACAGAAGATTATCTTATGTATCCCAGGGCATCTGGGCTTTCTTTTCTGACCTGAAACTGCACATAGACCTTTTGTGCAGGAGGGACAGGAAAGGTAAAGGAGATATACGAGATGTACAATTAAACATTTTTTTTCTGAAATCTCCCCAGCTTTCTTTTTTTTGCTAAGTGAAACACAAACTGTATGACCTGGTGAACATGTCAATAAGAATATTAGTCGAGCCCAGCTGGCATGGCTCAGTGGTTGAGCGTCCACCTATGAACCAGGAGGTCACTGTTTAATTCCCAGTCAGGGCACATGCCCGGGTTGTGGGCTCGATCCCCAGTAGGGGGTGTGCAGAAGGCAGCCAATCAATGATTCTCTCTCATCATTCATGTTTCTATCTCTCTCTCTCTGCCTTCCTCTCTGAAATCAATAAAAAATATATTTTTAGAAAAGAGTATTAGCCAAAAAGGAATATTGGCATTTGGACCAAGTTACTCAGTACAATTACAAAAACAAAACACTTTCATCTTTCAGCCCATCCCCTGAATGAGAATACTCCCCTGTTCGCCCCACTCCTTCAGTAGCAAAGGGAGGGCAGAAAGCAGGATGGCAGATTTATGGACCTGGGAAATAGCAGTGGGAGAGCAGGTCTGGTTTGTTCCTCTTTTGTTTCCTATGAAAATGAAAACTTTGGTCTTTTGTCAAAGAAGGGCTATGTATGTAAGTTTAAGATGATTTAGCTCTTAAACCCTCAGATGGAAATTGACACTGTTTGACCTTAGCTAGAGAGTCAGTGTGCATATTCACTTTCATAAGTCAGGTAAAAGCTAACTTTGAGATTGCCCCATATAAACAGAGAACAAGATTCACTCTGCTTATCTATCTCCGAGAAAAAGCAAGCCTGGCAGCCAAAGGGGGCTCTGTTCTATAAGAGAATGTAACCCACTTGCTTAAATTGGTGCCTCTCATGTATTGCAAATGGCAGGCACTTTTGTAACTCTGAATCGACTTATTATTTTTACTACTACTAATGTCAAATGAAAGAATTCCAAAATAGATCTATACTAATTTGGAAGGGAAAATGATTTGATGAAATATATCTCCAAATCCCAGCACCCCATGCCTTTGCCAATCCAAAATTTTGTTGCTGGCTGTTCAGCCAGAGTGTAACCCAGGGTCGAAACAGCATTCAAGGGTTTAATGATTTTTTTTTTTTAATTATTGATTGAAAGTCGTCTTTTCATAGATCAACTTTATCTTCTTTCAACAATATATAGAGGAATGAAAATAGAAAGTCAACTCTAGAAATACTAGATGAAGCTGAGTATTAAACCTGGGCATGGTTCCCATACGATACGTATATTAAAAAAAAGCTCAGTCGACAGAGCCCAGAAAGCGGCCTAACACTTTCGTGCAGTGTTCTCGTGTTCTAATGTCAGAAGGGATCTAAACAGTCTGCTCTACAACCTATCTGTAACCCCGAAGTTTCCTCCCAACCCTGAGGAATGGGAGTGGGTGGATTAAAAGTTGTAAAACAGAAGTGACAAATGTGGTGACCTGTCAAGCATATTGGAGGAGGCAGAAGTTATCATTTGACTTACAGCAACTGCTTCCAGAAGGGGCCCATTTAAGCACCGACTCAGGGAGCTCATCCAACAGACTGAAACAAAAGAGTAAGGCATAATGAATTTGTTTACGATCCCCTGACCCACTGAAACAAGAGTGACACACAACGAATCTGTTTGCGATCCCCATTCAGTGATCCACTGTTCTGATTAGCAGACAAAACTCAAAGTCTGTGTTGTTGAGTCACCAATACTTGACTTTCAGTACCTTTTTTCACCACCAGTAATAAGTAAGAGAGAAAGTGGAGGTGGGGAAGATCTCCCAATTCTCATTGACCAATTTTATATCTATCACCTAGAAACTAAACAATGTAGAATTTAATTCAAAGTTTACATGTGTAAAAATGTAGAAGTAGCAATATCTGTCATTTTTTTTCTTAACAACAAGAAAAAATACATAGAAGAAAAATGCGTGTGGATTTTGAGGATATTTTCCCTTAAGAACTTACTATTGGGGAGGGGCAAATTATTTAATTACTTATGTATATTGTTCTCTATTGGGCAGTGTTTCATGCTATCCTATGGTTAAACAGATTAACAAGAAATATCCAAAAACAAATAAACAAAAAAAAAAACACCATTATCTAACCATTTCCAATGTTTTAGACTGAACAAGTACAACTCTCTTAAGTTGCTTCAGCCACAAATATATAAACATTCAATGAAAATTACTGATATGGATGTGTGATTCATAAACTCAGGCACAGGCAGAATTGTAACAACAAATGCACTGATCTAATACCACCCTATGTCAGGAAAATAAAAGTCATAAGGGAGATATGGTAGTATGGTTGAATATGCAAGTATGCCCTTATGGAAAATTCAGTGTTATGCCTCCTCAGCAAGTTGAATAAATTATGATTATGTATTATACACTATAAGATGTTTGAAAATGTATACAGTTTACCTTAATTATACACTTTGCAATATATTAGCTTTATTGATCTATAGGTTTTCCTAATAATCAAATAAAAATGAAGATATTAATATATGTAAGGATCCCCAAATGTAAATAAAGTTTATATTTATTAGCATTATATTTTATTATTTTATATAATCCCCTATTATTATATTTGAATATACATATGTAGGCATATTCATTAAAGATATCTACAATGACTGCATCTATATATGCATATTGATAAAAGACTAAAATCATCAGAAAGTCTTAATAAGAGAAAAAACATATATACTAGTATATATATATATATATATATATATATATATATATATATATGTAGTCATTAGAATTAAATTGCTAATCTTTGAAATAAAGTACAATATTCAAACTCAGTAAACTGAGGTGGAAAATTGCCAGGACTATTTATTATTTATACCCATTACTGAGTTTTGACTTGACCCATATACTGAAAAATGCCAGTTACATGGGGGTTAATATGGATACATTGCTCACTGTCGTAATAACTAATACTGACTTATATAAATGTGTTCATTTTGGGTGAGGGACTAGAGTGATCAAGATTCCAAGTGGAAAAACATTTCATATAACATACGGTATGTCCGTATTTGCAATAATCTGTATTATTCTGCATCTGCAGGCTAGCCTTTTGTCTCTCTTAAGAACTGATGCCACACTGAATTTGAAAGTTGATTTCTGTGAATCAGCTAACTCTTTTGTAAACTTCTGTTGTAACATGCCCTATTTAGAACATAGCTGCCTTTCCCGATTGTGATATACTATCTGTGGATAATGACTGTTGGGCATATTTTGGTATATAATAAAAAAAAAATGGCTATTCCGTGCTACATGCAATTGACTTTTCTTAGGCTTGATAAGTGAGAAAATAGTAAAATAGCAACACACTCTGTTCTTGGTCTGACCTAATTTTCATGCTAACAGATTCTAGCTGAGAAAAACTGAATGTGAAATATTAAAAATGTTTATATGGCTGCAGGATTACCTTTTATATAAATACCTCATGTAAAAATTGTTTCTTCTTTCTGAAACAAAACATACTCCCTCCAAGACACAAGATTAAGAAAGAGGTAGGTTGCTCTCACTTGAAAAATATAAGCCATATTTGTCCCAACGTGACTGTCGCTCCGCGCAGTTAACATCAGTCACACCGAGCTCAGGCTGCCTGCATATACGTGCACAATGCTAATTTGAAAACCCTCTTCCTTGAAAACACCACCACCTAGAATCTAAGCTTTGGAAAACACCATGTAAAGGAACAACTATTTCGCTTTACATTCTGTATTACAACTCTCATACATGTGATTTCATAGGCATCATCCTAATGGATTTGATGTCTGTCAGCTTTTTTATATAATATTCGTTTTTTTATATAATATTTTTCAAATTTAAGAAATTTGCTTTAGTTATCATGTTGGGTGAATGGCAATCTTCCATGGGATACTAACTCCCCTTAATGGTCCCTGCAGACCTGTTGCTGCACATGATGGGAGACTTGAAAATCTTTACTTTGTTTTAGCAGCCTGGACAGCCACCGGGTCCTGCAGGCTCCGTTCCCAGGGCAGCTTCCCACAGATCCACCGCAGCAGGCAGTAGCCGAGGATCTCAAGGTCACTCCGTCTGGACAGGGCTAGAGGAGTCAGCATTGAGAGAGAAAGATGAGGGATAAGCAAGTTTTGAGAAATGGAGAAGTCGCTGATTTAACTACTACTGATGAAATATGAAAAAGCCAAATGGGCAACGTGTTTTGTTTGTTCAGCTGGAGTAAAACTTAAAACGCCGAGGCGCTTGGCTCCAGACCACAGACAGGCAGTGACTTGTTGCTGTTGAAAGTAAGGGTCAGTTTCCTCACCTCCTCCAACTTCATCCTTCCTTAGTCTAGCCTGTCACATGAACTTGATCTCCATGGCCTCTGACATGATCCAGACAACCCATAACCTGGCACCAACACTTTCTCAAAGAGCCAAGCAGTAAAACAAAGAAATAAATGTCTGCAGCTAAATTGCTAACATATGTTCCAGGAAGTCCATGGGGTCTGCATTGGTCATGCAGAGACCCTTTGAGTGCAGACTAAACACTGATGGCCTTTCTGTTCGACTCACGCGAGCAGCATTTGAAGTTGGAAGAATATGACAAAACTGCCATCTAGTGTGCAATATGAAAAACCAGGTCTGTCTTAAGATTTTTCAGTTAATGAAAGTGGAGGATAAATATGCCTTCTGTTTGGGGTACACGGTTCTAAAAATTTTACAAATATTCATTTTAGATTTAAGCAGAGCTAACCTAAGATTCTGGGTCAAATATCCTGAATAGAAAATATAAAGATGAGGCAATGGTGTGCATGGGAATGTGGGCGGAGGTGGCCGGAAGTCAATTTTGAAGCCAAACAGAGGCTTTCAGCATTTTTATATAAAATGCAGCAAAAGAACATTTTTAGGCCACTGCAAATATCACTTATATCAAACTACTAAACGCTGTAGACTAATTCCATCATAATTTTACATTTTAAAAAGTGCCTGATTTAAAGAGATGGACAATGAAACCTAAGAATCACGTCAAATAGAAAAAAATATTACTGAAATAATGATGAAAACATTAATGAAATCTTACAAAATAAACTATTTTAAACCATTCTAACCTGTTATAAAATGACAAGTTGGCATTTATATTCCTACCCCTACATGAATGCTCATCTGTGCAGGGACATACACTCTCCTGAGTGTAATTTGCGGCTGTTCAATTTTTTGTAAACAGGTATTCTAGTTTATCTTTCATGAAATAAACTCCAAAACATCGCTCCGTCAACTTAGTTTTTAGTTTAAAAAGTTATAATACTAAGAACAATGCTGCTAACACAACACAGCTACTTTTGGTTACTACACCTAAGTTCTTATAAAAGCAGAAGACAAGATTAGCTCTTACACACACTCTATCGTCACTGCTATTAGAGAATGGGACTATTAAAGGCCCTTCAGTCTAGCAGAATGCTACAATCCCCTGGGTGCCATTTACTTTCTGCACAAGCTTCAACAATGTCCTAATGCGAGTCCTGGCTCTCGTATTAAAATAAAAACATGATCTCTACCACACAGTTTTGTAGTGATTTCTTCAGTAATAATCTCCCATTAATAATGGAATGGTTCCATTTTTACAGATGTGTTCACAAGTCCCTTTTCCATTATGGCAATTCCTGATTACCACCACTTAAAAAATTCACATCCTCTAATTTTTGAAAAATTATATTCTGGCACCTGTTTGGAGGATATAGGCTACACACAAGCGGGCCTCTGAGGAAAAACAATCAAGAATTAAAATAGAATGAATTTTCCAGTCACTTTCTCCCACCCTCTGACTGAGGGATTAATTGATCTGAAGCAGCAGTAATGACAAGTCATTTAGATTTCTGAAGCCAATCTTTCATAAACTGGTCTCATTTGAAATAGCCCTTTGGGAGTTAACTTTATTTCACTATTACAGTTTGGCCTTACCTAAATAAAATACATTATCACATTTTCAATGTTTTACTTTTTTATTGTGATATTATACATAAATAACAATGGTTAGGTAGGTGTTTTACCAGTGTTTCCATTCAGTTGTATAGAAATAAATGTGATGTTTAACAACATCCTATGGTTTCTCTTTCCCACCATTAAAGAGTGAGATGAAATATTAAAAATGTTTCTAAGTACATATCCTCCCTGAAATTCCCTCCCAGATAAATAAATTGGGAAAACTGATGTGTTTCAGTGAAATTAAATGCTAAGTTTCTGCCAACAATTAGGTTTTCTTTCCATCTACTGTACACAGAAAAGTAATTTTAATATCTGTTAATTAAAAATAAAAACTTTAGATGATATGTCAATATGTGTGTAACTAACACAATGAATTGATCATATATCTTTAATTGACTTTAAAATAATCAGACAATACGTGACATGCCAAGTAATAATTACTGAATCTAGGAAATGAATATTTTGATAGTTACTACATATATTCTATTATTTCCTTTGTATTTCAAAAGAATTAAATAAAATGCTGAAAATAAAAACAAGAATTGATTATGTTTGAAGAGAACTATTAATGTCTAAGTATAAAAATGTTTAATTTGAAAGTTAAAATATATTATGGATTCTTTTGTTTCTGTATAATTTGTATTTCTGTATAATTTACTGTAACATATAGAGTTCTTCAGTTATATTTGATAATTAATATAATCATTAACAGTATATTTTCACATAGACTTCCTAAAAACAACAAACTATTACTTATCGTGCCATTGGAATGTAACAAAATTTAGTTATTAATATCTTTCTTCTACACTCTCTTGTTAGTTTCCAAATATAATTTCGCATCTAACTTTTATTTAGCTTATTAATATAAAGCAATGTCCATGACTCTTTTTGTGAAAAGCCTGTGGTGTTCTCAATGGCTCAACATTTCTAAATTATAAAGTATTGCCTAGAGGAACAATGATTGAAAAGTAAGGTACAGGGAGGAACTTCAATTCTATTTCATTAGAAAGCTGATGACAGGAACAGGTGACACTGAAATGTGTCCTTAAAATAAACACAATTGATGTGATTTATGAAGCTGCTACTGTGCCAGACACTCTGACTGCTTTGATATTATCTCATTTAATCATCCTAACAATATAAGGTAGGCATTATTAACCCTGTTGGCAAGTAAGAAAACAGAGGCTCAGGGAGGTTAAATAACTTGCTTAGTATCACAGAGCAATATTTGACACAGCTCTGTACTGAAATCCTTCCTTCAGAATCCAAAGTCCACACTCAATCTAATAATTATTTTGCTTCCAACATTAGTTTTAACATCATTAAAACAACATTACATATACTACTTCTATAGTTAGGGACTTACTTGAAATAGGCATTTTAATTTAACACACCAAAAGATACACCGATACAAAGATAGTTCTTTTGGCAAGAAATAAACCAGCAGCAAATCCTGAGTTCTAAGCTGTAGCACAAAAATTTTTCATGCAACTACCCTTTCAGGATACTATTTCTTTCAAACTACTTCATTCTGAAGAAGAATTGTGTCTAGTTAAAACATTAATTCATAAAGTGTTAAATGGTCCTTCGAAGATGGTACATGAACAGAGGAGTTACCTTAGAGAGCTGGGCCTTATTCTAAAAACAAACTGGAGTGAAATCATCTGGGCCCAATTCATCAAATGGAATGAAAGAGGAATTGAGAGAACAAGAAAAGTGCAAGTGTTAATCCCAAAATGAATCCGATTATTTGCCTAAAGGGTTTTCTGTTTAGTTTTATTTCTCACAGAGAGTACCATTACCAAGTGTGAAGAAAACAAGTTTAGTAGGAAATAATAAAGTGAACTTGAAAACTTCTGCCTCAAGCAAACAGGGGTTTAAATGCCCAAAATACTCATTTATATGCTCAGAAATGACAATAAGAATGCAGAATGCATCTGAATAAGATGCTCATCTGGGCAAGAGGAGGGTTACTATCTGGAAAACAAATCTAAACTTTATTTTTATGTTTCTAATTAGTAACCTCTGTTATTCAGGATTTTGTAAATTCAGATATATAACAAGCTGGAAACTGTTATGGTGGCCACAAATGTTTGCAATTTCAAAAAGAATGACACTGGGAGGAAAGAATGCAATGTGTGGCAATGCAAAGAAAATATTAAACCCTTATTTTTTTCTGTACCTTTTAAATTCTAAGCCTTAGTTTTTTATGGAACACTACAGTGGCTGCTTAGGAAATGTTACTCAACAGAGCAAAGGTGTAGGTATCTTGCATTTGGTCAATGTGTATTCTTAACCCAACCAAAGAGTTCAAGACCTATGTCATGACTTCAAAAGTCATGTCTAAATGTCAGAATTGGGTTATGCATGCAGAAGAAATAGTGTCCTCATTAGTGCTTATTGAAAGATACATCAACCAAAGACTATTTACAGCAGATACATTTACCTAAAAATAGAAATCAACAGTATTTTTTCTGCTTACTAAAAGCTCCAACAGAGCACATCAACAACTTGATGCTTCCCTTGACATCCTATAATTGAAAAATGGGTTCCTTTTTTGAATTATTGTTTAAGAAGATAAATATCATGTCACCTCCCCAAGTTTGGTAACATGAAAACACATTCTCAGTTTATTTCACATATATTTTGTAAGTTGGAGTGCTAAATTATAGTGAAGTGAAACCATGCAAGAAATAACACAAGACTTGGATTTCATACATGGTAGCAAATTGGCAAAAATAAAAAAGTATGTAATATATCTTTCCTTGATACTGAATATATTACATAAACAAACAGCCATTTAAAATGCAATTTAGATATCATATTTTACGGTCATCCATGATGTCAAATTAAAATAGGCATTATACACTCAGTGCACAGGTCTGAAGTATTTAAAAAAGCTCAATATGTTAAATGCAGTATATCTCAAGAGAAATTAGGTATTGACTGCATGCCTCAGTGAGTAGAAAAATCTACAAAAATCCATACCACACATTGATCCAAATATTGCTTTTTTAACATTACTAAGAATGTAACAAATTTTAAAATAGTATATTTGACACAGATATAATTCTCTTTAATTATCAGGCAACGAGCCCAAAATATGTCAATGTTTATACATGTAGTTTTTATGAAGAAAAAAAATTGATAATAGAAGAGATAAGCCCAACATACATGACTCTAATTTTACACTAAATGAAGCACTTCAGCCACTCAGAAAATACCTTTAGGTCATTCACGAGAATTGAGTTTGAAAGAGTAACTGCAATTTTTAAAAAACATACAGATATATAGATGTATGATAGTTGCAGAAATAGTTATTTATCCATTCATCTGTCAATCTATCCACCCTACTGTATATATCTCTTTGGTTTGTAATAATACAAGCTACCCTGCATTTAAATAAAGTTGAACTAGAAAATGCTTAGGTCAAACTGCTGATCGTCACCTTACACAAACTCCTTAACTATAAAAACCCAATTAATCCACAGAAAAATGAGTTAGCTGTTGATTATGAATAACCACTATAAGAAGTACAGAGACCAGCGAGTCTGATCAGGTTAACAATCTCTGTTAAATGGTTAATTCACAAATCAGTTTCACGGTGAAGCCAGAATATTCCCTGGGCCTGACCAGACACAGATACACCTGACACATGACAAATGCTTTGACACCTAGAGGTTCCATTTCCCAGTGACAGCTTGTTTTGTTCTTTATGTTTTCCTTTGCATTATCTTTCTAAGTATTTTATTTGATCTCATAGTTGGACTGTTATAGAAAACATTTTCCTGAGATTAAACTACACAGTGGCTGTACCAAAAGTAAACACATACATATTTATGAATTTGACCTTCTGCATTAACCTACAGGATTTATGGCCATGTTTATTCTGGTTCCTAGATATAACTAAATGATTATTTCACTTCTAATAAAATCCTAAAGTGAAATGTTTTATTTTGGAAAACCAAATGCAAAATAATTAGAAATGAATTAAAACACAGAGGCTATAAAACCCTTTACTTTGTATAGCAGACTAAAACTGCATATTAAAACTTTAGCAAACATATATATATATGTGTGTGTGTGTATGTTAGCTATGTATGTATGTGTGTACATATGTGTATGTATATACATAGGTATGCATGTATTATCTGTATATTTAGATATAGATATGCCTAGAAGTTTAGTATAAATTATATTTTAAATGCATTAAGGGAATATTTTTATAGGAATCCTATGAAACCTATGAAAGTAAATATTCACTCCAGCATATGACTTTCCAGCAAATACCAAAAATATGTAATACAGACTCTTCCCTGAATAATCTTTCCAGGGAGGCAGTATCTTTCTACCATCATTCTCAGTTTCATATACTCCCCCAAAGCCCTACCATGGTGAAATCTACCCAACTAATCACATGTATTATTATTTAGGGAGGAAAAACCTTCAGCAAACTACAGAATAAAAATTTGTTCAAATATTTTATGAGGATAGCACAATAGAAGCAATGACCTAAACTATGGAATAACTGTAGAGGACTTTTAGATTTACCACAGTCCAAACACTGTCCAGATTAACATGTAGCAACTCTTCTTCCCATTCAACAATCACACTGGTTTCTTAGCTGTTTTAATAGCCAAAACCATAATGTATCAAGATCAGAACTTCCAGTTGAAATAAGTGGTCCAACCATAAATTAATATCATCCTATATAATAAAAGGGTAATATACAAATTAACCGAATGGCAGAACGACTGGCTGCTGTGATGCACACTGACCACCAGGGGGCAGATGCTCAATGCAGGAGCTGCCCCCTGGTGGTCAGTGTGCTCCCACAGGGGGAGCTTTGCTGAGCCAGAAGCCGGGCTCACGGCTGGCGAGCGCAGCGGGTGGCAGGAGCCTCTCTCTCTCCGCAGCAGCGTTGAAGATGTCCGACTGAGGGCTTAGGCTCCCTGAGGGCTCCCAAACTGCAGGAGTGTGCAGGCCGGGCTGAGGGACCGCCTCCCCCACTGGGCCTCTAGTCATCAACATAATCAGACCAATGCTTAAGAATCTGTAGATGAATTTCCAGTTATACCACTATCAAAAAAGTACTCCCAGATTCCTGAAAATTCTTTCACACCAATGAATCTGGCAAAAGTGAAGAAGAAAATTCACTGAGAGTAAAAGAACTTTAAATTGAACGAAAACCAACTGTCAATGAGCATTTGATTCTTATATTTCTTTTTTTTTAATATATATTTTATTGATTTTTTACAGAGAGGAAGGGAGAGGGATAGAGAGCTAGAAACATCGATGAGACAGAAACATCGATCAGCTGCCTCCTGCACACTCCCCACCGGGCATGTGCCCGCAACCAAGGTACATGCCCTTGACCGGAATCGAACCTGGGACCCTTGAGTCCGCAGGCCAACGCTCTATCCACTGAGCCAAACCGGTTAGGGAGATTCTTATATTTCTTAATTTAATTAAAACCATGCCCCACTTGTATTTTTGAATGCTCACTGATTCATTAACAGTGTAAATGGTGAAAAAATACGAAAGATTTCTTAATTTCTGAGTGATCATTACTTTTCTAACCAAACTACCCTTGAAAAGTAATGTAGTGATTTCTTTTACTCTAATCCAAAGTATAAAAGCTAATTTCCATTTCAGAAAATGTAATCTATGATTCTTCCTGAAAGAAAGACAGTATCCATCCAACACACTTGTCTCACTTTTGCACTGGCCTACCTTAAACTGGGGTGGGTTTAATTGCTCTGGAAAATGATCAAAACCCCTCTACATTACATGGCCAATGGTCCTTTTAATAGAAAAGGCAATAATATACAGTTGTTTGCACCAACTAAAACTCGTTAGAAAGTCTCAGTTTAGGGTAACAGTTCACCAGTCATTAACAAGTGCAAATGTCTAATTGCCTTTTAGTGACAATGTGGTTCTTTCCAAGCTGTTTATAATTATTTGTATGGCTTAGCAAACTTGAAAATACTTTTATAAACAAAGTTTAAGGACTATAATTTTGAAAGCCAAAGTTTTTCAATAATCACCCTTTTTTTTACTAGCATAACATTAGAATTGACTTTTTGTCTTGCTGACAGAGCAACTAAGAAAGTACAGTTGCATTGACCATATTGATTGTGAACAAAGCAACCATCAGTGGGACTCTGCACCATATATTTTCAATATTGACCTCCTATTTCCTTTTCCATGGCTTTCTGGGTCGGCTATTGGATTTGGACTGCAGTGTAATAAACAGCTAAGGTTTAATTAATGGTAAATGAATACAAGACATAGGTTATGACTTTAACTAATTAGGGAATTGTTGAATTAAGTCTGCCCTGGAATGCAAGGCAGTACAATCAATATCCAATAAAAGGACTATGTATGTAATTTACCTGCAAATGTGTTTCCAATACCATCAAAGTGAGTTTAAATAAGTAAGATATATGAAAGGCGACTAGGAGAGATTTCCACAAATTAACACTTTATAGTTTCAGAAGAGATTTCCTTGTTGTTGAGAGATGGTATCTTCCAAAGCTCTGATAAGGGCACAATGAAAAACAGGAACAATTCTTCACCAAATTCTTTACCAAATCTGTATTCTTCACTACAGCATGGAAGTTCAGTTGCTGACCTCCAAGTTTAATCTACACAAACTAGTACTCTCCTGCCCAAAATAAGCATCAAGCTTTGCTTCCTTGACACCCTTGTGCTTTTTTCTCACTTGTCATAGTCTGTATCTCCTCTCCCTATAAGACAAATATTCACTGGCAAACAACATCTCACCAGTGCTCTCAGTCCTCGAAGTGACTATGCAAAGGTCATTTCATGGAGTCCTATTATTCTGTAATTATTCTTGTGAAATAAAAAAAAGAAAAAGAGACTTACCTACTCCCTTGTGGGCATCCAAGCTGGTAAACTCCATTGTCCCATTATGGCCTTTTCTAGGATTTTCCTGATACTGTTTGTGATTCCCATTGGGACAATACCTGTAGGCAAGTCCATAATCTGCAAGATAAACCTGGAAGACAAATGAACCATGCTTTCATCCTCTGAAAATGTAACCTTTATCATTAAGTCTTAAGAAACTGTTAGGTTAAGAAGTCTTATACCTACATTTGTATTAAACCAAATGGTGCCTTAGGATGGAACAGATACAACTGAGGACCATAACAGTTAACTTTCCGGTTTCAAACCTTACTTCATCACAGGCATATCTTGTTTCTGAGTTGACTTAGAGTTTTAGTCTTTTTATTTTGCTCCCAAATTCCCTCCCCTCCAGGTGGGCATTTAGACATCATAAACCACAACCTGCCTTTTTATCTATATTCATGCAGCTTCTGGGGCTCTGCCTTTTCTTGTAACCCCTTCTCTGTAACATAAAACTGCTTCAGAGCAAACAATCTAAATATACAAACCTAATGTTATAGGAGTTTCCATGAATAGGAAGTATGAAAGTAGTGAACTGATTGTAAGAGGTAATGACTCAAAAAACACACCAGCATGTTGTATTTAAGAATGGAACATCAATGCAGTATTCTGCCATTCAGCCCGATCCATATCATCACTGTAATCTTTGCAAGTCAGTCAGAATTCCAAGTTGAGTTTCCAAACAGAATATAAATTGATAAAAGTCAGAAGTCAGTTCAAGTGAATTTTTCTGATTACTTTGGAGTGAGAAAGAGGAGGGAGACATAGTTTTACAGATACAGCATATACTGAATAGAAACCGTTATGACTAGATATTTATTCTGACACGAAGTCAAAATATAGTCGTTCCCAACTATCTGTTACCGTGCTCTCCCCACCCCCCAGAGAAAGCAGTTTCAACTTTTAAAATGTGTTGTTTCACATATTTCTTTAAAATTTGTGGATTGAGGCAACATTTCATGATGTAGCTACAAGACAATAGAGTATTATAAAACTGGAACTTTAGCTCGCCCTGTATGGCTCAGAGGTTGAGCGTCGACCCATAAACCAGGTGGTCATAGTTTCAATTCCCGGTCAGGGCACATGCCTGGGTTGTGGGCACGATCCCCATTGTGGGGCAGGCAGGAGGAGCTGATCAATGATTCTCTCTCATCATTAATGTTTCTCTCCTTCTCCCTTCCTCGCTGAAATCAATAAAAATAGATTTAAAAGAATAAAAATAAATAAATTTTGCATTTTAAAATATATCTATTAAAAGTATCTTTTAGTTTCTGTAAGGTTTTGGTTTTAGGATAGCTTAAGTAGGAGATATTTTGAACTTCAAAATATAAACAGCACAGAGTTTTCTTCATTTGTTGGAGAACATAGCTTGCTAGTGTCTGAAAACATGGCATTTTAGTTTTGTCTCTCACCCACAGATGCTGTTTCTCTACATGGTCTCAGAAGTAACTGATCCCTCTGCTCTAAGTAACTCGACTTCAGGATCAGATGTGCAACTGGTTGCTTGCTTTCACTATTTATGATGCATTTTTCATCTTTATTTATTTCAAGAACTAAATTGATAGGCTTCACTTTACAAAGTAGATATCCCAGAAATGTACATATTGATAATTTAGCCAAACAGAAATAAATATTACACTAGAGTAGTTTACTTAAAAGTAAAAAAGAGCCATCAAGAAGCTTTTCATGTAGTCATTAGCCAAAACAATAAGACCTAAATTAAACTTCACGGAATACTTAATATACATCAGCACATGCTAAGAGCTTTATATTCATTGGCCCATGCCATCCTCTACAGAAATCCTGCATGTAGGCAGCATCATCTCCAGCTCACTCACGCAAAATGACGCTTAGTGAGATTATGTGACTTGTGTAGTAAAATGCAGCCAGAGTCTGACTCCAGAGTTTTCACTCTGCGTCACTGTTGGAAGGAAATTGCACTGCCCTGCACATGCTAAAAAGACAAGAAAGACCTTATTCAAGGCCATTGCAATAGGGGAGATAGATTAAACTCAACTCCGCTGAAACAAAGGTGGGAAAGTTTTTAAGCGCTGGGCAGGCTAGTGAAAAGTACTGGAGGATATTAGGGGAGGTTGGTAAAAGTGGCTAGGTTACCTACGTTTGTTAATTTGTGCTTAGGCCCTACCCTCCTTCAGAGATTGAAGGGATAGGAGCACAATGTTTCTTAAAGATTGCATTTTAAAGGAATGACACCCAGGACCTTGAGAAAGGACTTTTCTTTGCTGGAAGGTTGGGTTTGTGTATGTGTGTGTGTTTGTTTTTTATTACTGGTTAAATCTCCCAACTAGTCACTGTTCTGTTCAGATTTTTTTCTTCATGATTCAATCTTTTTTTAAAAATATATTTTATTGATTTCTTACAGAGAGGAAGGGAGAGTGACAGAAACATCGATGAGAGAGAAACATCGATCAGCAGCCCCCTGCACACCCCCGCAACCAAGGCACACGTCCTTGACCGAGTTTCTTATGATTCTTATCCGTGTTATCAGTTGTAATGTCTCTTCTCTTATTCCTGACTTCATTTATTTGGGTCTTCTTTTTTCCTTAGGTTAGCTAAAGGTTTGTCTATTTTATTTTCAAGAAAACAGTTCAGTTTCATTGATATTTTCTATTATCTTTTTAATCTCCATTTCACTTATTTTCACTCTGAAATTTATTATTTCCTTCCCTTTAATAACATTGTGCTTGGTTTGTCCTTTTCCTGTGTCCTTTATGTGTAAAGTTAGATTGTTTTATTTGAGATCTTTGTTTTTAATGTAGGAGTTTATTGCTCTAAACCTCCCTCTTAGAACTGCTTTGGCTGCATCCCATAAATTTTGGAATGCTGTGTTCATTTCCATTTGTCTGAGGGTATTTCTTATACTTTCCTTTAGATTTCTTCTTTGACATACTGGTTGTTCAGGAGCATGTTGTTTAAGCTCCATATATTTGTGAATTCATTTCATCTTGTAACTGATTTCGAATTTCATATCATTGTGGTTAGAAAAGATGATTGGTACGATGTCAGTCCTCTTAAATTTACCAAGACTTGTGCCCTAACAAGATCTATTCTAAAGATTGCTCCATGAGCACCTGAGAAGAATGTGTATTCTATTGTTAGATGGAATGTATTGTATGCCTATCAGGTCCATCAGATTTAACATGCAGTTTAAGTCCAATGTTTTCTCATTGATTTTCTGTCTGAATAACCTATCCATTGTCAAAAGTGGGGTATTGAAGCCCGTGACCATTAATGTATTCCTGTCTATTTTTCCCTTCAGATCTGTTCATATATGCTTTATATATTAGGTGCTCCAATATTGGGTGCATAATTGGTGGTCTTAATAGCGCTGTAGGTAGAAGTCAAATAATCACAGAAGGCTATGGAACAAAATAACAAAACAAACATCTATCTTCACCCCACTACATATATTTATGTTTTCAGTTTGTATTTTAATCTACTAGTGTAGCATATGATTAGAAATATTTATATTTTTATAGGTTCAATAAGAATTAAATTCTCTAAAATTCTCATGAAAGTTTTACTACTAGAATCTATCAATATTTTAAAATGATAGGTTGTAAAGCATTAATAAAAGAAATTTAGGATGACTGCATTTGGTGGGTAGAGATTTGATGTAGAGGAAGTAAAGCCAATAACATGTACAAAGTGTTGACAAATTATTTTGTTCAAATTAGGTCAGAGTGAGAGTTTCTACAAAGATAACTTCATAGAAATACACAGTATAGAACTGTGTTAGAACTATTCAAAATAAGAAAGAAAAAAAAAGGCTGGGAAATGTCAAACAAGATAAGGAAGGAAAGAAAGGAAGTAACATTTGTTGAGGTTCTAATTATGTGATAATCACTGAGCAAAATACCTTTCACAAATTATTTCATTAAACCCAATCAATCACCCAGCCAGGTAGCATTGGTCTCATTCTACATATGAGAAAGCTGAGCATCTGAGTAGTTAACTTGCCCCAGTCACTGAGCCAGTAAAGAATAGAAGCAGGATTCAAATCCATACCAATAAGACTTCAAAGTCCATTTTCTTTTTTTTTTTTTTTTTAATACAACATACAATTTGTGATTCTGACCATGGCTGAAATTTTGTTGAAGTAAAATCTAAGTTTAAGCAGAACTTAATCTACAGTAGGGTTTGCAGTGTAGGCCCTGTTTTTATATGCCTTTTAGCTATGAATAATTTTTGCATCTTTATAGGATTGTAAAAAAAGAAAAATATGATGTAACTAAAATATTTACTATCTGGCTCTTTACAGAGAAAGTTTACCAACCTTTAATCTAAAGAAAAACTTGGTTTCAGTTAACTTTTTTTTATATTATCCTTTTTATTTTCTGTGAAATAAAAAATAACTGGTTAATATTTTTTACTTTAAATATAAATACATATAATGTGCTTTAAGTTTTAGAAGCTAGTAGTAGGAAACTCAAGATCACCTACCAGGTAGAAGATTATTTGCATTATAATAAGACTAGGCACAAGAAAATTTAAAATCTAGCTCCCTAATGCATTTTAAATGATTTTCTTTCTATGCAACTTTTCTGAATTTGGTAATGGTTTCCTTTCTCTCTGAGTAAAAGAACAGCCCTTCCTGCTTCCCTTTCCTTACACTGTTCTGCCCCTCACATTTCTACATGGTACTCATTTTTTCTCTCACCTTTCTTAGATACGCTTTTTTTAAAAAATAACTTTGTAAGGTAGGTAGAGATGATGTGTGTCATCATCCACATTTAACAGGTGAAAAATAATGTGATAAACCCAAATAATGCAAGTTACCAACACTCACCAAGTCCTGCTTCTACAAAGGGTTTTGTTTTAATAAATTTCTTAGCACACCCCCTCCCCCCAAAAAAACAACCACACACACACACACACACACACACACACACACACACACACACACACACACAAAACACCTAATCTGAGCTAATGCTTTCATGGACTTTTGATTTTATTATCTTATTACCTAAGGTAGTGTGTCAGCCACTGAGGTGTAATCCCATCAAGAAAGAACCGGCCTATCACCTGTGAGGAGCACAATAAAGTGAAAACCTCCGGGGGCGGGATCATTAGGAATCGCCAGAGCATGTAAGCCAAGGCTATACTCTTCCTGGGCAGCTCCTGTCAGACAACGACCATGCGGGGGGGATGCTGTGTGGCCTGTTCTACCTACTCAGAGATTCTGCTTGTGGACATTGGTTCTTCTGCTGCTCCCTGCGGGTTCGCTGTGCTTTGTCATAACTGCATCAGAGTCTGAGCTCTCCCTGCTCAATCCTCCTCGTCCTCTTTCCTTTCCTGGGTGTCATATCAACACCCCACTCTGAAAGCATGCCTTGTCCAATCCTGCTTCTTGTCCTTTTGCTCTCATAGGTAATATAGTTCCTTCCCCAATAAAGCCATTACACTCCTAATTCTGTCTCAGCATCTGTTCCTCTGAGAACTGGACCTGACACAGATGGTCTGTAAATCATAGCCTTGATTAAAAGCGCTACACACACACAAAGATGAAAACAAAGTTGCTTTTGATGACCATGAAAAATACAACTTTCCTATAGTAAACAAGCCTGTCTCAAATACAACATCCTGTTTATCTACATGTGTACCCATGTATGCCTCATCTTCATGTTCTGCACGGAAACCTTTACTTCCCATCTCCTTTGCTTCCTAATGTTGTAGGCGCTTACATTGCTTTAACTTTCCAAATGGATGGGGGAAACTAGCAATGGAAGAACACCGGTGATGACTCTTCGAAGGGAATTTCATGGGAAGGGCTGTTGTCTTCAATCTGGCCCCACAGGTGCTCTCCTCTACTTCCTACCACACCTTCTGGATTCACAGTTTACTCCCTGGATTCACCACTGATGAATGCTAGGGAGTAGATCCCTTTCACCAAAAGGCAGCTGACTGGGTTTTCATGTGTCCACATGGATTTACTATTTTAAAATGCACAAAGTTATTCTACTTTTATTTATGTCTTGGACACACATTTACAAGCTGTGAGCTCCTAGTGAACAAAAGCAAGGATAAGGTTGTATAACTTGTTTGTATCCACCAACAGCACCCACTCTAAGGCCTTGTGCATAGCAGGCTTAAATAAATTTCCATTGATTAGACTTGATGGTAATAATTGGACAAACTGATGTAAATTCTTTTCAATAGACAGCTGAGTGCCAAGCATGATAAACTATTGACAACTGTAATTAAAAAAAACAAAACAAAGAAAAATGAATGCGTATTATTTTGAATATAGTTGACCCTTGAACAACACTGGCTTGAACTGCATAGAATTTTTTTTTCCAGTAAATACCATAAATGTATTTTCTCTTAATGTGAGAATGTGATTTCCTTAATCACATTTTCTTTTCTCTGGCTTAGTTTATTGTAAGAGGACAGTACATAATACATATAACATACAAAATACATGTTAATCAACAGTGGGCTATTCTTTTGAAGAAGTAAAGTCATATGTAGCTTTTTGGCTGTGCAGAAGCGGGGGCGGGGCTGTCTGTGTCCCCACATTGTTCAAGGGTCAACTGTACTTGCTATGTGAAAGCATCAAATGCTTCACAGAAGTGTAATTGTTTAACCCTCATGACCCTAAGACTAAACTATTTTAAGATACCTTGAGGATGAAAAAGTAGGATGAGTAGGCTAGGTGCTCTGCACAAAACAAACTTATAATAATTGGCAAAGTTGAGATTTGAACCTCAATCAGTCTGGCCAGAAGGCTGAGCATTTTCCCACATACAGGAAGGGAGATGGCATAATCACATCTACAAGTCCAGAGGTAACATGTACACTGACAAAAATGTATTAGATTTACATTTAATAGTATTTTACAGCAAGGAGAGGGTGTTTTGAATTGGGGAACTCAGAGAAAAAAATGTTGAGCCTTGAAAAATCCTATATAATAAAAGCCTAATATGCAAATCGACCGAAAGGTGGAATGACTGGTCAGCAGGGGGCAGGGCTGAGGAGCGGTGGCGCCAGGCCAGCCAAGGCAGGTGCCAGTCGGCAGAGGGAGGGGATGGCGATCAGGGGCAGCAGTGACTGGCAGCAGTGGTGGTGGGGCGGGGCCGGAGCTGCCCCCTGGTGGTCAGTGCGCTCCCACAGGGGGGCGCTGCTCAGCCACAAGCCGGGCTACGGCTGGCGAGCACAGCGGCGGTGGCGGGAGCCTCTCCCACCTCTGTGGCAGTGCTAAGGATGTCTGATTGCAGCTTAGGCCAGCTCCCGTAAGCCAATAGTTGGACATCCTCTGAGGGTTCCCGGACGTGAGAGGGCACAGGCCGGGCTGAGGGACCTCCCCCCCCCACCCCCCCCCCCCCCGCCAAGAGCACGAATTTTCGTGCATCAGGCCTCTAGTACCTAATATTTCCACAAATAGAAACAAGGAAGAAGAAATAACACAAGAAGGAAAGCCAGGGTATAGGTCAGCATGTGCTGGGAGTGGAGAGTTTATTGGAACACAACACCAGAGAGAAAAACTGGTTAGCATTAGTTTATAGAAAGCTTTGAAACCCCACAAAGAAATGGGGTGCGACTGTTGTGTGCAAACAGAAGTTCCCAAAGGTTTTTTGCAAGGAATAGTATTATCAGCACCGGCAGCAGCATAACGAGGCAACGGAAGCAGAGGGTGCATTTAAAAGAATATAATCATAGTCCAGGCAAGAGGGATGGGAGGATTCACTGTAGATGGAAAAAGTAAAGGACTCCCTCCCATCAGGAATCAAACGACCAGGAATCCTAAGCATCAAGCAGCCACACTGACTCAGATGGAAGCATTTCTCAACATATGATATGATGGCCACGAACATGTCAGCTGGAGAAGGGCGCAAGAGATTCTGACACTGGAAGAGAAAGGAGGCACTAATGTGAACAAGTGTCACTGCCCATCAGTAATGTCATTACTATGTTACGTCCACTTTGCAAATTCACATTAAAGAAGAAATATACATACATACATACATATATACATATATACATAGTCCCAAAATGTGATTCACTTTTCAAGGACTTAATTTTTGTGTGTGTGCAATCTAATACCTTATCATAATCTAGAATATTTAATATAAGTAAATCCTTTTCATTAGCATAACCTGTTGTAGCAAGAAATGTGTCTGTTAAGCTCTCATTGTCAGAGACTGATGGAAATTATACTATTGGGGAGACCGTCACTACTCATGACTCTGTTTTAACGGCAATTTAGAAAACACTTTAAAAACTCCAGAAGAACATATAGAGGTACTCAGCAACTGTAAAGGCTCTTATACAAGAAGACCAGCATTTATCTTATTTGAATATGGTATAATATTTTCCTATTCTATCAACAAGATACTGTAATGTGAAAATCTTCACAATAAACTAAATGCTTACTGACTAATGAAAATCACTATATGCCAAAAGGAGAAAGAAGCATGAAATGAGTAAGCAGCATGTTCACGAAAATATGCATATCTGTTACAAAACCTGCATGTAGCCTGATAGATGCTACTATGTTTTGATATAAATCTGTGCTTCCTATTATTTTTATTACTAGAGGCCTGGTACACAAAATTCGTGCCCGGGTAGGGTCCCTAGGCCTGGCTGGCGATTAGGGCCGATCAGGTTCCCCGCCTCCCAGCCTCCCTGCCTCCTCCTTCCCTTGCTCCCTCAGCAACCTGCCGCTGCCACTGCTTGTCACCCACCATGTTCTGTGCCGCCCCCTGGTGGTAAGCACATGTCATACTGAGCAATTGAACTCCCGGTCTCCCGGTCAAACTCCCAAGGGGACAATTTGCATATTAGCTTTTTATCATATAGGATACTTTCTTGCTTCTACTCAACATCCCTACCTTGTTTCTGCCAGTAAAATAATGCTACAAATGATACATGTACGTTACCACTATTCAGCCTAGACAAAAAATACAACCTTTAAACCTTGCCAGCTTACTTTTCAAACATGATGTTTATTAGAATAAACACAAAGATATATTTTTCAAAAACATAGTCTGACCTTATCTTTTAGTAAGTGGTAAAAACCCTGCAATGTCTGGTTAATGATAGATGTGACATGTGCTTATACTTAAAATATCTGCTTTTGGGTTTTTCTTCTAGTTCTCATAACTACTCATACTTCAAATTTGGAATTTTACCCTTTTTATTTATATTTACTTTCAGGGAGAGAGGGAGAGAGGGAGAGAGGGAGAGAGGGAGAGAGAGAGAGAGAGAGAGAGAGAGAGAGAGAGAGAGAGAGAGAGAGACTAAAAGACATGCCCCTGAGGTTATATGGAGAAGAGGCAGAAAAGCTGTACCTCTTATAAATCATTATCTCTCCACTCCATCTACTGCTCCATCAGGCCCAAGTATATGATCCCTTAAATGATACCATACACTCAAGCATCATAACAACATACTGAGGTATATTTAGCAGTGTTTGAAATGATATTAGCATTTCGATTCCATGACCTACTTTTCTACTGCAACCTGGTTCTTTTAGCAACATATGGAAGCCTATTTGATCAACTAGGGCTGTGACTTAATATACTTTGATGACTTTAGGTTGAAATTCCCTCAATAATTCAGAGGCTCAGAATTGCTTCTTTACTAAAAATGCCTTCACCTATAAAAGAAAACCTTTCCAATTATAGCCTATTTCCAATTTGTCCTTTTGACACAGGTTCTCAAGGATTATACTAAAGAACCTCTCTTTATAATTTCCAATGTGATATCAAGGCATGTAACTTGTATCTGTCCTTTAACAAATAGGCAATGGAAGAGGCTAATCTGAATTGCATCCAATTTATGGCCTTTCTCTTTGTCTAAATCAAATCTGAACTTGAGACTTCAACATGTCAGAAGCATTCTCAAAGCATGGTACATCTGTAAACAGCAGATACTCACAAAATGTTAGCTGATATAATCTGACTGTCATTGCTACAATATTATAAAAACATTCACCACATATAAGTTGTATCTACATAAACACAGCCATCCAACACTCAAAACAGCTCCCTGTTCTACATTAACTACAACTCTACTGTTTTCAAAGAAAGTATTTGAGGTTGCCAGCAATGAGGCCATTCTTACACGCAGAGACCCTAAACAGGGGTACCTCTTAACCCATCCAATTTATATAACTCAATTAGTATATTCTGAATTCAGAAATGCCATTTTCCCTTTCTAACTGGTAAAAGGAAGAAAAAACCTCTATGTAGCCTTTTGTGGGTCAAGATGCTCAAATATTTTGGTTATAAACAGTTCTTTGGTGGATGTCTGTGATCAAACTTCATTCCTGCACATAACTTCAATTATTAAGTCTAATTCAATACCATTTTCTTAACAACTAATCAGAACATCATGTCTTTTCTCCATAAATCCAAATACTTGTTGAGGAGCCCAATAAAATATCCTACTGTCATAAGTCTAACAATTATAAAAATATTATTTTCTATCTACTACTTACTGTTTACTATGTGCTTGATATTGGTCTAAGAATTTCACATGTTTAAATCATTTGATCTTTAAAACATCTCTTTGATGTACTATTATCCTTATTTTTAGATGTGGACATGGAAGAACTGAGAGGTATATAATAAGGCTAAGAACAAAGAGCTAACAAGAGGCAGAGCCAGAACTCTAAGCCAGGGTTTCTGATTCCAGAGCTTTTGGCCTTCACTATTCTACGCTGAATCCCCAACATAATTGAAAGTTATGCAAATAGTCACCATCTTCTATCAAATGCTTTGCCTGGGATTAAGGGAAGGTAAATACCCCTCTTTTTATGTTTTCCTTCCTATCTTGAACAAGAACATTTAGCTCCAGAATAAAAAAGTAGACAGTATTATAGAGCGGAGGTCCCACCACACATATTTAAGAACTAACTCTTGAGGCATATGGATCTGGTGATGGTGGGGTTGGGGGTGGGGGTGGAGTGTTGGGGGGCTGGGAGATTTAGAAAAAAAAAGAGAGAGAACTCCTGGACAACAGTGTGGTGACTGCAGGGGGAGGGGGTAGAGGTGGAAGAGGGCATGGTGATGGAAAATATAAATTTTAAAAAGTAAAAGAGACTTAAATTTTACAAAAGGGGGAGGGAACTAACTGCTTGACGATCCTATGTGCAGGAACAAATCACGTTAAAAACATGAACTGATGTGGCCCTGCCTGGAGTGGCCCCAGGGAAAATAAGAGAGAATACTTTCTGCCCTCTGTTCTTTCTCCTTTCCTTTTTCTTCCCCTCCTCTGGTGCCCAAAGTTCATACATGGCCAAAATACACTGGTATGCATGCTAAGGTGTGAACAACTTACATGGAACAGAACATTATCCTGAGATTTTTATTAACATTATTTGGAAAATGTATTATCTCAACTTCCAATCAAAGGTTTATGTCTAAGTCTCTGAATTAGTTTGGCAGGACAGCTATAACAAAGTCCCACAAACTAGATGACTTAAACAATACAAATTTATTGTCTCATAGTTCTGGGGCTAGAAGACTAAAATCAAGGTGTAGGAGGGCTGGTTGCTGCTGTTGGCTGTGAGGGATAACCCGCCCATGCCTCTCTCCTAAGCTTCTGGTAGTCTCAGTTCCTCAGCTTACAGAAGCCATTCTCCCTGTCACTTCACATGGTCTTTCCTCTCGGATGTCTCCCCTTTTATAAGAAAAACAATCATGAGATGACTTTTCCCTAGTCATCTTAACTCAAAAAGACCCTACTTCCATATGTTTACATTCACAGATACTAGGGGTTGGGACTTGAGCATCTCTTGAGGGGACACAATTCAATCAACAGGAGTCTCCATTCTCAGTTTCTCTTTGGGAATATGCTGACAGAGCTCCATCTATAAGAAAACACTCATAATGGCTATATTAAGCAGTAAAGATCTCTTGACACAGTTGGACTGATTTCTCCCAACAGAAATTTAAGAAGTCTACAAATGGCTTATTTGCTGAACTTGGTTATACCTGTTGGGCTTTACCTGTTATTCCTGAACACTGAGTAGTAAATTCATTTATGCATTAACCTACCCAGTTTCTCATTACTTATTTATTGAGTGCTTATTATATGCATGTTCTGTGCCAGCTGCTGGATGCACATCAGTGAATCAAACACAATCCCTGTTTTCCTGTTTACAAGACTAGAAACTTCTCTTGATGGACATTTACTAAAAATATCACACCTCGTTCTGAACCACTAGTTTTCATAAGTCAGATTTGTGGCTAACAACTGGTTTTATCCAGGAAGTCAGAGGCAATGAAAGCTAACAGGGGCCAAAGAGATCACATGATATAGGCTATTCAATTACTGCAAGTTGCGGCGGGGAGTCTACTGCAATATGTAATTTTTTAAAAAGAGGAAAAGAGAGCTTAAGTACAATTAGAATAGAAATTGTATTCCCTTTTTCTCATGAATTTTAGAGTAAAGAAGAAAGTGGAAGAAATAAAACTTTATTTGACAACTAGAGGCCCGAAGCACGGAATTCGTGCAAGGGGCTCAGCCCTCGTAGCCGCGGCGGCTTGCCTCTGCCCTTGTGGCCCCAGCTTCATCTGGAAGGTCGTCTGGAAGGACGTCCAGAAGGTCATTTGGCTGTCCAGTCTAATTAGCATATTATGCTTTTGTTATTATAGATTAGGAATGATGTAATTTTGTTAAGTGTGGTTAATGGCATTGTTATAATATGATGAACTGTCCTTGTTCTTCAGAAATGCAATAAATATTTAAGTACTTAGAAGCAAATTTTCTTGATATCTATAATTTATTTTAAAATTCTCAGCCAAAAAAATAGATAAAACAAAATTTCAAAACCTTAATTTTTAAGTCAAAGTGATGGTTATGGAATCCTCTATTACTGGGAATCTTTTTAAAAATTAAAAAAAAAAGGTCTCCTCCTAGAGGCAAAATTACATACTTAACAGATTCTCACCTGTCTCAGAGTCTCAGTCCTGGCAAGTAAGCTTCACAAAACACTAATTTTGAATATGGAGAACATAGCTTCTAAATTATATTTATGAGGTTGTTTTCTTCAATATTTTCTACTCATCATCATTTTCCAATAAGACTTAGTAATCCACATTCATATAGCTGTCATTTACATAATATTTTGAAAAAAGAATTTTAAAAATATGGATCTAATCTGATTTAAAATCAGGCATCTTAATATACACATGTTAATAATAAATTCTGATAACAGGAACACTATTAAGTATCAGATAACAGAGTTAAAAACAGTAGTATTAACACATTATAGAATATGTGATGGAAATAAAATTTGGGGATGACTTTATTTTCATTTGACACATAGTGCTGAAAGAATCCCAAAATAGTAAGCGACAGCATTGGTCTATGAATACCACATACATACAAGTTATTAAATTTCAAAAACAATGAATTCATATGACAAATATTTATACTGAGACAAAAAATCCAGTAAAAGTGTATATTTTAAATAATATTAAACTCAAAAAATGTTTAAAGTTCAATTAATTAAAATCATACGAACAAATTTAAGTATCTCTTTACTCAACTAAATATATACAGCAGAACCTCACTACAAAGAACATAACACGCATGCTCTAAGTGACTACATACACCACCATGTGATTTAATACAGAGTATAACCATATCCACCTGATTCCACATAAATTTAATAGCAGTACCAGCTGTGCCATCTAGTAATAGTATGGTATCACACCAAGCTAAGACACAAAACACTCCTCTGGAGATAATGAAATACGGACATATGTTACAGGACTAAATTTCATGCGTGTTCAACAAAGAAAAGGTTATCTCTAAATGGCAAACACATCTTGTACACATATCATGCAAAGTTCTTACAAACACATTCACACTCCATCTTACAAGTAACTGTGATTGATAAATGGATTGTGTTAGAATTCCCTCTAGCAAACAGTGAACAAGCAGCTTTAATGAGGCTTATGACCCTACCCTGTGGATATCCTAGGGAATCTGAAAGTGAGTATTTGCCGCAAGACACAGGTCAGTTGCTATGATTCCTGCTCCCAGAACATTAAAATTTGCTTAAATTTAAACACTTGAACTTCTTTGGCTATGCAACAACAGGCAAGACACCTGGGAAACATTATTAGAAACATTACCTTCTGCAATGAACTTGAAAAACACATTTTCAAACCTATACGTTCATGTGGACCAATGTCATCCCGATAAATTTAATAAATAAAATAAAAAATAAAACTAAAAAATAAAACATGTAATTTTCAGAGAATCACAGAATTTTAGGACTAGAAGGAACTTTTGAGACCACCTCGTCGAAACCCCACATATTATACACTAGAAAGCCAAAGTCCACAAATCTTTTGCTGAGGGCTGCAATTCTGTGTGTCAGAACAGGGACTAAACCCAGGTCTCTTGATTATCAGTCCAGCATAACCCTAAGTCATGACAGGCTTCCTAAGGCATATTTATCACTCCTGTTACTGATGTGGAAAACTGTCCTCCTCTACCTGTGAGGCCTCCTCTTCAACTGAGCAGTTGGTTTGGAGGACAGAAACACATGGAGCAGGGGTCACTGAACAATCACGGTACTCCTGGCACTGAGGGACATAACAGGTACAGCATCAAGACTGGCCTCACATCAGAGAAGCCAGTGAAATATTTCTTGAAGGATGATTCCAAAAGGAACACTAACCTAGGTGTTATGAGGAACGCAAAAGAAGAGAAGGGCACCTACCTATAAGCCTCAAGGAGCTCATTCTAGTTCAGAACATAAGGCAACACGAGTGACACTGGAATGCTTATGTGTTTAAAATACAGTTAGAAGCTGAAAGAAATCACAAAAGGAGAGGAACACTACAGACCAGAACCATCAAGGCTTCATGTAAGAGCAGGAATACAAGCTGGTGTGAAAAACAATGTGCTTCTGATCAACAGAGGTGGCCTTCCATATGTGAGAGAGCACCTGCAACTCTAAGATAAGAAAAGGTGTCCAAACCCTGATTTTACCTGAAATGGTTCAACTTTCTTCCCTAGTGACACTGGGAGATACTGCTAAATGGGTGGTTCTCAGCGGCAAAACCACCACTCAATATCATTCCCGGTGCCATTATAAGCAATGAAATCAGAAAGCACATTCGATTTCCAAATTCTATGTACATCAGCACCCATAAGCACACCTTTCCAATAATCAATTGTGCAACACCCCATTATATACCAAAGTCAGTGAGGTGAAAAACAGAAGTTAGAAAACAGGTAGCCTAAGGGAATGATATCAACTCATCTATCAGGGAAGTATCAATTAGGAATTTTTTTTAAAGAATATAACATAACTAGAGGCCCGGTGCATGAAAATTCATGCACTGGAGTGGAGGGGGGGGTCTCTCGGCCCAGCCTGTACCCTATTGCAGTCCAGGAGCCCTTGGGGATGTCTGACTAAACTGGCAGTCGGACACCCGTAGTGCTGCTGCGGAGGTGGGAGAGGCTCCCGCAACCGCCGCTGCGCTTGCCAGCCGTGAGCCTGGCTTCTGACTGAGTGGCACTCCCTCTGTGGTCAGTGCACGTCATAGCAACTGGTCGTTCTGCTCTTCAGTCTATTTGCATATTAGCCTTTTATTATATAGGATTCTAGCTTAGAAGAGAAACAACACAAATCATAAATTGGACCTCATCGTAATTAAAAAATGTCTGATTTTTGAAAGATAAATAAGAGGATGAAAAGATAAGCAACATATGTAGAAAATATCTACAAAAAAAATATCTGGCAAAGGGTTCCTATCCTCAAAACATAAACTTGTCTAAATATAGGAAAAAAATGAAAATGAAAAAAATAAAATAAAATAAAGAACCCAACTTTAAAATGGGCACATGCAATTCACCAAAGAAGATAAGTGAATGTCAAATAAACACATAACAATTACTCAGTATGATTAGTCATTAGAGTTGGCTGATAAAAATTAAAACTCAGCATGACTACACATTTACTATGATGGCAAAAATTTTAAAACTAATGAAACCAAATGGTGGCAAGATATGAAGCCACTGTAATCGCCACACATTGCTCATGGGAAGCGATAATGGTACAATCACCCTGGAACTCTGGCTGTTTCTTTTAAAGGTAAATATACAATTCCATATGATCCTGAAATTCCACTCCTAGTGTTTACTCACAAGTTAAAACATATACTTATACCAAAACCTGTAGTTAAATGTTTATAGAAACTTTATTCATAATTGCCAAAACTGGAAACAACACAAATATCCATCAATAGGGAAACATAAAGAAAGCGAAGTAATTGTCAATAGAATGGTACTCATCATTAAAGAGGAATGAATATCAATGAATAACAGCATGGATAAATCTAAAAAACATTATGCTAAGTGAAGGAAGCCAGAGAAAAGGAGTACATATTCTTTAATTCAATTTATATGACATCCCTGAAAATGCAAAAACTATAGGGGCAGAATCAATGGATGAGGGAAGGGGCTGACTGCAGAGGGGAATAAGAGAACTTTTGAGGAGGATAGAAATGCTCCATGTTTTGATCATAATGGTGGTTACATGATATTCATGTGTCAAAACCAGGGGTGGGCAAACTTTTTGACTCGAGGGCCACAATGGGTTCTTAAACTGGACCGGAGGGTCGGAACAAAAGCATGGATGGAGTGTTTGTGTGAACTAATATAAATTCAAAGTAAAGGAGCGGAGGGGAGAGCAAGAGAACCGGATAGAACAGCCGGATCCGGCCCATGGGCCGTAGTTTGCCCACGGCTGATCAAAACACATCAAGCTGTGTATTATATTAGTCAGGGTAAATATTACTGTTTGTAAATTATACATTAATAAACCTACCCTTAAAAAAAGTATGCAGACTTGTGAAGGCTTTGGATATAGATTGCCAAATTGACCTTCCATTAACAATTTCTCCTACTCCCACTAAATTTACATTCCCATTGGCATTCTATATCTCATCAGCCTCAATATAATCAGATTAGTATTTTAGGCTTTTCCCAATTGATAAGTTCTTTTAAAATTCTGCCTCACTGTTTTGATTTGCATATCCCTTAGTTTTTAGTGACAGAAAAAATTTTCTCATCTATTTCTTGGGCAGTCGTATTTCTCTGTTCTGTTGATTCATTCCTTTTAATCATCACTTTAAGAAAGTATTTGGTGTTTTTATTAATGTTTTTACATCTTGCTATATATCCTCAAATATTTGTCATAATATACTTCCCCCTTTCTCATTGCCTTTCATTTTTTTTCCAATTTTTTAAAATATACAGATAGCTTAAAATTTGAAATTTCTCAGTATTTTCTAAGATTTTTCTAAGATTTTTTTCTTTTGTATTTTTTACTTAGACATTTCTTCCCTCATGTAAAGTTCACTTAAATGTTCAACTACATTTTTTGTACATTTTTTTATAGACTCATTTTTTCAATCTTTTAAAATCTCTCCTGTGTAATATAGAGGCTACTAGCCACATGGAGTTCTTAAAATTTAAATTAATTAAAATTCAACTTTTCCCCTATGTTTTCTTCTCGTTTTATGATTCCAGGTCTTACATCTCCATCTTTAATCCATTTTGGGTAAATTTCTGTGTATAGTGTAAGATAAAAGTCCAACTTCATTCTTTTGCATGTAGACATCCAGCTTTCCCAACACCATTTATTGAAGAGACTGTCCTTTTCCTGTTGTATATTCTTGGTACCCTGGTCAAAGATTACTTGATCATGTATGCCTCGGTTTATTTCTGAGCTCTCTACTCTGTTCCATTGGACTGTCTGTCTTGTTTTGTTTTATGCCAATAGCATAGTGTTTTAATAACTCTAGCATTGTAATATAGTTTGAAATCAGAAACTATAATGTCCCCAGCTTTCTTCTTTCTCAAGATTGTTCTGACTATTCAGGGATTTTGTAGTGCCATACAAACTCTAAGATGGTATTTTCTATTTCTATGAAAAATGACATTGAAATTTTGATAGAGATTGCACTGAATCTGTAAATTGCTTTGGGTAGTAAGGGTATTTTAACAATATTAATTCTTCCAATCCACAAACACAGGTCCTAGCAATGATTTTTTTGAGTACTTCAAACTAAAAAGATTCTACACAGCCAAGAAAACCATCAACAACATAACAAGGCAACCTATGGGATGGAACAAAATATTTGCAGACCATGTATCTGATAAAGAGGTTAATATCCAAAATATATAAGAACTCATTAACAACAACAAAAACAAACCCAACTAACCCTATGTCTCCATAATTTTGCCTTTCCCAAAATGTTATGTAATTGGAATTATACAGATTTTCACTTAATGATATGCATTACTTAAGGTTCCTCCATGTCTTGCTCATTTCTTTTTAATATTGAGTAATACTGCCCTATCCAGATATGCTACAGTTTATTTATCTATTCACCTATTAAAGGACATCTCTGTTGCTTCAAATTTTGGCAATTACAAAGAAAGCTGCTATATACACCTATGGGTAGGTTTTTGTGTGGTTTTACGTTTTCAACTCCTTCAGGAAAATCCCAAGGAGTATAATTGCTAAATCAAATATTAAGAATATGTTCAGTTCTGTAAAACTACCAAATGATCCTCCACAGGGGTCATAGCATTTTGCATTCCCAGCACCAATGAATAAGAGTTCCTATTGCTCCACGTTCTAGCCAGCATTTGGTGTTGTACCCACAATTCAAATGCTTAATGGCCACATGTGGCTAATGGCTACTGCACCGCACAATAATATACAGAATATGTCCATCATCACAGAAAGTTCTACTGGAAATGCTGCTCTATTGAAAGCTTAATTGTTTACACAGAAAAGGAGCTAATGTGACAGCTTTTTATTTTTTCTCTGCATAAAACCCATCTCTTCTCCCCCTGGATACTGACGGGTCTTTGTATTTGCCCAGGTCAAATTCCTGTTCAGCCACTAGTGAACTAGTTGCCCATTAGCAAATTATTTAACCCTCAGAGTCTCAATTTCCTCATCCTAATCACTTATTAGTTTAGTGCATTAGAAGTTAGATAAGCAAGGTAAGATAAATTACAACATTCATCATGGTAAGTCCTCATTTGTAAACCCATCTGGATTAGGAGTTTGTTGTTTGAATATCTCAGTAGGGCACTTTGAGGACTCTTTATGAAAGCGAAGTTTAATATTGTATTTACCCGATCTGGATTTTTGTAACCCAAGAGTAGATTCGCTGCTTTTATATCACCATGAACATACTCATTTTCATGTATATATTCCAGTACATCCAACTGTGAAAAGAAATAAATAAGGTTATACTAATGTCTATTTAGAACTCATGATCAACTTGAAGATTTTGAGTTTAGAATAACATGTACTTTTATTTTTTTCATATTAATAATGACAGTGACATGCTTTGCAATTATTTATTTATCTTTTCTAAAGTATCACATGTATTGGCTACTCATCCTGAGAAAAGTTAAGTAAAATGACCCTCTAGTATCAAGTGTTTTAATTGAAACTCTAATTAAAGAAAACCAAGATTCAACAACGCCTGTGCTCCTAACAGCCCGGTGGCCAAATCACACTGTGCCAAGAGCAAAAACACAATAAAATCAGAGATTTAAACTGAAATAATCCTGAAGCCCACTCAGCAATTCCTTTCTCAAGGAATAATTATAAATCAAGTTTTGGGGACCCCAGAACAAAACACCTTGTCCATCAGCACAGAGAAAGGCATTCTCCCTCTGTATAGAAAGAGAATAAACCTTGGTTTCATCTTTGAACCCCTTGAGCCTTGCATGTTACCTACACTCAATAAACATTCGCTGGCTGGTTAGATGGATGAATGGACAAATGGGAAAATTAATGAGTTCTATTTGCCGCATCCCAACCTGGCATGAGTATTTTCATTCTATTTAAAATGGAAATAAATAAAACGGAGCTCAGGCAAACCAAACACAAACAAGATAAGACAAATATGTGGTATAAACAAAATGTGTGCATGGGTGCTATTAAGATTTCATTGCTCCTTATTTGGCAAAGTATGTATTATTCATTGCCATACTAATTACTGCCACCATCCCAAACTCATAATAAAAACTGTATAGCACCCCCATACCATCATGTTTAGTATGGGAAATGATATAATCTGCTATAGTTTGCATTATTATAAATATAACTGACAAAAGAGATGTTATTCTTATAGGAATGCAAGCTTGTTCTGGTATGTAAAACAAAGCTGTGTGGGAAAAATCAGATGGTAGAACCAATGCCTAATCGAATCTGTAGTGCCAAACACAGCACACTCTGTTACTTACAGAGCCCACCATTATCAATTTCACCGAAATAGCCCCTTACTCTCAATAACTGACATTTCTAGAGCAATAATCCTTCCTCCCCTGATAATTCCACAAAGGGCAACAATTTGTAACAAGCAAATAATCTGAAAATAGAGCCGTGTGAAAGAACTCATTCCTTCTTACCATCCGAACACCTAGCTGCAGGACAGTTGACTTTCTGAAAGTACCATTCTGGTCAAAGATCTTCTGTAAATCCATTCCTAGTCTTTCCATTACCATGAATCTGTAACTGTTAAGAGGAAGATGTCAAAAAGAGATCTTAAGATGGCAATTCCTGAAACTTTGTATTTATGAACTGAAAAAAGAAAAAGTATACCCAATCTAACAACAGAGAACAATGCAATATGAACCATTAGAGAACGAATGCAGTTCTTTTGCAGAAAGATGTTATTTAGTATTTTACTTTGCAGTTAGTTTCCTAGAAGAGAATGCTGTGCTTAGATCACACTGTCGGCTTAGATCAGCGGTCGCCAACCTTTCCGACCTCACGGACCACCAGGGGTCCATGGCCCACTGGTTGGCGACCGCTGTCTTAGGTCACAGGGGAAAAAAAATCTTTCTATATTAAATAGTCCTGAATTTAGTTCATTTTGATTCCATTACCTTCTCGCCATATAGCCTTGAACAAATTACTTGTCCATACAGAAAATGTTATTTATATTTGTTTTTGACCTTATAAAATCATGTGTACTGTCTCTACACATTTAGAAACATGCCTTTTCTTAAATGCACTTTTTCCTTCCTTCTTTGTTTAGCACCTCTACCCCTTCTTTTCTTCCCTTCACTTACACACCCACATAGGACCCTATTCTATATCTATCTATGTGTACACACATAAGCACAGACATATAGAAACTTGTCTTCATTTTACAAAAATGCGATCTTATTATATGCACTTTTCTGCATCATACATTTTTCAGTAGGATCTCACTGAAATCCTTCCAAGTCAATGGGCACAGCTCTGACTGACTGACTTGAGGAGCTGTACAATATTGCATGATAGGGATATACCATGCTTAACCAGTCAGTCTCTTTTTGGCAGCCCTTTACTTTGTTACAAGATTACTGTTTGTTCATTTTGTTTTCATTTAATGTATTTAAAGACCATCTGAGCAAAGCATTAACCTCTGAGCCTATTTTTTCACCTAAGAAAAAATGTATCACCTATTTCAAAAGGCTGTTGAAAGGCCAAAATGGGTACCTAACAAATGACAGCATTTCTTTTTTCTTTTTAATATTACTATTAGTGATTTATATGTGATTAGCTATATTTGGTGGTTTGAAAAATATTTCTAAAAATTGTTTTGCCTCTCCTCAAGAGATACAGCTTCATTAATTCTCTCTTGAGTATGGACAACTTTTAGTGACTTGTTCCTAGCGAAGAGAATACAGTAGAAACGATAGGATATCACTTCTCACATTTGATTTAAAAAGACTGACTTTCTTCTTGGATGTATGCTCCTGTATGTGTGTGCGCCTCCCTCCCTCCTTTGAGTTACTTGGTCTAGGGCAGTGGTCGGCAAACTCATTAGTCAAAAGAGCGGCAAAACGCGGCTCACAAGCCGCATGTGGCTCGCAAGCCGCGGTTTGCCGACCACTGGTCTAAGGGAAGCCAGCTGCCATGTCTTTGTGACACCAATGGGGAGAGACCTGCATGTAGAGGATCTGAGGCCTGCCAACAATGACATGAGTGAATTTAGAAGCAGATCATCTTAGGCTTGCCAACAGCCACATAACTGAATTTAAAGCAGAACCTTCCCCAGTCTAGCCTTGAGATGACTGCAGCCCAACAGACAGCTGACTACATCCCCTCATACGAAGTCCTGAGCTAGAACCATTCAGATAAGGCAATTGTAGATAACTAGTGCCCAGGTGCACGGATTCATGCACACTGACAGGAAATTAGAAGGTGGCCGGCAGGACAGGACTGGGCGAGATGGGCCAGACACACCCTGAAGCCAACCTCCCACCTGGGACAGTGCCATGGCTCGAAGGACATGCAGCACCTGGGGCAGTGCCATGGCTCGAAGGACATCTGTGAAGTGAGCAGGGTCCCTCCAGCAGGTGGAGTCCCTTGGCCTGGCCTGCGGGGATCAGGCCAAAACCGGCTCTCTGACATCCCCCGAGGGGTCCCGGATTGCAAGAGGGCAGTTCTCGGGTGACACACCCCAGAATCGGGCTCCCTCTTCTCTGGTTCCGGGGTGCATCACCCGAGAACCACTGCTGCCAAGACACTGCACTTGATAGCTCCTGCATTGAGCATCTGCCCCCTGGTGGTCAGTACATGTCATAGGTGGTCATTGTACATCATAACTACTGGTCAGACAGTTGCTTAGCCTTTTATATATATATATATATATATAGATGGAACCACAGAAATTAAGATAATAGTTTGCCCATCGGTGTGGCTCAGCATCAACCTATGAACCAGGAAGTCATGGTTCAATTCCTGGTCAGGGTACATGCCCAGGTTGCGGGCTTGATCCCTGAGCGGGAGGGGCATGCAGGAGGCAACTGATCTATGATTCTCTTTCATCATTGATGTTTCTATCTCTCCCCCCCATTCCTCTCTGAAATCAATAAAAAATATATTTTTTAAAAAAGAGATAATATCAGTTTGTTGTTAAAAAACAGCACAGTTTGGGTAATTTTTATATAGCAATAGATAATTAATTGGCCACATTAGTAATAGTGATTGGACAATATTTGATTACTAGAGGCCCAGTGCATGAAATTGGTGCACTGGGGGAGGCGTTCCTCAGCCCAGCCTGCACCCTCTTGCAGTCTGGGAGCCCTTGGGGGATGTCCGACTGATGGCTTAGGCCCACTTCCCGAGCAGGCCTAAGCTGTCAGTTGAACATCCTTAGTGCTGCCGCGGAGGCGGGAGAGGCTCCAGCCATTGCCACTGCACTCACCAGCCATGAACCTGGCTTCTATGTGAGCAGGCACTCCCCCTGGGGGAGCACACTGACCACCCGGGGCAGGTCCTACACTGAGAGCATCATCACAACTGGTCGTTCCGCCGTTCGGTCAATTTGCATGTTAGCCTTTTATTATATAGGATAATAATTCCATTTTACCTTCTTCCCTTGAATTCAGTAAGACCAGATCCATAAAACACAGGAATTCCTAAATAATCAAGTTGTTTGCATTCTATCCATTTTTTTACTGCAAAGACAAATTTAATAGAAAAAAAGATATGTTTTTAGAAAGGTATTTCTTACTTTTACATTGATATTGAAACTTATTTAGCTAACCTAAATAGAAACAAGATCTTCCTAAAAAACTTTTATAAATTAAATATATCTATCTAATAGCTTAAAATTCTATTGGAGAAATTTAAAATTAAATATGTTATAACCAAAACAAAAGTAGTCATAGTCATAAAATATATTGTTATCATGTACACAAATGTTTGTTTTCATGAAAAAGGTAATTCCCTTCTATGCTAGTAAAATTTTTAAATATAACATGTTATCCACCAAAGGATTTTCTTCCTTATTATTTAAAAATCTAAAGCCATGGTACTAAAAACAAACAAACAAAACAGAAATTTGGCAGAGAAATCCTCTTACTCT
The DNA here is from genome assembly GCF_963455305.1 of Plecotus auritus. Lineage (NCBI taxonomy): Eukaryota > Metazoa > Chordata > Mammalia > Chiroptera > Vespertilionidae > Plecotus > Plecotus auritus. The sequence goes on from NC_137782.1 coordinate 141,556,866, forward strand.
GAAAGTATATTATACAGAATTTTTTTTAATTAAATGTAGCTTTGAAAAAAATCAAATCCACTTAAACAATCAGGTAACTTATTAATTTTTCACTTTTCTACCATGTATGTTTAATGATTAAGACAGCTCTACTGATAAACAATCAAGTTTAATGGATTCTATTTGTCACCCTGACATACTTTAAGCAGTCAGTAAAGACTACAGTATTAATGCTTAGAAGATTTTACTAAGGGAAAAAAGTTAATTATTGAGGCTAGACTCATCATTCTTTTTCCTGAACATAATGTAAAGGACCTTGACTATAAAGTCATTATTCAAATGAACTTCCTTAAAGCTTCACTTAGTCCATGTAAACATAGTGTTTATAAAATGTTTTTATTATTCTTTAGCTCTGCTCATCTCATTTCACATTCAAATCCTCTAACTGGTAGTTTTCATATCTGATATTCAGCTCCAATTAACATTCATTCTAGCATTTTTAACTTATTTTCTAAATCTTAATGTTTAATCATATCTATATACCTATCCTAATCCATTCTAAGATCATTCCTTTTGTTTAAATAACTACTGCCCATTTTAATTATTTTTCCTTGAAACCTTCCAATCCAAATGGATGTGTTTTGTTTGTTTTTTTTAAATTTCATTCTATTATTTTTTACTAGAAGCCCAGCACACAAAATCTTGTGTGAGCTGCCGCTGTGAGCCCCACCCTGCCACTGGGAGCCGGGAGCCTCCTCGCCCTGCCTCCGGGAGCTGCAAGCCACCCGCCAGGAGCTGTGAGCTGCCCCACCGTGAGAGCCGCCGTGCAGGGAGAGCTGCCTCGCCCTGCCCCACCGCACGAGCGGCTGCTTGCGGGCCGGGGGGAGGAACTGAGAGGTGCTCAATGCACAGTATGGTGACCGGTCGTTTGGTTGTCCTGGTCATCACGGACACTGGCTTTTTATATATTAGGATAGATACTTATAGAACTCTTGGTAGCTTGAATCAACAATATCAAAACTTGTACACCATCTGTCTTTTGGTATGTTGTAAGTTAATTGAATCATTTTACAATAACATTTCCAATTGAAAAGAAAAGAATTTTCCAGAAGGCTAGAAAAAGACAAAAATATTTACACTCGCTTTAGCAAGTATATATATGGAAGTAAATTGCTTTGCTAATTTTACTTACTACATTCTTTTTTTGCAGCTCGTTGGTAAAATTTAAGTTCTGAAAATAATGGGCCATTTTCTTGATACTCCTATAAAAGAAAAGAACAATTTTATTTTTTTTAAATCCTAAAGATAAAATTGGTATTGCAACTAGGAAAATACGAATATACATTTTTATTATACAATAGTACTTTAATCATTTGTTATAAAACACAGGCACCAGATTTCCACTAAAAATCTCCAAAAAAATACTAAGTAAACTTAAAAGAATCTCATTTTTAACTTTAACACATTATAATGCTATCTCTATACATATTTACACATGAAAGTAGTCTTCTTATAGAAAGGACTTATTAAAAGAACTCAGAACTATATACATACACAGATACACAATGTGTACCAACAGGCACATCAGGGGATGCAATACACTGCAAACTACCTGGTGGTTCATTCTACGTAACACCTTTACTGAGTACCTACTATATTTCATTCACTGCACTAGATACAGGTGATACAAACAAAACCAAAACCTCACCCCTGCTGGTAAGGACCATACCATCTAGAGTAGATAGGGAGGACGAGGGGAAGTCGGGAAGGGAAAAGAGGATCTATAAAGCTAGATAAGATACAAGGGTTATAAAGGTTAACACCAAAGAACAAAGTTCTCCAGTCTTTGAATTTTAACAATGTGAAACTACATCATAACATTAGGTTTAATGATAAGTAAAATTATAAAAACTATGATGAGAAACATTTTTACAAAAATAAAATAAAGTAGAAAAGAAAAGGTCAAATTTATGTGAAATAAAAATTTAAGAGCAATACTTACCACTTTTATTGCATGTCTTGCATCTTTATCTGGTTTATTTGTGGGGAAAGCTGCAGAACAAAACACAATGGGGGAAAATAGTTGTTCCAAATTATTGAATGTCTACTATATTCCAAACACTGTGCTAAGCACTTCACATATATTGGTTTATTACATCCTCCCAAAAACCTCTTATAACAGATATCATCTCCATTTTATACAAGATCTTACAAGTTTGACAAGTTTCTAAGAAATAGCAGATTGGGGATTTAAATCCCAATCTGTCTGACACCACAGTCCACACTCTTTACCACAACCATATTCAAATATTCAAATAAGTAACACGAACAAATGATATTAATCACATAGATCTAAATGTCAGGGAAAATATTTTCTAGATATATAGCATTAAACCCAATAAATGATATATAGTAAAATCTATTGATTAAAGTTTACTAAATTAAAATCTATGATAATTCAGAAATGAAAACAGATTCATTTTAAGTAGAAGTTCAAAACAATTTCTACTTGGTAAAATTCTAAAATAAGTTAAGCTAGAACAAAATCTTTTTAAAATTATCTTGTGAGCCTAGCCATCAATTATCCCAACATTAAATAATACATATTTCATAATATAAGCTCATTTCAAGCTATCTTCATTTTATTATTTACCACTTGCATTTTGGATATAGTAATCCAACTTCTGAAAACTCCATTGTTAAATTTTTAGATCAAATCAATACTTTTTTCTACATTATTTAAGTTATTAACAGATTCCTCTGTTTTCAAATCTTGATCAGGGAAGTTGACGTGTACATTTATTTGAATCAACTAACAAATATTCATTTATCAAGAGTCTGGAATATGCAAGGCACTGTGTTAAGTATTAAGATGATGTTTAAAGGGAAATGAAAGGAAAAAAAAATGAAACTAGTATCGAATACAATTGAAAATCAGCACTTGGATTGAAAACAAGATCAAATTCTCCAGGTATATTTTCAGTATGTTTACAAAATGCTGCATCCTCTTATCACTACTCCCAGCATTTTTCCTTTTCTTTCTCCAAACTCTATCAACTGTTCTATTAACTCACATGATAGATGTAAAAAATATTTCACCACTACACTAAAGTATATACATTGTACTTTAGAGTGGTATACATGTACAATTTTCTTAACCATGTTTCAACATTTTGATGTCTGCAATGCTATTAACTAATTGAAGAAATTATTACTTCAATTTTAGTCAATATTACATATAAATTGTGAACCCAAACATCTTTACAATAACAAAGAAACTAAACTTATATCAATTAAATGTCTCTTTTCATCTTTATTCACATAAAGTCATTTCATTTTTGCTCATGCAGTAGTCCCAACGGAACTGCAGGAGGAATGGATCATCTACATCTAAGGAGAGAAAAAAAAAGCTATACACAGAAGAAGGAACCCAATCCTGCCATAGAAGAGGAGGTAAAAATAGCCTTTCCTCCCATCCAATGGCAAATTATTTTTCCCAGTATAATGCCCAAGGCTGGGGAGAAATAGGCCTGCCCTAACCTTGGACCACACAGTACAGTACCAACTTTAGACAATGGTCTTTGCTTTCTGAGGTATAAGTTGGTACAAAAACTTCCTGCTTCTTCTCTAAAAGTAAGTGGCCACAGCAGCAAATACATTTTTAAGCCACACAGAATGTAAGAAGCAGAAAAGCACAAAAGGAAAACGGGGATTTCAACTAGAAAAATAACATATTATATTGCTATTTGGGGGGAAACAAGTATCCAACCAATCCAAAGTCCTACTCCTTGCTGATTTCAATCAGTATATCCCGACCACTGTATGATCTGAATATTCCTTTCGCTCTATTTCACACGAACATAAGCATGCATTGATATATTCTTGAAACATCCCCATACTTGTCATTTGATAGTTGCACAATGTTCTCTATAAACCTCCAAGTCAGATTATACTGGAGAGTCTAAATCCAGAACCAATTGACTAGAAAGCTTTTGGAGATGGAGGTTAAACAAATAAATTGTCCTAGTTACCATGCAGTTCTCTTTACAGTAATCAATCAGTTAATTAATGAAAAAAAATATTTATTTTCCACTGTAAAGCCAAGCCACATTCTAGTTAGTGAAATTAAATGATCATGGAAAACAGACATGGGATCTGCTTTTATAATCTAGTGGAGAAACCAGACATTCATCAAATATTCATACACAAGTGTAAAACTGTAAGTATAATAAATGTTAAAGGGAGAGGGAGATGGTACTATGAGAATGTATAATTTCATTTATATAAAAGGAAATGCTCGAGCAAGGGGAACCACAGTAGATACTGATAGATAAGTAAGGATTTATTTTTGGTAGACCAGAGGAGAGAGGACTATAGCTTGAACTAGAGTATCAATGTTAGATATAAAGAAAAATGAACAGATTCCAGAGATTTCAGAAGCTGATAGGACTTACCAGTGGAGGGAAAGGGATCTAGTTTGGTAAGTTACAGCTTGTTTGACTTACTGGGGGATGGGAAGAATGATCAATCACCGACACTGACAGCGTTGAAAGTAGTAGTCTCATATCTTCATTTAAATTTCTGTTGAGAGATCTCATGACCTGACAAGGACGGTGCTGTACACATATGTGATATTTACCTTCCTAGTATTTCTTTTTTATTGGGAACTTGATCTGGTTTTCCCTTTGAGGAACCAAACCCTGAGGACCTAGAAGGGCTGCCTATCACAGCGAACCCTCCCTTATATCCCAGAATTAGGCACATGACCACTTTGGCTAATTGGAAAACACAAGCCTACTTGGCCACAGTAACCAGTTCAGAAGTGGCAAAGTGCCCCAAATATGTTATAAAAAGTCTTCCTAGGATTTGATGTTAAAATGCTAAGTTAGACAAGATAGACCATAAGCTATAAAAGTAACAAAACCCTAGATATAGTAGCAATCACTTTCCTCAGCCAAATGGGAAATAAAATCTGAAAATCAAATCCAACACTGAGGAAAGTAGGGTTAAGGCAGAAAGAGAGTTAAAACCCTAGTGACACTGCTTCAAATCTATCCATGTCTAAGCAGAAAAGCCTGCACTTATGAGTTACAAGAGTTAATAACACACACCCCCTTTTGCTTTTCTTGTACTTATCAGTTAAAATCTATTTGTGTTGTTAACATTGGCAACCAAAATCTACACAAGCAACTGGAAAAATTAAAATATGGGGGATTCCGGTAAAGAATGTAATAGACTAGCACACTAGATAAACCAAAACCTTCCTCTATAAAAATAAACAGGATGTTGAATAAAATAAATCAAACTTATAAATGCAGAGGTGATCTGCCAAGATAGATAGATAGATAGATAGATAGATAGATAGATAGATAGATAGATAGATAGATAAGCCAAAGACATTTAAAAGCCAGTGAGAGATGCACATGAGCACTGATGTTCCAGGTCAGGCTGCAGACCTGAAGGAGGCTGCCCAGTCAGGGCAACCAAGAATATGAATGTTAAAGCCCTCCTGGGAAAAGGACAAGTTTTTGGGCAAGCAAGAGGCAGACATCTGAAGTTAAGGTGGCCACATAAAAGTCAGAATTTTCAAAGTGCTACATCTTCAGTAGAGTGGGACATTAAAAAGATAGGGAGATGGGGAAGGAGGACATACAAAATATAAAGAAATCAAAGTATACCACCATGAAAATATCATCAAATCACAAACGAGGAGAGCAAGAGAAGAAGAACAAAGGTACTACAAAACAGCCAAAAAACAATTACAAAAATGACAAGTCCAAACCTATCAATAACTGCTTTAAATGTAAATATATTAACTTTCCAAATAAAGACAGAATATTTCAATAGATGAGAAAATAAAAAACAAGACAATTATGTGATGCCTACATGAGATTCACTTCAGCTTTAAAGACACAGAGATTAAAAGTGAAAGGATGAAAAAAATGATGTTCCATTAAGTGGAAACCAAAGTAAAGTAGGAAAAATTGTAAATATTTATGCACCCAAAATGGGTGTACCTAAATACATAAAGCCAAAATGTATTAACAGATCTAAAAGGGGAAATAGACAGCAATATAATTACAGTAGAAGACTTTGATACCCTACTTTCAATGATATTTTTTAGTAGAGGATTTTGACTGTTTTTATCTAAAGTATTAACTGGCAACTATATTTTAATCTAACTAGAGGCCTGATGCATGAAATTCATGCAATAGTAGGCCTTCCTTCCCCCAGCTGCCAGCACCAGCTTACCTCTGGCAACCAGGACCCAGGCTTCCCTTTGGCTCCTGGGACCCAGGCTTCCCTCACAGCCCCGGCTTCATCTGGAAAGACGTCTGGTCTAATTAGTATATTATGCTTTTATTATTATAGATGCTCTGTAAATGTATGTTATTGTTATTCTTCTTTGCTCTCTCCTTCAATAATTACTTATTAGTTGTGGTACATATTACATATTTTATTTCATTTTATAATATACTACCTTTCAATCCATTTATCTATTTCTCTAACACTCTTAACACTGATACACTCTAATTCAAATGTTTTCATTAGTAGTATTATTACCTAAAGACATTTTGAGCCGAAACCGGTTTGGCTCAGTGGATAGAGCATTGGCCTGTGGACTGAAGGGTCCCAGTTCGATTCCGGTCAAGAGCATGTACCTTAGTTGCAGGCACATCCCCAGTAGGGGGTGTGCAAGAGGTGGCTTATCGATGTTTCTCTCTCATCGATGTTTCTAACTCTCTATCCCTCTCCCTTCCTCTCTGTAAAAAATCAATAAAAAAAAATATATTTAAAGACATTTTGAGTTTGCCTAAAGGGTTGATATGGAACTTAACTTTTTTGTTCAACTCTTAACCCTATAATTCCTAAACACAGTTCATTAATACACTTTCAGAAATGACATCGTAAATTCTGTATTTTAAGTTTAAAAACCCACTACATAAGAACTTCAGCTCCACCCTCACTTTTTGAAACACTTTCTAATATTCATGCTGAAGTTAGGTTTCAAATATGAGAAATCTTTCTTGTATCTTTCATTATGATCTCTATTTTGCAGGCCTTTACCGTTTCATGTGATGTTCTTACTATCCAAATCTATAATAATAAAAGTGTAATATGCTAATTAGACTGGATGTCCTTCTGGATGACCCTGGGGCTGCAAGGGAAGCCAGGTGCTGGCAGCTGGGGGAAGGAAGGCCTACTCTTGCACGAATTTCATGCATCGGGCCTCTAGTATCTATATTATAAAAGACCTGTAGCCTTAACGCCATAACGCCATAAGGACCAAAGACCGGTCACCAGGAGGTGCATGGAGCACCTCTCGGTCCCTCCCTCTGGCCCGTGAGCCACTCGCGGTGGCGGGGCAGGGCTCGCAGCTCACGCGGTGTGGCCCACAGGCTCCGATTGCAACAAGGCTGGCCGCCGGCAGGCGGGGTGGTGGGCGGGTAGGCGGGGCTGCGAGCATGGCAAGTAGCATGTGTGTGGGCAGGGCCACGCTATTTCGCACACTGGGCTTCTAGTATACTAATAAGCAGATAACAGAACCGTTATTTTTTTTTACATGATGATCTCTTTATGTCAGTTCTCTGTGACTTAGATTTGCTTTGCTTGCTCATTAATAGTACAACTAACTCATTGCTCAGTTGAGTCAACTCTTTCCTTAAAGTTTGTTTTCCATGTTTCTGTATCTCTCACCATCTTTCAAGATCTCACAGGTTTTTAGGGTCAGAGGAAATGAAATATTCTTCTCCCAATAAAAACCTGTCATTTTTACAAAGATTCCATAATGAATTCAATATACATTACATTAGATAATTTCAGAACATTTACACCTGTTCCCCAGTTTCTGCTGGAGTAGAAATTTTGAAATCATAGAAGTCTATACAATTTTTTTTCTTCTTGTTGGTATCACACAGCAACATTTGCCCATTAGATACACAGCTCTGTTTTGCTTTATTCTCACTTTTCTTGGAATGTATTGTGAGAGAATTTTTTCGTAGGTTTTATTACTTTTCCTTCTACCATCCTAACAATTAGTAAGATAGCTTTGCGTAAGTAATACTCCTTCTCAACTGTAATACATTTGACACTGGATATCTACATTAGACTTGTAACACATGAGCATTTATTAGAAAAAAAGATCAAGTATAATGAACAGCTTTTCTTCACATTCTCCAGAAATTAAAATTGTAACCCCGTTAATAGCACCATAAGTGCTCAAAAACATATATTCTGATGTAATATGGTATTTTGTTCATTTTTTCTTTGCTATGTATATACATCAAAAACCATTCTAGCATAAAAATTAGCATTACAATAACTCTCTTCTCTGTTAAAAATATCTTAAAATTTGCCTCTACACCAAATGTTATAATTTTTTTCATAAAATCATTTATAGGTATCTAATAAATCACTACTATTGTATAATATCTTGAAATAACTAAAAAAACTATTCATCTATTATAAAATAAAATATGTTGGTATCTGAACAAAGTCTATAAGAAAATGTTTTGTTTATCAAGATTCCACTTATCCAAGTATTTGTTCATCTTACTTTTTGAAAGACCTAGACTTGTAAATAGTGTATCTTTAAATTACAATGCAATAAAGAAAAAGATATGGTCATGAATAATTCAATATTTTATAAAAATATCTATTTTTACATCCTTATGAAAATTTTGTCATTGGAAGTTAAAGAGGCCTCTTTTGATCTTCCTATTGCTTATGAGACTCAAAACAAATACAGAAAATCCTATAAACTAGGCAAAGTTATCCATTTCTGAAAAAGCAGGAAAATCCACCAAATGTTTCTCATCAGTTTGTATGTACTATTGGTTGCCTATTCTCACTTTTCATAAAACTTTTGTCTGACCTAAGTATCATACATTTTAAATGTATTTTTTCCAGTTCTTAACATTAGATTTACTATAAATATCAGATGTTCTTTCACAGATTTCATGAACATAATATTAAAAACATATCACTGATGCTCTACACCTCGAGTTGTCAATCTGAATGAAAATGACACCATTAGCATCATCACTAACAGATTTCTCAAATTAGCTGCCAATACTATCAATTAGATAGTTCACTGTTATTTTAGAAATGAGGATGTCATAAGCATGTCATTTGCCACTATTTTTTCTGGCTAGAATTAATTCAAAGTGTTCTTGACAAAGGACATCAATCGGGAGAGCAGAGAAATCTGAGTTCAAAGGTAGATGCAGACAATTACGGTGGCCTGGGGGCAAATTACTTAACCTCCCGAGGCCTCAATATCTTTCATATTAAGTTGTTGGGAGGATTATGAAACAATGTGTGTAAAGCATTTAACACAGAGCTTGGCACACACTAGTAAAATATTTTAGTACTAGATGATGATGATGATTTCCTAAAAAAAAAAACAAAAAACAAAAAACAAAAACCAACAAACAAAAAACTACCCTAATAGGTAGCAGATACCATAGACACATCCGACTCATCAGCTACTCTCTACCAGATTCTCTTTCATTCTTTTCTACTTTTCTATGTTCTATGCTCATGCCCCGCTCAGTGAAGGTTTGATAACATTACCTGCAAGAATTTCATTAGGTGGCACTCAGAACACCTTACAATGGAGGCTATGCTCACCAGGAGGCTATGCTCTCTCACACACACCGTAGCTTCTGAGTGCTCTTGAAACAAAGTTGTGGAAGCTGCCTTTACTCCACACTAAGCACAGGAGAGAAAAATGGCCAGTGTCTCTGGGGAATAATTAACAAAAGACAGTTTGTTTCATCTTCATGATAAAATACAGCATCCCTATTAAAAGGCAAATTCATCATTCCCAAAAGTTAAATAGAATGACACTTTAAAAGTAATTCCAGCTGATTAGATTTAGGGTTCTGAAAAAAAAAATTTTTTTAATTCATGAATATACTCTGAATCTTTCATTTGATTTTAAAATGTATAAATGTTCATTTAACTTTGAGCCCTTGCCTCTCAGTGTTCTATTCTGAGCTAGTCAAACAAGTGGTAGCAGGCATGCTGGGCACAATAATACTGCCTCTCATATTTAAATACTCTTTGTCAGTTGGATTGCAAATTAAAGACAGTCTCCTGAACACTGACACATTTTCAATGATTGATTTTGCAAAACGTGTTGATTTTTTTCTACACTGTTTTGCCTCTGTGTGTGTCAACTTTGGCCTTCTTTTCTTGCTCCTTTGCAGCACTGCTGTCTCTTTGAAGCAATTGTCTGCCTGATATGAAAAATGTACATTAAGCCTCATGACTAATTACATAGATAAAAATTCCTGATCTCCACTATGAAATACCTATGCCCAGCAACCAGAACAAAAGCTTCTGACTATGTACAAAACTCTTAAATCAAACCTGTCATTCACTTAAAAGAAATTCCAATAATTTATTTCCCATTAAAGTTGTGTTTACATTCTGTGAAAAGTGGATTTCTTATGCATGTGACATGCCTACAAGTCAATTCATTTAACAATAAACACCATCCCTTTTCTCCACACCATTTCATACTTGCTATTAGGTCTACTTCAAATAAGTGCTACTCAGTGGAACTGTTTTAATCTAGACACCACACTGTTTAGTCTTAATACCATATCCATTTAACTCTCCCTACACTACGCATGAGCAAAGCAAAGCAGACTTTTCCCAATAAATCCTACAATCTATGGAGTATTTAAAAAATACTGTGTCTTATCCCTCCACCACATGTTACAGCACAAAATTCCATCTCAGACAGTTGCTGGGAAAATTATTTTTCCAGAACAAACTACTTCTGGAGTTAATTAACCCAATCATTTTTAGAAAACTATCACAAGCAAGGCCTTGGTTAAGCGCCCTGAGAATGCCTACAATGAGTTTATCACCTAATGTTGGTTGGGGGGTGAATAGGACAATACACCAATAACAACCAAACAAAACAAGATGAGCACTGAGAGAGAGCACTCTGTAGGAACAAAGAGAAAGAAAAGGTGTGGATACTCCCCTAATTTAGCATCTTAGAATTTCCAGAAGGCCCACCAGCCATTCGTTTTCACAACTGGTCCTAGCAGCAGACGCCCCTCATTCCCAGTCTACCAAACCTGGGTACTCCACGGTGTGGCTGTTACCAAGTGCAGTAAATGCATCACATGCCATCACACTACCATTTTGGGAAGCCCTACAATGACTACCAGTGTACCTACTGGCTAGTCCAACCCTGGCTATGAAATTGTGGTTGCTTGAAAATGATGTTTCAGCATGGAAAGACGTGTGTGTGTTGGTGGGGGGGGGGGGCGGGGAGGGGAAGGGGTAGGGGAAGGAGCCACACATCTCACTAGAAATGGCCACAATACCTAAGCAGAGCAAGTTGGATGGTCTGCACATGAGCCAAAGCTGAGAGTTTCATTGCCTTTGTTGGCTCATGTCACTTCTTTAATTAATGTCACTTTCTCTGGTTTAATATCAGAGCAAGTGACAAGAGTGCTTCTGGATGAATTGTGTTTTCTGAGGCCTGTATGGCACACTCTCCCGCAGTCTGACAGAGGGACGTGCCAGTTTCACTTGGCAGTTACCCTGCACCAGCTTTAGTTTTAGTAGTTTAATTTGTGGCAGTTATATGTTTTGAATACGTTGAAGTATTCACAACGGTCTCATGGAATCTGTTCCATAGATAAAGTTTACACAGTGGAAAAGAAAAGGCAATGGCTATACGGCGATTGGGAAAAGACTCTCTTGGCCACAGCTGGTCTTACAGGCATTCCTGTAAATTTAAGAGCATTGAGGGGATATGGTTAAAGTGATCAGAAGGAATGATGCCTTTTTTTTTTCCTACTTCTGTAGTTGGTGTGAGACGATCATAAGGAATATGGTATTTAGAACTCGATTTTATGCAAAATCCATTATTCAAGAAGTGAAGTTTATATACATGATAGACATGCAATGAAATACATGTTAGAATAGGAAGCTGTGTTACTTACGCATTAAGTTGGTTCTAACATTTTGGTAAACTAAGTTTTTATTGTATAAAATTCAGAAGAATCTCTGCCTTGAGGAAAAAGGACTAAACTTTTCCTTTGGTTTGTTAAAGATCTTCCTGTTTCAAGCTGAAGCATTTTTATTTGGAGTTTTTCCTTCGTCTCCTTTATACACTTTTGTGAAGCCTCATCAGTTCATGGTAAGAGCTGCCACCAAGGAGTTCTTGCAAACTTTGCCCGCCCTTTCTAAATTTAGGGTTCTTTACTGCAGCAGGCTGAAGACCTGGCTTTGATTGCACCTGACTCTGCGGGAGAAGAGAAACACTCCTCTCCACCGAACGCATGCTGCTTAAGTGCTGGAGGCACTTGCAGGAGAGGAACTCTCATTGGAAACTTCATTACAATACTGTCTCTTCCCTACATGGAGTAGTAATTCTCATTCACCAAAGATAGAATTTTGCCCGACACAGCCACGGGAGCTCCTGTTTGACTTTCAAAATTAATCAACCTCCAAGCTAGAGTAGAAATGGCATGTCCTTTCACCTTAAGCACAAAAAAGCTCTCAACAGACTGCCGTTTTTACATCCCTGGATGGAAGTTTGGGCCCCTGATACTTAAACTTGATGCACATACTGGGTTTCTGGCAGGCTTTTGCCCATCCCCATCTGCTAGCGTGGCACCGTGCCCATTCAGAAGGTGTGATGCCAGTTTCAATAGGGCATAGGTGCCAATCAAAGATGGGTTTGGAGGGGTGGCATGCAGAACGCAGCAAAAGTCAGTTCTTCTGCCAGAAGATCCTCCTGTTATCATACAATGCCAATGGAGGGCCACATGCTTCATTGCTTGGGTTCACATTGCATCTGTAGATGTTTCTGGCCTTCGATGGATGTCTTTCTCCGGCAGCTTTTTCCTCAAGTATTACGTGATTGGAGATGTTAGAAAAGAAAAGTCTACCTGACTAATGGAAGGCCATCCTTTTAAAACAATGGAAAACTTCAACAACTGGCTCGGAATCACTGCTGAGTTGTCTGTCTTTTCTCCTAAAATAGTCTAATACTTAGACTTCTGTAAAGCGTACTCAGTTCATGGAAAGGAGTGATAAGGGGAAGCATTCTGAAGAAGCATGATTACAAAACCACGTACGTACGCAGTATATAACCCATGAAAAACTATGTATCATTGTTAAGTGTGAATGGTGGACAAATATCATCCAAATAGCTCATTTCTATGAGTTCTCCTATTTAGAACTTTGAAATTTCACTTTTCATTTATTTTATAATCACAGACATGCCTATGTCTTAAAAGAATGACCATACCTCCTACTATTTATTCTTCTTCTATATCTAAAGAGAAGACCCTAAAAAACACTTCAGAAGCAAAAGTCTATCCATATTTCATAAGGAAGCCAGACTCTTTCAAAAGCTGAGAAGTCTTTTACTCTATGGCAGGAGAGATGAGCTCTTCTCCTGGAGAAGACCTGTCCCTATAGCAATAGGTTTCACATGTTAAAACCTCAACCATTGTAAATGGTTACAAATTAGTAACAGGTGCAGTGGAACAGACATTATATGTAAATCACTGAAGAACAAGAGTTTATAAATCTTTCCCAAAGAAAGAGTTTAACAGCAAAAATGTTGAAGATGAGAGCCATAATATAAATATGTTAAAAAGGCTGGACACTTAAAAAAATAAAAAAGACAAGCAAAGGCTAAGACTTAGAAGGACTCTCCCCCTTTTTTTTTTTTTCATACAAAGCCAAACTTTTGTAAATACTTAGATTTCTTAACTGATAGGAAAATAGACAGTGCTCTCTCTTTAAAAACTCAAATTTAATAGCCTGTGGATAGCACACACAAAATTAAAATACAACTGCTAGGGCCTCTTAAGTATAGGCCCAACCAATATATCAAATTCACAAGGTCCAAGTGATCCTTTCCTCTTTTGAATTTATATCGCCTTTTCTCTCTCTACACCTTCATCTGTGAACTAATTTATCGCATATAATTTCTAGTACAAGTTACCCTTATTTCCTTCTTCTTTCCACCCCACAGTCAGTATCGTTTGCAAAATATCCTAGTAACAGTTGTGGTGGCATCAAAATGGTGCACTGTGTCAAATAAAACTGCCTATCTCAAAGCCTTCTCGGTAAAACACTGCCAGAATAACATTTAATACAGCAATGTGCAATGAAGCAATATGTGTTCCAATAACTGCATCTTGGTGATAGGCTCTTCTGAACATTATTCTTCATACCTTAAAAATCAACCCATTACAGCTGTCTAAAAAATAAAATAAGTAAAAATCATACTGGTATATTGCCGAAACTGGTTTGGCTCAGTAGATAGAGCGTCCAGCCTGCAGACTGAAGGGTCCCGGGTTCCATTCCGGTCAAGGGCATGTACCTTGGTTGCGGGCACATCCCCAGTGGGGGGTGTGCAGGAGGCAGCTGATCGATGTTTCTCTCTCATCGATGTTTCTAACTCTCTATCCCTCTCCCTTCCTCTCTGTAAAAAATCAATAAAATATATTAAAAAAAAATCATACTGGTATAAATAACCTTTTCTATTTCTTTATAAGTAGAAGTATGTTTTCTCAGCAATCAAATAAGTGGGTTAAATTTTAATAATTTCTAAAAATCCTAGTATCCCTACCAACTCCCCCGCCTCTGTGTTTCTGAAGATCAAAATTGAGCTAACTGGAGAGCATGGCCAAAAAAGCGTAATGATGGTCACTTAGATGAAGTCTAAACACTTATCCATGCATAAAGGATTCAGACGTAAGGCTTCACCAGAGTTCATTTTAGTTCTAGTAATGTATTCTTCTTCATAAAAGGTGCTATTGATTCACTATCAATAAAGCATACATAGATTATTTTAGGTGACAGCCTGCTATTTAACTTGTCCCAGCCTATCATGTGACTCTAAGATTACAGGCTGGGATTAAGGGTGACATCTATAATAATGGAAGATAATAAAGCAAACTGGCTCATATGGGTTAAATATCCCAATCTCAGTCTCTCAGGCAAGTAACTCTTAAACATTCTCTACTCTGTACTTGATATTCTTTTTTTTTAAATATATTTTATTGATTTTTTACAGAGAGGAAGGAAGAGGGATAGAGAGTTAGAAACATCAATGGGAGAGAAACATCGATCAGCTGCCTCCTGCACACCTCCTACTGGGGATGTGCCTGCAACCAAGGTACATGCCCTTGATTGGAATTGAACCTGGAGCCCTTCAGTCTGCAGGCCGATGCTCTATCCACTGAGCCAAACCAGTCAGGGCTGTACTTGATGTTCTAAAGCTGCTAAAGAGTCACCACTATGCCCAACTTCAAAAACTAAAACTTCCACAGATAAATCATTTCCATTTTTCCTCATACAAGTCTTCAAAGGGACTTAGCTAAAGCTTATTATCTACTAGTGGCCTGGTGCACGAAATTCATGCACATTAAAAGGGGATTAGTTAGAGGAAATAATTTAATATTGCTATTTGCCCTTTCTCTATAATAGAAGTGTCAGAGATGAAAGAAAATTAGTAAAATGTATAAGAAAACCTCCCTCCTGTCAGAGTCTGGGGCACACCATGGGACCCAGAGTCAAGTCCCTGCCCACCCACATGTGCCGCAAAATTGCGTGAGACCCAGACCTGGCGGGCCCCCACCCCTCAATGGGATAGATCCAGACCTGGCTAGTCCCACCCTTGTCAAGCCCCGCTGGGCAGGAAATGTAGCCTCAGGTCCCTTGGCCTGGTGCCAGGACGGGGAGCATGGCCTGAGGTCCCCCAGCCCAGACCGGGGTGGGGGGGCGTGCCTTGAGGTCCCCTGTCAAGCCCCGCCAGGTATGGGAGATGGCCTGAGATCCCATCAAGCCCCGCTGGGTGGGGGGCATGGCCTGAGGTCCCCCATCAAGTCCTGCCAGGCGGGGGGCGAAGGGGGGGCACACAGCCTCAAGTCCCCCGGCCCGGCACTGGGAGGGGGTAACAGCCTCAGGTCCCCTGTCAAGCCCCATTGGCAGGGGGGTGCAGCCTCAGGTCCCCCCTGGGTGGGGGGTGCGGCCTGAGTTCCCCTGACCTAGCACTGGGGGTGCACCTTGAGGTCCCCTGTCAAGCCCCGCTAGGCAGGGGGTGCAGCCTCAGGTCCCCTGGCTCGGTGCCGGGGTGGGGGCACGGCCTGAAGTCCCCTGTCAAGCCCCACCTGGTGGGGGGCATGGCCTGAGGTCCCCCTGCCTGGCACTGGGGCCGGGGGAGCAGCCTGAGGTCCCCTAGCCCAGCACCAGGATGGGAAGCGCAAATTGAGTTCCCCTGTCAAGCCCTGCCGGGTGGGGGATGCAGCCTGAGGTCCCCTGTCAAGCCCCACAGGGTCAAGGGAGGGTGTAGCCTCAGGTCCCTGCTGATTGCTTTTTAAGGCTCGTTATGGGAACTTGGCCTCAGCTGTGGGTGCAGCCATCTTTGTGACGGAGTGATGGTTAATTAGCATATTCCCTCTTTATTAGATAGGATGATTCTGTGTTTCTGGATTTTTTACTAACTCTTAAAACCCATTATCATTCATATCTGGAGCAAACAAGACAGCTTAAAGGAGGATTTTCCACGATATCATCGTGGCTACTACTGTAAACTTTAAGGGAAAAATAGTTACGGTTGGTAAGTAAAATGCCATAGTCTTCCACTGACATTCCCTATGTTCTTAGTTATACCACATTAGTAGCTAAATCTATCACAATCCTTGGCAGGGTAAATGGAAAATCCCTCCAATAGATGTCTTTGTCACCATCCTAACCCCCTGTGGCACCAAACACTGAACCTAGAGTTAGTTCAATTATCACTGAGGATGTGAAATTCTAATTAAATAAACAAATTAAATGTAAGTGCTTGCCAAGTTCTAAATTGTTTAAAAACATTATTTCAATCCTCACAATTAATATTATCCCAATTAAACAAAATAGAAAGAAAGACTCGGAGAAACCAAGATGGCGGCATAGGTAAACACCTAAACTGCTGCCTCGCACAACAATTTCAAAACTACAACTAAAAGACAAAATGGACATCATCCGGAACCACAGGAAGGCTGGCGGAGTGGAAATTCTACAACTAGAAGGAAAAAGAAAAGCACACTGAGACTCACAGGAGCTGCGGAAGGCAGAGGTACAGCGGCGCACACGAGGAGAAGACTAGCAACTGAGTGCGTGGCTGGCTTTCTCAAGCGGGAGGGAGACAAAAGCTCCCAACTGTGCTGAACTCCAGTTCCGGGCGAGACTCTGGGGACCGAGACTCATTCAGGGAGAAACTGGACTGTCTGGCAGTGGGCAAAACTCGAGGGCGGCTTTCTCTCAGAGGTGCTTGCAGTGATTACCACAGGACACTGAGACCCAGGGACCTCTTAGGGAAGGGCTGATGGGAAGCCATTGCTGTGTGCTCTGCCCTGAGATCCCACCCCACGAAGCCATTGTTGTTTGCTCTGCCCTGAGACTCCACCCCATCCAAGCTGAGCGCAGAGGCTTTTGCATATGAATAAATAGCCTGGTCCTTTGAATTCTAATCTTACCTAACAAACTGCAGCTGAGTCAGTGAGACCCAGAACATCCAAAAGAAGGCCCAAGGCCCCACAGCAGCTTGCATTGCTTCACAGCTGGGCCTCATCTGGGCACCTCCAAAACCCAAACAAAGAAGAGGAATCTGCAGATCTCTCCATAGCTCCTCCTGGGTGGCCTCAGGCAGAGGCTAAATTAGCACCTACTTGGAGATCCAAGAGCCAGTGGTCAGAGTGGGACCATCCAGATTACAACTCCTCAGATCCATAAGGAACACACTTTTGTCTCATAAGGGTGTCTCCAGCACAGAAGTTCTCCCATCATAGACAAAGCTGATCCTCACAGCCAATTGGCCTAGAGGTCAATTCCTCCCAGTGATTCCAACAACAATCAAGGCTTAGCTACAACAAGGCTGAGCACACAGTCCACAAAGGGGTGCACCAAGAGTGTCCACCTCAGGTAACTGGGGAGGCTGAGCCACTGGGCCCTATCAGATACCTAGCACACAAAGCCACTCTATCAATCAGGGAAGCAACCAAAATGCGTAGACAAAGAAACAGGTCACAAATGAAAGAAATGGAGGAAAGCAAACTACTGAATATAGAGTTCAAAACCACGGTTATAAGTTTTTCAAGAATTTTCTAGAAAAGGCCAATAAATTTAGTGAGACCCTCAAGGATATGAAAAAGGACCAACTAGAAATTAAGCATACACTGACTGAAATAAAAAATAATATACAGAGATCCAACAGCATACTAGAGGATCACAAGAATCAAGTCAAAGATTTGAAATACAAAGAAGCAAAAAACACACAACTGGAAAAGCAAAAAGAAAAAATAATCCAAAAATATGAAGATAGTGTAAGGAGCTTCTGAGACAACTTCAAGCATACCAACATATGAATTATGGGGGTGCCAGAAGAAGAGAGAGAGCAAGATATTGAAAACCTATTTGAAGAAATAATGACAGAAAACTTCCCCCACCTGGTGAAAAGAAATGGATTTACAAGTCCAGGAAGTGCACAGAACCCCAAACAAAAGGAATCCAAAGAGGACCACACCAAGACACATCATAATTAAAATGCCAAGAGCAAAAGACAAAGAGAGAATATTAAAAGCAGCAAGAGAAAAAGTTACCTACAAGGGAGCACCCATACGAATGTCAGCTGATTTCTCAACAGAAACTATGCAGGCCAGAAGGGAGTGGCAAGAAATATTCAAAGTGATGAATAGCAAGAACCTACAACCAAGATTACTCTATGCAGCAAAGCTATCATTCAGAATTGAAGGGCAGATAAAGAGCTTCACAGATAAGAAAAAGCTAAAGGAGTTCATCACCACCAAACCAGTATTATATGAAATGCTGAAAGGTATTCTTAAAGAGGAAGAATAAAAAGGTAAAGATAAAAATTATGAACAACAAATACATATCTATCAACAAGTGAATCTAAAAATCAAGTGAATAAAAAATCTGAAGAATAGAATGGACTGGTGAATATAATAGAATCAGGGGCATAGAAAGGGAGTGGACTGACAATTATCAGAGGGAAAGGGGTGTGGGGGGTGCAGGAAGAGACTGGACAAAAATTGTACACCTATGGATGAGGACAGTGGGGGCGGGGGGGGGGGGAGTAAGGGCAGAGGGTGGGGTGGGATCTGGGTGGAGGGGAGCTATGGGGGGAAAAAAAGAGGAACAATTGTAATAATCTGAATAAAGATTTATTAAAAAAAAAAAAAAAAAAGAAAGAAAGACTCGTTACTAGGAAAAAGTCACACCATTTTTAGGTGGCTTAGTAAGGTCAGAATTCAACCCAGATTTGCCAAACACCAAAACCCGTGCTCTTATTTGTGCAATTCTCTGAGAGCAGAATTCATACTCAGTTCTCTCTCCTCCCCGGGAGTCTTAGAAACATTTCCACTTACTTTATACTACAGCGACAGCATTTTTTCCCATCCTTTAAACCAGTTTCCTTTCTTCCTTTTTTTTCTCTTTACATACTGTATACAAAGAAGAACCTTGACTTTGTTCTTGTATTCAAATTTTTCCCTCTTATAAGTGTTACTATTAATGCTACAGGCACATCATCTCTTCAAGTCAAGAGTAAACAGCAAACTTCTCTGCCCTTTGCTGATCACTGAAAGGTCTTAGCTACTGGTCTCAAGACTAGAGAACAGCTGTATATGTACAATGAGCTAGACAAAGAGGCTAGTTTCTCCTCAGCCTTAGGTAACAAATGCTGATAATGTGTCTGCTCAAACAGTCTATCTGAAATTACCGGCTTCTTCACTTTTACACAAGAAGTGATGAGAACCACGGTAAAATGCAAAAACATGATACAATTTCCAATGGATTTGCTTAGATAGCTTTCAAAATAATCAATACAAAGTAGTTTAATGAAGTTATTGCTGAAGGCATCTCACTAAAGAGCTGATTCTATGAATCATGGGTGCCACTTTTGAAGGAACAATGATAACATTTGGGACACAGTTTTATTATAGTTTCTTTGTGGAGCCTTTTCCTCAAACCTAAACCTTTTTTAATGTCCTTTCCTCAATGGTGTTCACTTGCTAATATTTTTAGGATCCAGGTTCTAAAATTTAGACAGTAGGAGGTATTGCAAACATACAGAACCTTGAAAATTGTTGTACAACATATACTGATTGGAAATGAGAAAAAATAAGCAAAAAATATTTGGCATGTACTTAGACTGAAAGAAGCAAAGACTTTTCTGTATTTGAAAAGAGACAGATCACATGCCTGAGCAAATACATTCCTTTTCACCACACAAGTAGTATGTGCACATGTATATGTATATCTGTACACACTGTCATATCCTCCATCTATTTTTCTAAGGGACTATTCATCTCATCCCTTCTTATGTTCCCCTACTAAGATCCTATATAATAAAAAGCTAATATATAAATTGACCAAACGGTGGAACAACTGGTCACTATGACGCACACTGACCACCAAGGGGCAGACGCTCAATGCAGGAGCTGCCCCCTGGTGGTCAGTGCGCTCAGCCAGAAGCTGGGCTCACGACCAGCAAGCACAGTGGCGGGAGCCTCTCCTGCCTCCATGGCAGCGCTAAGGACCTCTGGGGGATGTCCGACTGCCTGCTTAGGCCCGCTCCCTGCTGGGAGCGGGTCTAAGCCAGCAGTCGGACATCCCCCAAAGGGTCCTGGAATGCGAGAGGGTGCAGGCTGGGCTGAGGGACCCACCCTCAGTGCATGAATGTCGTGCACCAGGCCTCTAGTGGTATATAAGTGCTCATATCTCACCATTTTTGGGGATGTTTCCTTTTTTATTCTCTATAATATCCCTATGCGTATAACATTAAAATGAATAAATCTGTACACTTGTTTCCTGTTAATCTACCTGTTGTCAATTCATTTCATAAACCCAGCTATCAAACCTATGAGGGTAGAGGGATAGTCCTTTCCTCCCCAACAGTTTGAAATGTTTAATGAGGAACCCAAGATTCCCGCAATGGGGTCTTTTACCAACTTCTTAAACTCCTGTAGAAACAGATGTAATGAGTCAATACATTTAGGAAAACTTATCCTTCAAGGTAATTTTTTTATATCACTAATATTTACCTTATTTTATTCAATCTAGTCTTGTTATAGATAACCTCTAATCATTAAACTACAGGTTTAAGGTAGCCCTGAATGAGCTTTTTAAAATTTAGTGTAAACATTTTAAAATATAGTGTACAAGTGTAAATATAGGGTAAATATCCTCAGCTAAGGCTCCATGCACCAAAGAACTCAGAAAATAATATTGAGCGTCTATTTTCTCAATTATCCCAAAGACAGCACATAATCAGTAGACTCTCTAGATGCACAGGAGAGAAAATTCGTTCCATGGAGTAGATGCTTTGAGATATTGAAGGGCAATTCTCTGGTGGAGCCTAATTAAGAAATGACCAGACCAGATTCACGAATGCAGAGTGTTTGTATTTGTGTAGTTGTGGTTTCCCAGCTGTAAAAAAGCAATGTTTCCAGGAAAACACACTCTCAAAAAAGAACATTAACATTGTGTCTGGTAGCCTGTGTAATTAGGCTCTGAAAAGACTGCTAAGAGTCCTTCAGAAAAAAAAAAAAAAAAAATGAACAAGGACGGAGACCAGTCATGTTTTGAAACTAGACGTTCTACACGTTAACTATCTTCACATTACTAAAGCACATTTATTCTATTTTATTTCAAAGTTTCAATTTCAAAACATTACAGTGACTTATATAAGAACATGTGGTAATATACAGTTATACTTTACCTAAATATATTAATCCAAACCCTCCAGAACCAATCATCTTGCCCAGCACCCATTGCTTTCCTTCCATATCATCCAGAACCTTGCCTTCTGGAAGTGGGACAGGAAGTTTGTATTTCTCATTTCTTCTTGGTGGCATCACTTCTGCTGGCAGAAGAGGGGAGAGGCCAGGGATTAAAAATAGAAACAACAGCAACAAAATATTCCGGTTAATATACATTTCTCAAAATATCTTCTAGGGGGGGGCACTTTCCCAGGTTCCTAGAAATTAGGATTCTGGTCAATTGGGTCTGTTCAAACGGAAGCTTCACATATATTACAATGTTGAAATCTAGGAGGTACTGATGGTAAAAAAAAATAAACAGACAAACATAACACAAAATACAAACCTGTTTAACTTAATGCAACATTTCCAAAATTCATTTGGGGGTCTATAATACTATTAACACCTTAAGAACTGAGTTCACAATTTCTGATGAAAAAGAGAGAATTTTACATATTCCTTTCATTGACATGAGGTCTTGGGTCACTAGGAAAGAATACAACTATGGATTGTGAAAATGGCAATGTACACCATTGCCAAACACAGCAAATGGCACGGAGTATTTGTTAAAGAAGCTGGGGATTTTCATGGATTTATAATTTATAAAAGGACTTATAATTTAGCAGAAGTCTAGGCCACTGGGCAGTTTCAGGCCTGCACACGCCTCCTTCAGCTTCTTTCGGTTTTTCTATAGCCTGTCCCTTCCCACCTTCACCAACGTGAAAACTGCCCTGCCTGAGAGATTAGTGTGGTATTGGCAACAGCAAAAGCATGGGCTCCACAGAACAGTCACACAATTTTAATCAATTAATTATAATTGAACACAGGTTAGTGAATTTCACAATTAGAGATTTTGCACTGGAAGAGAACATTTCTTTGGGGGTGGAGGGGGACAGCATATATGCCTGAAACCAATTTAAATGTGAAGGTAACTGCAATCCTGTATTTCCAAATAATTTCTTAAAAGTGTTGAGAGCTTCTGAATAAAAATTAATGTAAAGTTCCGTTGTATCATCTTCCCATCTTCCAAATGAGAACGTTTCTGTTCCTTTTAATAGGTTTTCTGTCCTTCACTTACTTTAATCCAGTGTCCGGCTATCTTTTACAGCAAGGTCTCAGGTAGTGCAAAGAAACAGCTGACACCTTTCAGGATATTCACCTGTCCTCCTCCTATGGAGCCCAGGGAAGCCGGGAAGTTAGATGGTGAACTGAGCCCAAAGTAGAAAAAAGTTTTGTGGGGGTTCCCCCTGAACCAGTACTTTGTATTTACTAGTGTCCACTACATATTCGCTGGTTTAAAACCTAAAGTCTCCAAAGAACAACGTTCAGCTGGGCAAAAATTCTAAATAAGTCTAAAGTGGAGGGAGGCAGTTGGCATGCAAACTTGAGACCCGAAATGAAACTGACTATGACACGCACATCCTGGGCGCGGATCCCGAGCTCCCTTTCCCCGCAGCCTCCCTCCAGGCCAGTGCCCGGGTGTTCTGCTTCTGGACTTCATCCCGCGGCTGTGAAAAAAGCTCACCGCAGCTTCCGGGGGACAAACCGGTACCCAGAACCTGAACACGAGCCAGGACTGGGCGTGGGGCGCGCGGCAGGGGCGGGAGCGCGCGGCCCAGCACCCGGTTCGCGGGGAAGGCCGGCCGACCCAGCGCGCAGCCTGCGGGCGCCTGGAGACTGGCTTCCCGCCTCTCGCTCTCCCGGGACCGAACAGAGGGAACCCTACCCGCTTCCCCGCCGGCGCTTCGGGCAAACGCGAGTTAAAGGGGGCGCCGGGTTCTCACTCGAGTTAGGAAAAAGTCAGGAACCAACCGCGGAAGCAGGGACTCTCCGGGCCAGCGTCTCCCTCCGAAGGCGGCTCCTCCCGGGCCTGGGGTGCGGCACGGGCGGGGCCGGCGGAGAGACTGCGGGAGACGCCTGCACCCGCAGCTGGAGGAGGAACACGGGCCCTTGGCGTCCAAACCGCGCGCTCGCTCCCCGCTGCCCTCGCGGGGCCGGGCGGGGCCGCGGGCCTCCAATCCCGCGGGGAGGCGGGTCCTGCGCCGGGGCCGCCCCAGGCAGGGGCCAAACGGACTTGGCCGCACCTGGGCCCGCTGCGCCGGCACCGCCTCGCTCGGGGCGGAGACGCCGGCGCTGGGCCCGCGGATTGCCGGGCAGGCCGCGGCCGGTGCTGTCCTGGGGCCTGTCCGCGCTGCCGGGCCGCTGAGGGGAAGAGGAAGCGGCGGGTCGGAGAGCTGGTTCACACCACGCACCTCGCCCGCCAGCCTGGAAGCTCAGCCCTCAATTCCGTGGGAAACATCCAGGACGCACATTTGTGTAGGTGGGATTTTAGGTCTCTTGTTCAATGACCTAAGGCCTAGGGAAAAACACTTACAAAACATTTTAATAACCTACTAATGTCTTTAACCTGAACTCAAAACTTCTGGGTAAGGGTAATGCTTTCTACGTAACCAGAATTTCCAACTCAATCACCAAGTACTGACCAAGCACTTCCCAGAAAACTAACACACTAGCGAGGCCCTGGGGAGCAGCAGGCCTGGTGTGAGCAGGTGCTGCAACACAGCCTTTAGGCTCTAAGAGGTATACTGGCTCAAGACCGATTTACAAATTGGATAATCTTGTCTTTACTTTTATTTTTCAGTTACAGTTTATGTTTAATATTGGTTTGTATTAGGTTCAGGTGTACAGTGTAGTGGTTTGACCATCACATACTTTACAAAGTGTTCCCCCAGATGTTTCCAGTACCCACCGGGCAATATAGTTACTACAATATTATTGACTATATTCCCTATGCTGTACTTTACATCCCCATATTATTGACTATATTCCCTATGCTGTGCTTTACATCCCCGTGACTGTTCTGTAACTACCAATGTGTATTTCTTAATCCCGTGACCTATTTTTCACCCATCCCCTTACCCCCCTACCCTCTGGCAACTATCAGTCTATTCTCTATGAGCCTGCTTCTAATTTTGTTCATTTTATTTCACATATAAATGAAATCATATGGCATTTGTCTTTCTCTGTCTGACTTATTTCACTTAGCCTAATACCCTCTAGGTCCATCCATGCTGTCACAAATGGTAAGATTTCTTTTTTTTTTTCTTTTAATGGCAGAATAATACTCCTGTGTGTATATGTACCACCACTTTTTATCCAGTTGTCGATTGATGGGCAATTGGGTTGCTTCCACATCTTGGTTATTATAAATAACGCCCCATTTCCAAATTGGATAATCTTGATTAAATGTAATTACAAACTGCAATTTTGTTGTCTGCGAAATGGAAATAACCCTAGTTATTTAGGTTATAAGGTTCGTTAAAGAAAAATTGTCTGACGTTAAATTGTAAGGAAAGTTTTATTCAGAGGGTTGCAATAGGAGAAAGGCCTACGCTCAATTCCCAATACAGTCCAAAGTGGGAATTTACAGCCAAGAAGCAGTGGATAGAATATTACTAAGAGGAAACAGCAGGAGTAAGGGGAGAATTCCGGCTTAACTGAGCCAACAGGATTCTGTAGCAGGCCAGGGTGATCAGACATCTCGGGGGTCATGGGGGATGAGGAACTCCATTAGATTTAGGGGTCTGATCAGTTGTGGAGGATGGGGGATTCTGGCTACACTGACTTAACAGGATGCGTGCTAAAACTGGACAATTGTAGAGAGAACATGGAAGTCCAAAAAGAGTTCAGGGAAGCCTGATCAGAGTTTAGTCAAGGAGAAGGTCTTTGTCAGGTTCAGTTACAAGACTATTACGACAATTGAGACAATTATGTTAAGTAGTTTCTAACACATAATGACCCATAGTAAGCTTATAATATTTTAGGGTAGACAAAACAAATGCTCAGAAAGCAATTACTAAGCAATATATCAACTTCCTCTGTAGGAAGTCAGTAAGTGCTTGGGATGCAAACACTGAAAGGAAAAATCAAAGTCCTTTAATGACTTTGATGGAATAGGTTTTAGGACTACCTACATCTCTCAGACTGTCACCAAATGAAAGATTGCATAAAGAAACATTTCTTTAAAAGCACTTGGTGCTGTAGCTATGAAAATATCTTTTAAAGGAACTCCACAGTCTTTAGGTAGTAGTCATTCACAAATCCAACAATGCCCATTCTTATTTGGACATCTGTAATAGATACTATCGGTTGCCTATCCAAAGGTTCATATGGGCATTCTCTCTCCCCTTCCAGATTTGTGTGGGCTTCTGTCCCTTTCCCCAGGTTACGTTCTTTGGGAAGATGCAGCTCCAAAATCCGTCGTAACCGATTAGGTTTTGAGGGGAGGGACCTACATGGCTCCTCTCTCACACCTGTATACCCCGTCTTTTAGTGTCACAGCCCTTTCAGGTTGCCACAACAGAATACCAGAGGTTATGTGGTTTATAAACAACAAACGTTTATGTCTCATATTTCTGAAGGCTGGGAGTTTATGATTGAGTCACCTCCCAAAGGTCCCATCTCCAAATACTGCGGATTAGGTTTCAACATACGAATTTTAGGAGGACACAGACATTCGGTTAGTAAGTCCTATTAGCTCAACCTTCAAAATAGATCTAGAATCCATCACTTCTCACCACCCCTACTGCTATCATCCTAGTCCAAACCATCGTCTCTTTCCTGGATAATTGTAGTACCTCCATAAATCCTATCCCAGTTCCTACCCATCAACCCCTTTAGTCTGTTCACAACAAACAGCCACATTATCTTTTTAAAAGCTTAAATTAGATCATTTCTCTGCTCAAAACATTTCAGTGTCAATCTAGTTCACTCTCTATTAGCCAGTTCTTACTATGACCTCAAACAGCGTTTGCAACCTTGGCACAATTGACATTTGGGCCAGATAATTCTTTGTCGAGAAAGGGAAGATGGTTAAAAGGTGAACTCTCCTGTGCGTTGTAGGTTAGTTAGCAGCAACCCAGGACTCCCCACCACTCCTTCCTTTGTAAGTCATGATAACCCGACATTACCAAAACGTGTACCCTCAGCCCTTAACTCTTACCCCTCATAAAAATGTTCTTCAAGTTGATATAGATGTAACTCTAAATATAACAGCTAATTTTTTTTAATTTTGGAAGAAAACCTAGAAGAAAGTCTTTATGATTATGGATTTGGTAAATCTTTGTGATCTTTGAGTTTGTGTAATTAGGATGTACCACCACTCCAAAAATAGCTGAAAGTCTAAAAGAAGAAATTGATAAATTAACTTCATTAAAATTAGAAACTTAATTGCTCTTCAAAAAGCATTTTTCAGATACCAAGTTTTGGTAATTGTGTGGAGTAATTGGAACTCTTCCATTGCTGGTGGAGATCCATAATGGTACAACCACTTTGGAAAACTGTGTTTCATATGATATTAATCATATAAATAATATGTGACCCTGGAATCATCTTCCTTAGTATTTACCCAAGAGAAATGTAAAACTACATGTCCACAAAGATGTGTTATGTGAATGTTTATAGCAGTTTCTTATGTAATAGCCAAAAACTGGAAACAACTCGCGTTCTCATCAGCTAGTGAATGGATACAAAAATTTGTGGTATACAGCATACCTCTATACTATGGAATATCACTCAGTAATAAAACGAAACAAACTACTGATACAAGCAAAAACCTGGATGGCTATCAAAAGCATGATGCTGTGTGAAGGAAAAAAGCCACAAAGAGTACATACTGCAAAATTCCATTGAAATTGCCAGGGGTTCGGTTGGGGCATGGGATTGACTGCAAAGGGGCTAATACAACTTTTTGGAGTGATAGAAATGCTTAATTTCTTGATTGTGGTAGTGATTACAGGATTATACATCTGTCAAAACTCATTTAATTGTACTCTTAAAATTTATGAATTGTATGAGATGTAAATAAAATTAGATGTAATACCTCAATAAAAGTAACTTAAAAGGTCCTAACCTGTTTGGCTCAGTGGATAGAGCGTCGGCCTGCAAACTGAAGGGTCCCAGGTTCTATTCCAGTCAAGGGCATGTACCTTGGTTGCGGGCACATACCCAGTAGGGAGTGTGCAGGAGGCAGCTGATCGATGTTTCTAACTCTCTATCCCTCTTCCTTCCTCTCTGTTAAAAATCAACAAAAAATATATATATTTTTAAAACTGACTTAAAAGAATGGCCAAAGAGAATGATGGGAAGAACCTGAGTCCTTGAGACCATTACTGAACTATTCATTTAATTGACATTGAAGCCAGGGTACTTTTCATATTCAGTCATGACCATGACGAGCTAAGTGTCTTACTGTTTAAGCCACTCGCATTGATTTTTATGTTTCTCACATCCAAAATCTTCTAACAGATGAAATAATAAAGGTTCATGTGCCAGTGAATATAAAATGTTAACAAATTTTTACTGAATGAAAATGGGAACAGAAGTGCAGGTAAAGCTGTACTGAGAATATGTGGGGTTTTTAAGTGTTAGGATTTAATGCAGAATTTTATGATTCAGAGCATATTGCTGTGTGTATGTTTCAAGATGAAAACTGACAGAATATAGAAATACAAATTTTGGAACTAGTGAAAGAACATCTTCTGAATGAACATGATGAGAAACAAGAAAGAAAAGAGAATCTAGACATAAAAGTACTAAAGTATGAGTTGTCAGAGACAAAAAATAGGGAAAACAAGGTTTTCAAACAGTGCAATTTTGATCAGTCTTACAGACTGAATGATTCACCACAAACACACACAAAAGGACTTTCTTGGCAGTATGCCATCTTGTAGGTATGGCATGGATTCTGCTTTTCAAAGAACCAGGTGCTGTAAAATGCTTACACTGGTTCAAAGAAAAAAGAAAAACCTAAGCATTTAGTGAGCATACTTTACAAGGCCAAGATCATTTCAAATCAATTAAAGTGTTAAAGATGTTGCATAGACAAAACATTTAGAAAAATCCAATCTTTGTTATTTAATGTAAGAAAGGAGATCACTTCACTGGAAACGTTTTGCCTGCCAAAGAAGAGCTAGTTTTTATTTTATAAAAACTAGGTCATTTGCACTCATAAATGCACAATCCCTGGAGAGCCGTTACTGACACAGAAACTTTGAAAAGAGTAGTATTCAGATAAATAGAATCGCAAACCTATCATATGTTACAACCAGACCAAATATCTACTGCATTCTTTACATATAAGACCATGACAAAGTATGAACTAAAAAGACATAATTCTTGATTGTCCATATAAATGAAAGACAAGGATACAAAAAACTCATTTAAAATGTCATCTTTGAGTATGTCAACAGGCTCCATAAACTAAATGTGGTATAATGTGATATTGGCTAGCCAAAAGTGGTGTTCATCCCACCCTGTCTATTCCCCTAATATAAGCATCATGAAAGGTTAATCAAAAGCACAAGCTAGAAAAGGCGGAAGGATGAAGACTTGTTAGGAGGCAGAAGGAGGTAAGGAAAAACATTTCATGAAGGGGAGGATTTATGTCAAGTCCTGAATATGAAGAACCTTAATTTGTTTTAAGACCCTAGAAGGACAATGGTGAGAGATGGTGATAGCAGCAGGTAATCCTGGAGAGGTGTGCAAAGGACAGATAATGCTGAAGTTTGTGAGTTTAAAGATTTTTGTCTTTTTTCTAAGTAAAATGTGTCTGAAGAATTTAAACAAGGAAATGACATGGTACTATCTACATTTCAAGAACACTATAGCTACTGAGTAATTATTCTCTAAATGATTCATAGTGAGAGATGGCAAAAATGTGTACGCACTTACCTAGACTTCAGAAATTATTTTAAAAGCAGCTACATTATCTGCACTCACATAGGGTGAGAGCTTGAGGTACTTTATTTCTATGACAGAGGAAAGAATTATTCCAGAAACCTTGAGATTAGGGATGATATCAAAATTACAGTATTACATTGTAACTTTACCTATTTATCACTTGATCCAGACAGGGGAGATACTAGTAGGAATCATATCAGGTTAACAGAAACCATATCCATTTCTATTTGGCCATAAAACAAGACTGGGAAAATACAGATAGCTTTCTATGGATGACCAAACTGAGAAAAAATACCATACTTATGGAAAGTTCCTATAATTTAGACTATAATCCTTCTTCAAAAAAGCAAAACTACCTTCTTTTAAAAATAAATTTACTACAATAAACAGAAAACCATTCTAAAAATTCTTTGATTTATATGTGCAACAAAATTAAAGACATCTGTACCTATGAAACTAAAAATAGTATGTATTAATTTCCTATTATTATTTAATAAATTACCACAAAATTATTACTTAAACAATACAAATGTATTCTCTTTCAAGGCTGGAGGTTAGAATTCTTAAAATCAAAATGTCAGTAGGGCTGTGTTCCTCCTGGAAACTGTATGGGAGAATGCACTTCTTTGAATTTTCTAGCTTCTGCAGGCTACCTGCATTGTTTGGCTTATGGCCCCATGCTCCATTTTCAAAGCAAGCAGTATAGCATCTTTCATTATTCTCCTACGCTGACCCTCCTTATTCCTCTGATAAGGGCCCTTATCATGATACTAGTGCCCTGGTGCATGGATTTGTGCACATTGAAAAAGGAAATTAATTAGAAGGTGGCCGGCTGGGCAGGACTGGACGAGATGGGCCCGAAATGCCATGGAGCCAATCACCTGTGGTCCCTTCCCACCCAGCCGCACCTGGGATGGCGCAGCTGCTCAAAGGGCATCTGCAGAGTGAGCGGAGTCCTTCCAGCAGGTGGGGTCCCTTAGCCTGGCCTATGGGGATGGGGCTGAAACCGGCTCTCCTGCATCCCCCAAGGGGTCCTGGATTGTGAGAGGGTGGTTCTCAGGTGACACACCCTGGAATTGGGCTCCCTCCTCTCTGGTTCTGGGTCTGTTCCCTGGTGGTCAGTGCGCATCATAGCTACTGGTCGGGCGGTTGAATGGTCGGGCGGTCAGCCGGCCGGTCGCTTAGGCATATATATATATATATATAGATTAAGCTCACCCAGATAATCCAGAATGATCTTCCCATCTCAAGATCCTTAAAGTAATCACATCTGCAAGTACTATTTACTATGCAAAAGAACATACTCCATTTCCAGAGATTAGAACCTGGACATCTTGTGGGGAGTGGAGGGTATTATTATTTTGACTACCACAAAGCATTCTAGAAAAAAAATTATCTTGGACCAAAAAGAAAGAGATAAATAATATAACCTAAATTATAAACCAAGAAAAAAGTACTCAATTTGTTACATCTAAAATAGCAACTTTTGTTATATAGAAAAACTTACAAAATTCTTTTAGAATTCAAGCAAAAGGACAGATAATAAACTTCAAAGATAAGACAAAACATCCATAAACTATCAGTGCAAAAATACAAAATTGGATGGTCCTCAAAGATTCTTCTCTGACACTAAATTAAAAAAAAAGGAGTGTCAATCACAAAGTTGTAAATAAAATGACTGTGACTTAAGAATGCTAAATACAGTCAAGTTTTCTTATGAATGAGGGCAAAAATAGATTGTGTTAAAGTCAGAAGATATGCTAAGAAACCTTCCTGAGTAAAATAACTAAAAACCTGAAGAAAGCCTTTTAAAATGAGTCAAAATAAGAGCAAAGTTTCTATTGTATCTATTCATAACCACACCACATTCTATGAAAGGGAATTTTATTTGCCAACACCTTGAAGGGAAAATTGCTCTGCAGAATTGAGAAAAAGTATGGAGTTCTTGGAGGTTGCCCAAGAGCAAGAGTGGAGGAAGCGAACCAGAAAGGGGAAAAATCAGTCTGCACATTGGTTTGAGGCTGGATGTTAGATCAGGTAAGAGGTCACTATGGAGACACTGGTTGTGGGGTGGACCAAGGACTTCAGGAATAATTTTGTCTATTGGTTCATTCAAAGTTGTTTGGATTTCAAGAATTGCAACTCCTCTCTTATCTCTCTTGTATTCTGTTTAGTTTGTGTGACTGTATAAATGGAAGAGTCCATGTTCTATATCTGAACAGAGATAGTAACCATGAGAACGTAATTGCCTGAAAATCCATAGAAATTTTAGGAAAGGGTCTTTTTACCTAGATCTTGAAAGGATGGGAAGCACTATCTATCATTTGGATTGCACATGAATAATGAAAATTACAGCTGGAAGATACTGGTGCTAAGAACATTAATGATCTGAAATCTAATTAATTATTTTAAGTATCATTTCAAAATGTATTTAAAAGCTTTATTTGACCTCTCAACTTCAATGATTTTTTTTCTTCACTCTTACTGAAGTCAATCATTCTGAGGGAAAGGAGGAAATGGCATTCATACTCTTGCTGTCAACACCAAAATAAAATAAAATAAAATAAAATAAATAAAATAAAATAAAAAAATGCATCACTTTCCATCTCAGTTCTCTTCTTTGGACTTCCAACACACCACACTCTCTCTGTGCTCCTTCTAGACCACTGGCTTTTCCTTCTAAATCTATGTCACGTAATCTGCCTCTGCTGACACTGAGCATCTTTCATTCCATCTAGTCCCAGGGCTAGAAAGTGTATACCCCCAGTTGTTTCAGTTACCATTTGGAGTGGTAAGCAATCCAAATGTAGTGGCGTGAAACAACAGTTATGTTATTATGCTCACATATTCTATGTGTGGGCTCTTGGAAAGGGCACAGAGAGGATGATTTGCAGGCTGGACATCACCTGCAGCCTGAGGGCTAGAATCAGCTGACAGTTTGATCACTCACATGTTTGGACTAGAAGACCAAGACCAGTGACTGTGTCTTGACTTCCTCAGGGCATGTCAGCCTCAGGGTATTGGTACTTTTTACTTGGTGGCTCAGAGCATTAAGAGAGAGTGTTCTAAAGAACAGACAGAATTGCATTGCCTTTTCTTATCCAGCCTCAGAAGTCACATGCATAACTTACACCCCATGCTATTGATTACAAGCAAATCACAAGCTTGTCAATATTTCAGAAGAGACATAGCTCCACTTCTAGATGGGTGTACTGTCAAGATCAAAAGAGAGAAGAGCTTGTGGGATGGGAGAGATTGTTGCTGCCATCTTTGAAAAGTGAAATCTGACACAAGTTTTGATCAATGTAGTGAATTCCAAGCTTATGTATTTACTTTCCTACTTAATATTTCTACAGGAATCTAATAGGCATTTCAATTATCACCTGACCAAAGAAAAAATATGATTTTTTTTGTCCATGCCAGATTTGGGGATTATGGCATGACCATAAAAGGATAATTAGCTTAAGGTTATTAGATCCGGGGAAATACCTACATGCAATATCTCTGTGCATAATCACTGAGCAAAACCTTGATATCAGTATCAAACTGATAACAGCTAAAGAAGTCCTCAGGCAACTTAAATGTAGCAATAGCTTTATTATAGGTAGAGGTCTTTTAACCACTGCAGAGGGAAAAAATAAAATCACAGGCATCATTCCTGAGGCCACCTACTAAAAGAGCTGACTCTGAGGCTGACCTGGGTTGCTAACTTTGATGAGAAATAAAGTGTTAGAAATAATCTTAACTGGCCTCTGAAGAGTCTTCTGGTAAACGGGACAGGACAGAAATTCAGAATGCAAGAAAATATGAGACTTTAATGGCTCTAGAGTTCAAATAATATTCAGAAAGGATAAACAACAATGATAAATGGTGTGTGGGATGTTTCAGAATCTCAGAAAGCATTTTTAAGGGCCAGGTACGTGCCTTTTTCATCCAGATACCCAAGGAAAAGTTAGATAACTAAAAGATAACAGTAAACAATCAAAGACAATGTATACCAGGATCAACAGAGCCCAGAACCAAAGTGGCCATTCTGATACAAAACAAAACAAAACAAAACAAAACAAAAACAAAACAAAACAAATAAACAATAATACCTAGGAACCTCACTATGACAAGGGAGGCAGTCTATGTCTGTCTTAGCATAACAATCTGAATAGTTTCATCTGGTCATTAAAAAATAATGTGGCTGCCCTAACCGGTTTGGCTCAGTGGATAGAGCGTCGGCCTGCGGACTGAAAGGTCCCAGGTTTGATTCCGGTCAAGGGCATGTACCTTGGTTGCAGGTGCGTCCCCGGTGGGGAGTGTGCAGAAGGCAGCTGATCGATGTTTCTCTCTCATCGATGTTTCTAACTCTCTATCCCTCCCCCTTCCTCTCTGTAAAAATCAATAAAATATATTAAAAAAAATAATAATGTGGCTAAGCCCGGCCAGTGGGGCTCAGTGGTTGTGTGTTGAATCAGGAGGTCATTATTCAATTCTGATCTCCAGTAGAGGGCATGCAGGAGGCAGCCAATCAATGATTGTCTCTCATTATTGATGTTTCTATCTTTCTCCCTCTCCCTTCCTCTCTAAAATCCATAAAAAATATATTTTAAAAAAAGATTGTGGTTAATACAAGAAAATAGGGCAATATCTTGCAAGCTCTTACTAGCTTTTGGTCAACTCTATATTTGGTTAATATAGAATCACTTAAATTTCCCCTCAATTGTTAATAAAAGTTCCTTTTGTAAAAGTCAAATCTTCTTCCTACTTGAATTTGTGAAAGCAATCTGGTCTCATTTAAGCTAAGCCAGCCAGAGAGGAAAAACAGAGACTTCTGAGAATTCAAGTCCAATGGTGCCTAAGAGGAAACTGGTGTATAGAGAAGAAAGATGGAAGTGGGCCAGACAGGTAAAAGATGTTGAAGGTGGAAAAAAAAATTGAAGGTTCAAATTATGCTGATGACTTTATGCCTAAAAGTTTGCTTTTCTTTTTCCCTCTCTATTTGGTTTGTAATAGAGACAGAAACTAGCTAATCTTTAGGCTTTTAAAGGACTTTATTGAATAGAATTCTCAGCTGGCTTTTTGGGAATTTTTGGATGACTAAACTGCAATTAGATCCCTCATCTTCCAGAAAGGCTGTGGGTATTTTTCAAGAGAAATCAAATTGCTAAGTGTTTTAATGTAACTGCTAAGCGTTTCAGGAACCCAGAAGCTATTCATTGGATTACCCTTTGGAAGAAAAGGCTTCCTTCTCTATATTCCTACTAGTGGCCCGGTGCACAAATTTGTGCACATTGAAATATTGCTATTCACCCTTTCTCAATAATAGAAGTGTCAACCAAATTCACATTCACAATCAACAATGAGAGATCAAAACACACATGTGCGATTGGCCCCAGCGAGAGCTTTATATGTATCACGCATGTGAGAGTCAACTTAGCCTTTTATAGATATAGAATAAACTTGCTTAATTAAACCTGCTTTCTGATTTAGCTAAACTTTTTCCAGCCCAGTGAAACACCCCAATTTCTCTTTCAGATATTGTCAGCAACAGAGGATCAAATGAGATGAGGCATGAGAAAATGCTTCACAGACATTTGGTTAAAGTGTAAAATGTTTCCACCTGCCTATAAAGCAAGTCATGTTCCTGGGCTGAAGAAACTCCAAGGAGGCTAGTTGCTAGGGAGAGGAAGCTGGGCGTTGCTATGTGACGTCATTACCCAGTGCCCACAGTGACCATTTCCGGGCTGGGCTGGGCTGTGGCCGCATTTTGCGCCATGGAGTCTTGGCAGCATTGGCTGCGATTTGGTGTGGTGTCGCTCCAGGGTGGTGGAGGGTCCTGTGTCCCACTTGGGGGAAGCTGAGTGTTGGTTTGTCAGCGCCAGGTCCATGGTGCCAGCCAGTGCGTGTCATGGCATGGCAGCTCCTACGTTGAGCGTCTGCCCCCTGGTGGTCAGTGCATATCATAGTGACCAGTTGGTGGTCGGACACTTAGCATATTAGCCTTTTGTATATATAGATTCCTTGATGTAGAGCTATCATAAAAGGAACTATGAGCTAGACCAGGAAATGATGTTACTTCTTGTTGCTCTTAAGTATTACCTCCTTCTGGGAGCCCTGGAGTAAAAAGCACTAAATCAGGAACAATATAAGTCACAAGATAAAAACAATTTCCCTCGCTCTGAATGCTAAAAATAGCTGGTGAATCCAGTTGCAGTATTCAGACATTTTCCATCTAGATTTAAGACCTAGATTATGGGACTGTTTGAGCTCTAGTTAATAACAGATCGTCACTGTCCTCCTTACTAGGCAGTTCCTCATTCGAAAGCCTTGGCCCTGATGTTTCCCTCCTCATTCACCAGATAGATGAATACTGCAGTGTTGGTCACATTTTACTAAGATGATGTCATTTAGTCACCCTCAATTCCTTTTCTTAAGACTTCTTTATACCTGGTGATTACCAGAGGGAAGGGGGGTGGAGGGAGGTAGATGGGGATAAGGGGGAGGGGGATAAATGGTTATGAAAGGAGACTTGACTTGGGGTGGTAAACACACAATGCAATATACAGTTGATGCATTATAGAATTGTACACCTGAAACCTACATAATTTTGTTAACCAATGTCACCCCAACAAATTCAATGTAAAAATAAAGAACATA
Organism: Plecotus auritus; assembly: GCF_963455305.1. Lineage (NCBI taxonomy): Eukaryota > Metazoa > Chordata > Mammalia > Chiroptera > Vespertilionidae > Plecotus > Plecotus auritus. The sequence goes on from NC_137782.1 coordinate 141,593,048, forward strand.
AAAGTAAATAAATACTTCTATTATAAAATACTGGTTATATTCATGAAAATACAAGCAATTTCTGTTCAGAGGGTACTTCCCCCCCCCCCTTTAATAATGTAACTATTCCTATTATTCTCTCTTTGTTCAGTCTCCCAGGTTGGAAACTTACACTCTTTCCTATAAACCTTGAAGATGAAGCCAATATTATCATTTTTATTGATTTCAGAGAGGAAGGGAGAGGGAGATAGAAAAATCAATGATGAGAGAGAATCATTGATAGGCTGTCTCCTGAATGCCCCCCACTAGGGATCGAGCCCACAATCCGGGCACACTCTACCCAACTGAGCCAAACCAGCCAGAGCTGAAGGCAGTATTATTTTTCTAGTCTGAAACACCTGTAAGAAAGTTCTGTCAATATTTCTATCTATACTAGGCTAACATTTATAAACATTGACTTATTTATGTATATAGTTGCAATAATTGACTATTTTCTTTAACTCTGCAGCACTGCATTTTCACAGATGTCTAACAAATCCACCCCCCTTTCCAACCTCTACACGACTTTCCTCATCACTACCACTAACATGTGACCCCACAAAAATAAGTTTGTTAAATAGGAGAAATCTAGTATCTTATTGTTTAAAAGATTGCTTTGGATTTATAACCAGTCATATTAAAAGTTATATTATCAACCATAGCTGTTGTTCAAACTCTTTAGAGTTTCCTCACCCTTACCCATTTCTGGTGCCTTTCCTAGGATATAATTTGAATACTTGAGGGACCTTACTTATGTTCATGGGTTTGGATGGAGAGGCGTTTTGTCTTTCTTCCATACCCTGGATTGTCTCACTGGCCTCCAGTTAAGTTTTTCTCATTCTTCTGAGTCACTGGGCATCCTTGATTCGTGCCCTTAAGTTTGGAAAGCATGGGATGGAGGTGCTAGAAAATTTGTAAAAGAAAAGGTTGAAAGGAAAGGGCATACTTGATTTGCACAAAATGGTATAATTATTTAACTTATTATTACTTTATTTGAATAAAAGTTTAAAACTATATAGCCCATAAGTTAGCTCAAACGCACTAAAATTTGTAGATTTTTATTCCTTCAGCAGTCAACAAAGAAAGATTTCCCTTTTGCCACCAGACTACATGAAAATTACTAAATGGTATTTTATTCCATTATGGGCAATACATTCTAAAACTAAAACAGAACCATACTAACCCCTTTAAAATGCTGCATTTACCAATACTAACAAACTTCACCCATAAACTGCATACTATTTCAAATCTGCCCATCATTCATGGTTCCATATTCCTAGGAAGAGTACTGTGGATTTGTAGTCTTTAGAGGAGTCACATTAACTTCTGTTAGTGAAATATTTAGGTTGTTTTCATGTTGTAAAAATTAATTATATAAATTAGAAACTAAACACTCCTTTCCCTTTCTCCTTCCCTCCTTCCCTGTCTCTCACATCTCCAATTGGCAACACTAGTTCTTAGGTAATAGACATTCCAATAATTTCAGCAGTTCAGAGATTTTCCCATTATTCTCTCAGAAGGGAAAATATGCTAGGCAATTTTCACTTTGCACATCTCCATGATGTAATGGAACAAGTGAGACAGAGTACATTGAAAGAGGAAAGACCTGCAATAGTTGAAGCATTAAAATCCCCCAGTAGAGTCACATTTTATTTCATTTACACAGTTTTAAAGAACAGTACTTAATGCATGAGAAGTAGTCACCTATACAGAAATCATAGGGACCATTAAAAACTGATGTACGCTTTGTACATCTTATAAATTAGATGAAAATGTACTGGAAGTATGGGAGCAAGAGTTAGATAAAGGAGACACTACTTGGAAAGGCTAATACAAGAGCCAGTGAACTGCAAAGGTCAGGTGAAAGGTTTAGAGTGTCTCTAGCAGAAGCTTACCTTTTCTATAAAAGCCACCCAACTGGCATTCTTTCTCTGGTAAACTGAACTAACCATGACCACCACCAGGATAAAGCGTTCCAACATAGAAGGAATCCAGCTGGAAGATTCATTCTGTCCCTGGGAAAAAAAGTTCAAGCCACAGTTCTTGACTGTCCATCAATCTAAGTTAGACAAAAGTCATGACTTTTGCATAAGCAGAATTCATGGAATAATTCTCAGCAAAGCACACAAAGATAGATAAAATGTATTTAACCTAGAAATGGTTAAAATATAATAAATATTTTATTTTTTATAAATTTCCTATGATTGTCTTCCTGTGTCTGGTTCTTCAATTTGGGCTTTCTCTAAAATTGTTTTTCAAATTCTTGTTAAGAAGTCAAATGAAAGAAGGAACCCACAGTGATAGCAATGGTAATGGCTTACCACATATTTTTTAAAATATTTTTTTATTGATTTCAGAGAGGAAGGGAGAGGGAGAGAGAGATAGAAACATCAATGATGAAAAAGAATCATTGACTGGCTGCCTTCTGCATGCCCCCCACTGGGGATCAAGCCCACAACCCAGGCATGTACCCTTGACTGGAATTGAACCCAGGACCTTTCAGTCCACAGGCCCATGTTCTATCCACTGAGCCAAACGAGCTAGGGCAGCTTACCACATATTGAGCTATTAATATGTCCCAGGCTCTGTTGTAATTGCTTTATAGTTATGAACTCATTTAATAATGAAAAAAGAAAAAAAGGGGGTATGTATATTATTGCCCCCCCCCCTTTTTTTAAATCTTGGATTAACCTGAGACTCTGAGCAGTTTAATTACCTGCCTAAGGTCACACAGCTTGGAAGCAACAGAACTTGTGCTCTCAACCATTGTACAGTGTAATAAGGGATTAAGACAAGGATGACTCAGTTAAAGAGCAACTAGATGAGATGTCCTTTGCCCAGAAGAGAAGCCTTACATTCCAGTCTTTCTGACTTTATAAGCTAATGCTTAGGCAAATAAAACAAGGACCAAAACCTATATTTATATTAGGTTTCTAATAAAGTTTTTTCCCTCTATAGTTAATCTCTTCAGATAATCTTTAACTCCCAAAATTTTGATTCTTTTTATTAAATTGCTGTCACATTAACCAGCTAAATTCAGCACCTTCCACATGCATCATTACTCGAATCTCGGTGAGTCCAGCTGCTGTTTTCGCCTTTAAGAACTTAGAAGTTTAGGAGTCAGGTCTTCATGAGAGCATCACAACCTTGAAATAAAATGTCTGTTGGGTATTTGGTCCTTATACCACAGGTAATAGATTTGCTTCAACAGGCTCTGTGGGTGGCTAGGAATAAAGCAATTGGTATTATACTCTATCAAATGCTTTAATTTAATTCTTCTAATAGAAACACACACACACACACACACACACACACACACACATTCCTGGGTTATCCTGCTTTCTGAGATTGTTATTTCAACCTTTAAATTGGAATGTATCTGTACTGAACCCTCAAACTATTCACAAGTGTGAATGGTCCTTTGCAAACCTGAGGCCTGCTCTTTAGTCTCTCCATCTGCAGACTTTTCATGAAAGAATAGATCTTGTAACATAGAAACTCACACCTGAAGCTTATAGGGTCATATTAACCAATGTCACCCCAATAAATTTAATTTAAAAATATTTCTTACTAGCTAATTATCTGTTCATTAGTGTTCAGTTGTGGGATTACAGATTTCTTTCTTTTTTTCCAGTAAACCTCCATATTTCAGTAGCTTGGTTGTTTAAACCAGCCAAAGCATGAGTACCCTGTTCCAATAGCTCAGATATATCGCCCATTCGGTCCCAGCACTGTACTAAAGCGACCTGTCAACATTTTGCTGGTGGAGGGTCTTCCCTTCAATCTGTACAAAATGCAACAAGTGCAGTGCGATAGAATGAGGTCTGCTTACGTCTATTCTGTAGCGGTGTTCAGGTGTTGTCCCCAGCTGGCCTGCTCTGGCAACTCTGATTGTACTAATCCTTTCAAAAATATCTTAGAGTCTAAGAAAAAGAAATATTTTTTACTTCTAATGTTTATCTTTGGCCGTTAAGTAAAGAAGCCAGAAAAATAAAAGGAAGTGGTGAGCTTTGGGGATTTCCTGTTTCACTTTCAAATTGATCCCTTTAATTTTAATTTGTAGTTGGTAACTTCTAGATGCCTGTGCAGAGGGTAGGCTTTGAAAATGCACATTTACGATTTTGTTTTAAAAAATAGTGATTAAACAAATCTCTTTCTATCCTCCCAATTTTGATATGTGAATGTCTAAACCCTTACTGTTTTGTGATACCATCACAGAATATCTCAGAGACAACATGATTTTCACACCTATTTTTTTAATAATTGAACTTCCCTTTTTCTCCACCCCACCCTGAAATTACTGAGTTATAGTTTGTAACATTTTTTTAAAAATCTGCATTGTTGATTAAAATATTCCACAAAAATATACACTGGAAGCAATGTTTAAGCAGCATCAACATTAAAGGAATTCAAGTTCTCCCACTTTCAAATCTGGGAAACCTATTTATGATTGGCAAGCACTGTAACATTCCATGCTTATTCCAGTCCCAGCCTGTTTCTGGCATCTTCTCAGAACTTTTCAAGTAATTACTTTTAGGGTATCAAGGGACTTATAACAACGAAAGAGCATGTTGCTCATCTCTGTCATTGTCTGGGTGCACTGACACTCATTCTAAAGGCACTGACACTATTTTGTGAGCCTGGCCTCATGATTGAGATCACATAATTGCAATAATTAGGAAACTCACCTCAGGATATTATCAAAATGACCCACCCAAACCTAAGTCCATATGGTTTGAAATAGCTAATGAGTCAGTTAATGTGCTATGTCCAGGAGTAATGGGTATTCAATATGGATAGCGTGAAGGTATAATTTACCAACTTTCTGACTGATTAAGGTTTTCAAGTGGACATTTTGCAACATAAAGAGGGTTCAAAGTACTAACAGCTTTGATGGTTGAGACAAAAGGAAGAATCAATGATTGCTTAAAAGTCAGGAGCATTGGCATTTGAGCAATTTCTCTTAATCACATACCCCAAGAAGAAAAACGTGATGCTATATAAAGTCAAACGAAAATGCAGGCTTCAGTAGCCATTGGTCAGAGGTGTAGAGAGGTTTGGGAGGTGTTATTAGCTCAGTCCTATGCATAAAGGAAAAGTAAAGAAAATGTTACAAACTATAACTCAGTAATTTCAGGGTGGGGTGGAGAAAAAGGGAAGTTCAATTATTAAAAAAAAGAAAAAGCTAGAACCAATATTAACAGACTAGGGGCCCCATGCATGAAATCGTGCACCTTGAAAGGAACTGTGGGCCGCGAGGCTGTGGTGGGCACAGGAGCGGGTCTTGGCCCACCCTCCGTACCCCTGCCCAGCCCCTCCCACCATAGACCCCTGTCTGCCAGCAGCCCCATTCCTGCCACCGCTCCCACGTGCTGACGGCATCGGCTCTGCTCGCACCTGATGGTGCAGAGCGATTGAGGACAGCTCCAGCAGTGGGTGCGAGTGGCAGCTGCTGGCCCTGATTGCCCCTCAGGAGCAGGGGGAGGTGGAGAAGCCCTCAGGAGCGATTGGGGGCCTGGTCCCCCCCAACTGCAGGCCTGGTCCCCCCCAACTGCTCTCCCCTGCAAGGCTGGGTCCCACGCAACTGCCCTTCCCTGCAGACCCAGTCACCCCCAACTTCCCTCCTCTGCCGGCCAGGTCACCCCTAACTGCCCTCCCCTGCAGGCTTGATCGCCCCCAACTGCCCTCCCTTGCAGGCCTGGTTCCTCCCAACTGCCCTCCCCTGCTGGCCTGATCGCCCACAACTGCCCTCCCTTGCAGGCCTGGTTCCTCCCAACTGCCCTCCCCTGCTGGCCATCTTGTGGTGGCCATCTTGTGTCCACATGGGGGCAGGATCTTTGACCACATGCAGGCAGCCATCTTGTGTGTTGGAGTGATGGTCAATCTGCATATTACCCTTTTATTAGATAGGATAGAGGCCTGGTGCATGGGTGGGGGCCAGCTGGTTTGCCCTGAAGGGTGTCCCGTATCAGGGTGGAGGTTCCTTTGGGGTGTGGTGCGGCCTGGGCGAGGGGCCTGTGGTGGTTTGCAGGCCGGCCACACCCCCCAGCGACCCAAGCAGAGGCCCTGGGATCTGGGATTTATTTATCTTCTACAATTGAAACTTTATAGCCTGGAGTGGAGCCAAGCCTTCTGCTCGCTCAGTGGAGGCAGCCATTTCTGTTGGGATTTATGTATCTTCTATAATTGAAACTTTGTAGCCTTAAGCAAGGCCTGGGCCAGCCAGGGTGTGCGGAAAGCTTGGCTTCCTCCATCGCCGTGGGCAACCCTAGCCTCCTGCTCTTTCCAGCTCCATGGCTGCCACCATTTCTGTTTGGGTTTATGTATCTTCTATCATTGAAACTTTGTAGCCTTGAGCGGAGGCCTGGGCCGGCAAGGGCAGGTGGAAAGCTTGGCTTCCTCCATTGCCAGGGAAACCCAAGCCTCCCTCCTGCTCTCTGTGGCTGCATCCATCTTGGTTGGGTTTATTTGCATATTCCCTCCTGATTGGCTGGTGGGCATGGCCGGTGGGCATGGCTGGTGGGTGTAGTGGAGGTACGGTCAATTAGCATATTATTCTTTTATTAGATAGGATGTCTACATGGAAATGATTCACTGAGTAGTTGATGCATTTTTCATTTCATACAGTAGTATAAACCTCAAAACAAAATTGTTGTGCTACCTCTGTCTAACCTGTTGACTGAGGTATCTTAGAAAAATTAATATCCCAAGCATGTTTATAAATTGGAATGAAGAAAAATATACAGTAATATATTATTTCTTACTCATCTGAAACTCTTATGACAAGGATCTGTATTAAATTTTTTATTTTGAATATGAATGAATTTAAACCCAAAGAATTTTTATTAAGAAAGGATTCTTAATTTAGAGTCCAGATTCAGTGAATTCCTGGATAGACTTTAAAAGCAGTCTGTGGCCCTAACTGGTTTGGCTCAGTGGATAGAGTGTAGGCCTGTGAACCAAAGGGTCCTGGGTTTGATTCTGGTCAAGGGCACGTACCTCTGTTGCAGGATCCTCCCCAGCCCGAGCCTTGGTCAGGGCATGTTCAGAAGGCAACCATTTGATGTGTTTCTCTCACATCGATGTTTCTCTCTGTCTTCCACTCTCCCTAAAAATCAATGGAAAAATGTCCTCGAGTGAGAACTAAAAAAAAAAAAAAAAAAAAAAAAAAATGGAGCAGTCTGTGAACTTGAAAGAAAATCACATCTTTATTTTCACTAATTTTAACTGGAATTCAGGATTTTCTGTAATTACAAAATAAACCTTGTAATATTATCATTACTTATTTTTTCCAGCAACAGAAATGGAAGATGTTTCCATGTCATAGTAGAGCTGTTATAGATATCTCAAAATATCATTTATGTTGATCACTATTATGAAAGTCTGACCCACTATCATCTATTTTAAAAAAGTCCTGTGATAATAATGCCAATAGATTTTATTTCCTTTCGATCCTATTTTGTTTATTTTATCCATTTAAAAAGCATTAAAAATGTATGGGGAATGGATCCAAAGGCTATCCTGGGCTGTCGAAGGGGTCCATGGCACAGAAAAGGTTAAGTACCTGCAGTGGCTTTGTTAAGGTCTAAATGCTTACCTATAAGCGACTAACCAAGTCGCTTATAGATAACACAATTACTTCAGAAATTTTACTTTATTTCTTGTTTTAGAAAACTTAAAAAATAATTCATGCACATTAAAAAATATGTATACAATGAAAAGCAAATATCTCTCTTACCCCCAATTCTACTCCCAGAAGAAACCACTATTTCTTATGAGCCTTTCTAGAAATATTCTACTTATATTTAAGCATATAATACATATAATTTTATTTACATTGTATATATATATATACACACACACATATTTACATAGAAAATGATTTTTCCTCTTTTTACGCAAAGAGTAGTATGCTTTACAGTACACAATAATCTGTATCTTACTTTTGTCACTTAACACTCTATCTTTGTGATTGTTCCATATCAGTGCAAGAAAAAAAATACTTTTTTTAAAAAAATCCTCACCCGATGATATTTTTTCAGTGATTTTTAGAGAAAGTGGAGGAGAAAGGGAAAGACAGAGAGAAACATCAATGTGAGAGAAACACATCCTGCGTGAGCCCTGACCAGGGCCTGGGCCAGGGAGGAGCCTGCGACCAAAGCATGTGCCCTTGACTGGAATTGAACCCAGGACCCGTTAGTCCATAGGCCGATGCTCCATCCACTGAGCCAAACCGGCGAGGGCACTTTTTTTTTTTTTTGATGGCTAAGTACTATTTGATTATATGGAAATACCACACTTTATTTGACCGTATCTCTATGGTCACTTAATTAGCATTCAGTATTTTACTATTCCTGACAATGTCCCTTAGTAGTGTTTTAGTATTTTCTCCAAATAGACCTTCCACATAGTATGATATGTTTACTCTTAACTATGTTGCCTTTTTCATGCTTCTTCTGTTTATTTTTAACACTTCTGTTTAATTCATCCCTAATGGTCTATGTTTCCTTGATTTGTGTGTATATTTGTATTATCCTTCTACTAGTAAAACTTTGAGTTGTTGGAAAGGTGAAAGTGTAAAGTTTTTCTAATTCTTCTAGTTATTCCTTTATAACTAATTTTACATAATATAGCCAATTATCTTTTTTTGAAATTATAACTGTTTACCCTTCACTCTAAGCAATAAGGGAATTAGCCTACTCCCAAGGAGTAGTTCAATGCCCTGGTTCTCCTCACAAATTCATCTCCATGAACAAAATCACAGAAGTTATGCTGATGTGCAGCCAAGATTGAAAAGCACCAGTTTAAAGGGAGACACTGCACTAGAACCAGAAGGCAGGGAGCCTGAACGATTCTGAAGTACCTGGAACAAAACGTGTTTTTCTGTTGCGATAAAAAATCAAAGCTGGATTAAATTATACATACACTGTCCTTTATGTAAAAGCCTTCTATTTCCATCACACACTCCGGTTTCCTGGATACCTGTCTCATTTCTCTGTGTCACATTTGCTATGAAAACCTGGTATAAATATGAGTCATGACGAAATTTTAACTAATGTCAACATTACATAATGTTGACATTTATATAATTCTTAAAACATAAACTCAGAGACACTTACTATTTAGTCTTAAAGCATATATTACTCCTGTACTTAAAATACAAATACTTAGATTCTTAGTGATGCCAGTTTTATAGTAGCAGTATTCAAATTTTATTTTTATTGTCTTAATGTTGGTCACATTATTTGCAATTAATTCCACAAATATTTTTGAGAGCTGATGTTATGCTTGTCATTACAGATACAAATTTGAGGAGGACATAGTTCTTGCCTGCTATGAGTTTTAGCTTATTTTTCTGATAGAAAAGGCACTTAAAGAGGCATTTTCAATACTGTGTGAAAGTACTGTAATAGTGAGGAGTATTTGCAGGTAATATAAGCCATGCTTGGTGGTTCAGGAGAACTTTCCAAAAAAGGGGGCACATAAACCATGGATGAGTAGAACTTATTGGATGAAGTGAGGATGTAATATGGTTAGTGTTAAAGTTCTGGGGCTGGAGAAGCTTTCTAAGTTTAACAAATTCAACTACAAATCCAAGAGAGTGGCTTTACTATATTGATAAGAAATAAAGGGACTGACTTCTCTTTCAAGGAAATGTATTACATATTTAATCACATACTTCAAATCTGGGTTTATATACACTAATGTCAGTGCTCTGGAAAAGTAAGAATCTCCTATTTAAAAAGGTGAAGAGATTAAGAGTACAAATTGGTTTTTATAGAATGGTCATAGTAAAGTACAGCATAAGGAACATAGTCAATAATATTCTAATAAGGAGGCATGGTGCTGGATGAGCGTGGGATTTATTTGGATGAACACATACTAAGTTATGTAATGTCTGGTCACTGGGATATACAAAAAAATTTAATTTAATTTAAAAATAAACAATGAAGAAAAAATAGAGGAGCTTTCCATTTCAGGATATTAATGTGAGCTCATGTACTTAATACTGTTTTCCTAGGTTCCATGGAATTGACCAAAGAAATGTAAATAATGGGACAAATGAAAAAAAAAAAAAAGCATTTACAGTGTTGTATAACAACAACAACAAAAAAGGCCATTAAAAAGCCCCAACGTGGAGAATTTTTTCTACAAAACCTAGTGCAGGTGGGATCAGAGAACTAGTCTGTAATGAGGCGGCTATGACAAGAAAAGTCCACCTGTGAAATAAGGAAACCGCCTTGCCTGACACCTCTTCTCCAAACCCCAATCTCGGACCAGAAGCTGGGGAGTTAGCCCCCTGGGGTAGTCATTGGTGACAATAATAGAAGACATCAATAGAACTGACTGAAGTGGACACTATTACAACAGGCTAACAGCAAGATTAGCCGTGTCAGATGGAGAAGGCAGGGACAGGTGCTCAGCTAACTTTAGGTTATTCAACAACTGTGGAAAAGAAAACCTCTTACCAAAGCAGAGACTTTTGGATCATGTGACTGCCTCCCAGATGCTCTTGCACTGCTCTCTGCAGCCACCTGGGGCTCCCAGGTCTAGTAAAATAAAGCTACAGAGAATGAAAACGTTTCTTTTCCCCCTTGGACTGCAGTTAAAAGTTAGAAATGAAACCCACATAATTGCTGGCTGATCCTGTATCAACTTCCCCAACTGAACAAAGTGTCTCATTCTGTAAAGTTGAACAAACAGAAAAACCACTAGGCAGATGGAAATATTTAGTAATTCAGAGGAGGAAAACTATTGTAAGGGTATAAAGTAAATGTCCTCTGGGGGGAAATAAAACAAATTCATTCCAAGAAACAGGGGCAAATTTTCAGAACTCTCTAGTTCATATTCCCCAGGAGAGTCTATACAAATGCAGCAATTTAGAAATTAAAAAATGTATATATTGCATTTAGGTACAAAATTTTATTCGAAACTTAAAACACAATGGAGAATATGTACATTAAGGGTTCTACAGGATTTTGATGATGAAAATACTATCAATAATAATTGTTTCCTGGAAACATTATATATATATATATATATATATATATATATATATACATATATATGTATATATGTATATATATATGTGTATATATATATATATATATATATATATATATGTATACACACACACACACACACACACACACACACACACATACTGATATGCATTGAAGGAAGTCCAAATAATTGCCTCTTGACCTCCAAGTTATGGTGGCTAGCTAACTTTGCCTGATGGAGTTCCCTATTGAAATGCCTCTGAAAACAGGAACTCCCTTTGAGTCACAACTGTACTAAAAAGTAAGGTTTTCAATGTACTACAAAGTATTTTTTGGAGGAACTATTCTGGGCCAGGCGCTGTTTTAGGTAAACATACAGAGAAAATCCCCAGCTTTTGTAGAGCTATCATTCTAGCTAGGGTGGGGCAGATGACACTATTAACATAACGTGTTAGAAGGTAAGGAGAGCTCTGAGTTAGAGCAGTGGGTTTCAACCTTTTTCATCTTATGCATTGCTCCCATAAACTAGTCACTAAAATTCTGTGGCACACCAAAAAATCTATTCTATTTTTTGTCGATCTGACCAAAAAAAAAAAAAAAAAAGGCATGATTTTGAATCATTCACACCAGGCAGCTGTTGTCATTACTTGACAATCGGAAAGAGGCCAATGTCCCTAACTGCAGGTATTGCATATTTTAAACATTCTTGAGGCACACCGGTTGAAAATTGCTGAGTTAGAGGGATACATAGAGTTGTCAAACTCTGAAAACATTACCGATGCAGAAGGGTCTGATGGAGAAACTGTAGCTTTCGTGTGTGGGCCTGTGGAACTGCTGCGTGGACACGCAGGCAGGAGAGGGGAGAGCGTCCGTGCAGTTTAGTTTCCTCTCCCTATGTCAGAAACGGAGGCCCATATCCCAACCGAAATGAGTGGCAATTATGCCCCTGCTGGGACAAACAAAATTGACCAACAGACTAAATTGCCTTTTTCAATGAGTCTCTGAAAGTTACAGCATATAAACTAGCCAAAGGTGAATAGGGACAGATGGGACACACTAATGTCTGGATATTAATTAAATCAGTTGTAAGCAAGAGTAGAAATAGGAAAAACAGGGAATTGGTATTCTATAGAAATTTTTATTTTCATCTAGCATTTTTTAGTAAAAAGTGGATCCTAACAGAAATTAACAAGCGCTCATAGACTTTGGCTCCAGAATTTTAACAACTCAGTGAGGTAAAGATTTATTTTAAAGAAATGCTATTTTAGAAATATGCTAACTAAGCAGAGACAAGTTAAGTGATTTGCCCAAGGTCACACCTCTAATAGGCTGTGAAGCCAGGATTTGACCCCAGGCAATATGATTTGAGATAGCAAGCTCTTAAACAATACACCAGACTGCCTCCCATTGTAAAGAAAGCAGACAGTGGAAGTAAATAAAACACTTCTGCCCACTCACACCAAGTTTAAGTGTTTGCTAGAAAGCACACATTTGGGGGCACTCTGCACACATCTATTGTTCTCCAGCTTAAGATATGAGAGGAGAATTTTAGCAGCACTCCAGTGGACATGAAGTAGGAGAAAAGCTGGAATACACATTTACACTGTCAATTTCTAACCTGTAGATCTGGATATATGGATTGCTCCTCACTAAAGCATGAGTGATCCAAAAAAATCAACATGAGGAATCAATGACAATATTCTCTCACATACTATAAATAAAACATGGATATAAATATAATAACCAAACCGTATCTAAACATTACTTACTTTAGGAAACAATAAAATTTTAGTATCTATGTTTTACTATTTACAATTTCAATGAAATAGAGGCTATCTGAACGAGATGAAAATGGAGCAGTCTGAGATGTCGAATGATATAGAAAGAGTAGTAATGATCAAAATTGACACTGCGGAAAATAAAAATAAAAGAAATTAAATAAAATGTGCATACAATTCAACGTGTATAGAATATCATGGGTGAAAACAAAATGATCAATTGAGGTGTAAGAAGACACAGTAGGTCTATTCATTACATTATTTTCAAACTAAAAATAAGAAATACATCAACCTTTACTAATATTTACCATACAGATCGCACTGGTGGCTTCCCTTTTTGACTGTCATGGATGACATTCAACACAAATAGTACATTGAGAAAAGAGTAGAGAAAGCTCCATTACACAAGCCAGAGAGATTGGCAGTGGCTCTCTCAGGTTTTTTTTGTTTGTTTTTGTTTTGTTTTTTGCATATAGCAATGTGTGTATATGCCTACACAATGTATTATGTACCTAGATAAATAGATTCACAGATTGTATTTTCCTAAATCATAGAATTCTTTTTCAGTACATGAGATAAGAAGTGACTATGAAAAACTTTTGTATTGGTTATCTCAAAACAAAGTACTGATGAGAATTGTTGAACTTGAATATGGGCAATACTTTTTTTAATAGAAATACAAGTGTTTGAGATTTTTCATAAAGACAAAAGGCTGTCAGTGGATTGCTAGTTGGTATATAGTCTAGAAAAATCCACTTTAACTTGTTCCTTCATGGAAGTGATTTTTATCAACAAATGAGAAAGTAACAGCTTTTCAAAAGAAAGTGATAGTAAGGAGAAAGTATTTTGAAAATGAATGTATGGTAATGTTTCCATTGTAATGGATGGGGATTTTGTGTGTGTGTGTGTGTGTGTGTGTGTGTGTGGTTGATAATGCTGTAAATGTTATTGATAACACTCACATATCTACATATTTTTAAAATTTAGAAACATATTTTTTAACTTGATTAAAAATCTTCCATAAGAGAAGTTTCAGTGAATTTTGAAATCACTTGTTAAAAATGTAAAATTATACCACAGTTGATTATTTTGCAAGAACTGACAACAAAGAAGGTAGAAATTTAATAGCCAATGCTTATCAAAACAAAACAAAACATCAAACAAACAAACAAAAACACCACAAAAAAAAACACACACACACACCACCAACAACCTGTGCATAATAAGTTGATGGGAATTTGAACGTTAATATCATAATTTAGTAAGCACAGCTAATTCAGCAGTTATTTCACTTGGATCCTTGGATCTAACGCTTTTCAGTTATATTAGCCATTAACATCAAGTATCCCAAACTTAGATCTCAGAGACATTGTGTTAAATCAAAAATTATCAAATATGGGACATATTCAATGATGCTACTGCACAAAATATAATTATAATTATTGCAAAAGTTTATAAATAACAATTTAAAGAGGGCATTAAGGCCTCTGCTCTTAATACATGAAATAAAACAGTATTTTAAAAATAATATTATCTCTTTATCTTGTGCCTTCTAAATTTTTGCTTCTAAATACACTATGATATAGTACATGTACATGATTTTCATAAATATAGAGTTTTGTGTGTGTGTGGTTTAAACAAGCCAACTGTAACTTACTCCTTACCCACTCTGATCACTTTGGATAGACCCCAGCTCAGGATATTTATGAGAAGAAAGATACTGGAGAATGCCTATCTGAAAAATGCTGTATGTGGTCTGTGCAGATTGCTTATTGTAAATTGACCTGTAATTTGGCTTGCTGGAGAATGGATATGGTAACACAGATATGTTCTATCTGTATAACTGAGTATAAAATTGGGGAACTGCAGGTTGGGGTGTATATGGGAGGTTTCTCACTCTCTCTCTCTCTCTCAAAAAAAAAAAAAAAAAGAAAAGAAAAAGAAAAAATCAGGGCAGAGCAGGCTCTCTTGGACAGTGAGAGACTACCACCGCTGCGGGTACTCCCTGGACTGCGGGACTCCAGCACGGAGCCCACGCCATCTTGAAGGGGAGAAAGGTCTTTTTTAGGAACTCATCAGCACCACCACCCAGACAGGCCCTGGAACTGCCCCGCGACCCAGCAGCCACCCCAGCCAAAATCCTGCTGCCTCACCCACAGATGTGCGGACCCTGGGACCTCCACCTCCAAAGGTGCACTGCTTGACAGCAGTAAGTGCAACTCCCCCCTCCCCAGTGGCAGAACTCCGAACAACACATTTGCGCACCTGGGAGCCACTGGGAGCCCCTGAGGGTGTGATTTTGTACAGACAAGGGTGCGCGGCCCTGCAGTAGAAATTCTGAACTCCCTCCTCCTGAATAACTGCCCACAGACACCCCAGCTGTGCAACTTCAGTGCCAGGGCCCCTCAGAGTGCGTCAGAGCTCTGCGCCGGCAAATGCACCTACACAGATGCGCATTTCCAACAGGCAGGCACCCTGAGCCCATCTATCCACAGGGTGCTCGCTCGTGGGAGCCACTATGAGCTCTCCCTGGGTGTGATCTTGGACAAACAGGGGTGCACTCTCCCCCGGCAGTAGTTCTGAATTCACTCATCCTGGATACCTGCCCACAGACGCCTCAATTATGTGACTACACTGCTAGGGCCCTTCAGAGTGCTTCAGAGTGCCTCACTGACAAATGTACCTCTGGTGCCCCAGTGAGCCGCCACTGGGAGCGAGTGCCTAGCCACCACAGGTGCAGCAGCAAAATCTGAGGTCTGCCCATCCCACAACTACAGAACTCTGGACACCACAGTCATGCCTTTCCAGAGCAGAGGCCCCCTGAGCCCCATCACCCCAACAGACAGTTCCTGGATGCCACTGTGAGTCCCCATTGGGCACACATGATTTCAATCAAGGGTACAAGACAGCAAAAATTGGCACACAGCCCTCCATGGCTGCTGACTTCTAGAAACCGCAGTTGTGCCTTTCCAGCTCGCAGGCCTACATCAAGAGAACCCAAATAGCTCAAGTAGGGAGCTACACTAGATTACCAAGCCCAGGAGAACTGAGAGATTACACCAGTAGCACCATCCCCAAAAGAACCTGGATAGCAAAGCAATTGGATCTACAATTAAAACAATACAGGAAAACATGGGAAGACAAAAAGCAAATCCCCAAAGGAAAGAAAAAGAGGAATCACCAGAAAGGGAGTTAAATGAAATTGAGGCTAGCAACATACCAGAGAAAGAATTCAGAGTAATGTTTCTAAGGATGCTCAAATGGCTGGATGACAAATACACACAACTCAATGAGAATTATAAGGTGCTGAATGAGAATGTCGCCAACATAAAAAGGAACCAAGAGGAGATGAAGAACGACATAGCTGCAATAAAGAACACAATGGAAGGCTTAAACAGTAGACTAGAAGAGGCTGAGGACCGCATCAGCAAATTAGAAGACAAGGTAGTAAAAAAAAAAGAAATACAGCAGCAACTGGAAAGAAGACTTAAAAAGCAAGAGGAAAGCCTAAGGGAGCTTTGGGACAACACAAAACGAAAAAACATTCACATAACAGGGGTACCAGAAGGAGAGGAAGAGAAGCAAGAAATAGAAAACCTGTTTGAAGAAATAATGACAGAAAACTTCCCTGATGTTGGCAAGAAAAAAAACCAGGCAAGTCCAAGAAGCACATAGAGTCCCAAAAAGATGAACCCTAAAAGACCGACCCCAAGACACATCATAATTAAATTGGGAAACACCAATGACAAAGTAAGAATCTTAAAGGCTGCCAGAGAGAGACAGAAAGTTACCTACAAGTGTTCTCCTATTAGAATATCAATGGATTTTCAACAGAAATACTCCAGGCCAGAAGGGAATAGAATGAAATTTACAAAGTGATGCAAAGCAAGGGACTGAACCCAAGAATACTATACCCAGCAAGGCTATCATTCAAAATTGAAGGTGGAATCAGGAGCTTCACAGACAAAAAAGAGCTAAGAGAGTTTATCACTACCAAGCCAGCAATGCAAGAAATGCTAAAGGGACTGCTGTAAAAAGAAGGAAGAGAAAGGTAAGAAGAAACACAAACATTAAGGTAAAATATGACAACAAACATGTACTTATCAATAATAACATTAAATGTAAATGGATTAAGTGCACCAAACAAAAGACATAGGGTAGCTGAATGGATAAGAAAACATGACCCATATATTTGCTGTCTGCAAGAGATCCACCCACCTCAGAACAAAGGATTCACACAGACTGAGAGTGAAGGGATGGAAAAACATTTTTTCAGGCAAATGGAAATGAGAAAAAAGCTGGAGTTGCGATAATTATATCTGATAAAATAGACCTCAAAGTAAAGGCCATCACAAGAGATAAGGAAGGCCATGACATAATACTAAAGGGATCAATTCAACAAGAAGATATAACTCTGGTAAACATATATGCACCCAATACAGGTGCACCCAAATACATTAAACAACTTCTGGAAGATATCAAAGGAGAGGCTGATAGCAATACAGTCATAGTAGGGGACTTTAATACCCCACTGACACCACTGGATAAATCAACTAAACAAAAAATCAGCAAAGAAACAGCAATCCTAAATGACACACTAGATCAGATGGACTTAATTGACATCTTTAGAACATTTCACTCCAAAGCCACAGAATATACATTCTTCTCCAGTGCACATGGAACATTTTCAAAGATAGACCACATACTAGGACTTTGAAGAGGCAAAGTCTCTTCAAATTCAAGAAGATAGAAATCATATCAAGCATCTTCTCAGATCACAATGGCATAATACTGGAAATCAACTACAATAAAAACAATCCAAAAAATCCAACACCTGGAGACTAAATAGCATGCTATTAAACAATGACTGAGTTACCAGAGAGATCAAAGAAGAAATAAAAAGCATCATGGCAACAAATGACAATGAAAACACCATCCAAAATCTATGGGACACAGCGAAAGCAGTCTTGAGAGGGAAGTTTATAGCTCTACAAGCCTACTGCAGAAAACAAGAAACAATGGTAATAAATTATCTAACCCTACAACTCAAAGAGTTTGAAAGAGAGCAACAAGAAAAGCCCAGTGTAAGCAGAAGGAAGGAAATAATAAAGATCAGAGTGGAGATAAATGACATAGAGACCAAAAAAACAATACAAATGATCAACAAAACCAAGAGTTGGTTCTTTGAAAGGATAAACAAGATTGATGAATCTCTCGCCAGGCTCACCAAGAAGCAAAGAGAGAGGACCCAAATAAACAAAATCAGATATGAAAGAGGTGAAATAACAACAGACCCCACAGAAATACAAAGGATTGTTAAAAATATTATGACCAAGTCTATTCCAAAAAACTGGACAACCTGGAGGAAATGGACATATTCCTAGAAAAATACAACCTTCCAAAACTCAATCAGGAAGAATCTAAAAATCTCAATAGGCCAAAAACTATGGAAGAAATTGAAGCTGTCATTAAAAAGATTCCAGCAAACAAAAGCCCGGGGCCGGACAGCTTCACAGGGGAGTTTTACCAAATATTCAAGGAAGAACTAAAACCTATCCTCCTCAGACTATTCCAAAAAATTCAGGAGAAAGGAACACTTCCAAGCTCATTCTATGAAGCCAGCATCACCCTAATACCAAAACCGGATAAAGATAACACAATGAAAGAGAATTATAGGCCAATATCCCTCATGAACATAGATGTCAAAATCCTTAACAAAATTCTAGCAAATCGGATCCAGCAGTACATCAGAAAGATCATAGACTATGACCAAGTAGGATTTATTACGGGGATGCAAGGATGGTACAATATCCACAAATCAATAAACGTGATACATCACATAAACAAACTGAGAGATAAAAATCACAGTCATATCAATTGATGCAGAAAAAGCATTTGACAAAATCCAACACCCTTTCTTGATAAAAACTCTCAGCAAGGTGGGAATAGAAGGATCATACCTCAACATAATAAAAGCCATATATGACAAACCCACAGCCAACATCATACTCAATGGGCAAAAACTAAAACCATTTCCCCTAAGAACAGGAACAAGACAGGGATGCCCACTCTCACCACTCCTGTTCGACATAGTGCTGGAAGTACTAGCCATTGCGATTAGACAAGAAGAAGAAATAAAAGGCATCCAAATTGGAAAAGAAGAAGTAAAACTGTCCTTATTCACAGATGACATGATACTGTACATAGAAAACCCTAAAGACTCCATCAAAAAATTATTAGACTTAATAAATGAATTTGGCAATGTAGCAGGATACAAAATTAATGCCATGAAATTTATGGCATTTCTATACACCAATAATGAACTTACAGAAAGAGAGACTAAAAAAGCAATCCCATTTACTATTGCACCAAAAAAATTAAGATACCTGGGAATAAACTTAACTAAGGAGGTAAAAGACCTATACGCAGAAAACTACAGGACACTGAAAAAAGAGATAGAGGAAGACATAAACAGATGGAAGAACATACCATGTTCATGGATTGGTAGAATCAACATCATCAAAATGTCCACACTACCCAAAGCAATCTATAGATTCAATGTACTTCCCATTAAAATACCAACGGCATATTTCACAGACCTAGAATGAACTTTCCAAAAATTCATCTGGAATAAAATAAGACCCTGAATAGCTGCAGCGATCCTGAGAAAGAAGAACAAAGTAGGGGGGATCTCAATACCGGATATCAAGCTGTATTACAAAGCCACTGTTCTCAAAACTGCCTGGTACTGGCACAATAACAGATATATAGATCAATGGAATAGAATAGAGAACCCAGAAATCGACCCAAGCCACTATACTCAATTAATATTTGACAAAGGAGGCATGAACATACAATGGAGTCAAGACAGTCTCTTCAATAAATGGTGTTGGGAAAATTGGACAGACACATGCAAAAAAATGAAACTAGACCACCCACTTTCACCATACACAAAAATAATCTCAAAATGGATAAAGGACTTAAACATACAACAGGAAAACATAAAAATACTAGAGGAATCCACAGGCAGCAAAATCTCAGACATATGCTGAAGCAATTTCTTCACTGATACCGCCCCTAGGGCAATGGAAACTAAAGAGAAAATAAACAAATGGGACTACATCAACATAAAAAGCTTTTGCACAGCAAAGGAAACCATCAACAACCCAACAAGAAAGCCCACTGCATGGGAGAACATATTTGCCAATGATATCAACGATAAGGGTTTAATCTCCAACATTTACAGGGAACTCATACAACTTATCAAAAGGAAGATAAACAACACAATCAAAAAATGGGCAACTGACCTAAATCGATACTTTTCAAAAGAAGACAGAAGGAAGGCCAAGATACATATGAAAACATGCTCAAAGTCACTAATCATCCAAGAGATGCAAATCAAAACAAAATGCGGTACCATCTCACACCTCTCAGAATGGCTATCATCAGCAAATGAACAAATGACAAATGCTGGCAAG
Source organism: Plecotus auritus (assembly GCF_963455305.1). NCBI lineage: Eukaryota > Metazoa > Chordata > Mammalia > Chiroptera > Vespertilionidae > Plecotus > Plecotus auritus. The sequence goes on from NC_137782.1 coordinate 141,613,325, forward strand.
GATGGGGAGAAAAAGGAACCCTCGTGCACTGCTGGTGGGAATGCAGACTGGTGCAGCCACTGTGGAGAACAGTATGGAGTTTCCTCAGAAAACTAAAAATGGAGCTCCAATTTGACCCAGTGAACCCACTTCTAGAAATATATCCCAAGAAACTAGAAACACGAATCAGAAAGGATATATGCACCCCTATGTTCATAGCAGCACAATTCACCATAGCTAAGATTTGATAACAGCCTAAGTGCCTATCAGCAGATGACTGGATTAAAAAACTGTGGTACATCTGCACAATGGAATACTATGCTGCGGTAAAAAAGGAGTTCTAACAACATGGATGCAGATGGAGAGCATTATGCTAAGTGAAATAAGCCAGGAAGAGAAAGATAAATATCACATAATCTCACTCATTTATGGAATATAATGAACAACATAAACTGATGAACAAAAATAGATCCAGAGACAGAGAAACATTGATCAGAACGTCAAACCTCAGGGAAAGTAGGGGACGGTGGGGGTAAGGGAGAGAGATCAACCAAAGGACTTATATGCGTGCATGTAAGCCTAATCAATGGACACAGACAACAAGGAGGTAAGAGCATGCATTGAGGGGGTGGGGGTAATGGGAGAATAAAGACACATATGTAATATCTTAATCAATAAAGAAATTTAAAAAAAAAAACACCAAAACAAAAAACAAAAAAACTGGGGAACTGTAAAACTTGAACCAGTTCTTGGAGAAGCATGTTTCCACCTCCATTGTTCAGAATTTGTCTTTTACCTTAACCCAAATTGTCCTAATGCAAGAGAAAGGGTTGTTTTTAAAAACTGTGGCTAAAGAATTGGAGCATTTCTAGAAAAAAAAATGATACATCTGTGCTAGTTCTTGCCTGTGTCCGTTGAATCATTAGTAAAGTTTGGTTATATCCTGGGTAATAGTAATGATTAACCAGTTTGCTTTGACATTTCAACCCACACGATAAGCTGTTAGCTCACATTTTTTACTTATAGGGTACAATACTATTAGAAGTGGAGATAACACTAGTATAGAAGACAATACAAAGGGAAATGGTAAAATATGTGACTCTATAGAAGTTTAGAAGAAGAAGCTGAAAAAATATTTATACAGAAAGAAATGGTTACACTTTAATAGAAACATTAGCAATGAGCATGAATAGATGTCTCCATATCAGGTGTCTCAGTACCCCCGTTACTTTGGCAAGTGACAGAAAAAAAGTTTAAACAATATGAGAACATTTAGCTTGCATAAGTGCAAACATCGTCTTAGCAGAGTCTCCAAGATTACTTTTATCCAGAAGCCCAGTGGTGTCAGAGACCCTGATGTCATCCACATCTCTGCTTCTTTCTGGGGTGCCAGCTTTATCCTGACCCCAGGACCACTACTGCTAACTAACTAAAGCCTGTATACCTTAATGCCTGCATCCTAGCTTAGTTTCCCTAGTCAAAAAAGTGGCAGCCAGTAGCTCAGGACTACAAGTTTCCTTATTTATATTGATAGAGAGATTGATTGAAAGTCAGTTTTGGTCTTTGCTCTGATTGAAACTAAATTCACACTATATTTAGCCCACACTAAAGGCAACAAGAATGAAGCTTCCTGTCTTGAGGAGTATTGAAGAATTCGTGAGCATATTTTAAAAGGACCATAATTGAAAACAAAACAGACATTGAGCCAGATAAAATATATAGATGGCAAATAAGAACCTGAAAATATTCCCAACATCATTAGACATTAGGGAACTACAAATTTAAACTATAATAAGGTACCATTACACATTTATTAGAATGACTAAAATTTAAAAGATTGATCATACTGAGTATTAGAATGTGGAGGGACTAAGATACTTATACACTTCTGATGGGGAGATAAAATAGTACAATCACTTTGGAACACAGTTTAGCAGTTTCTTTAAAAATTAACGTATACATCCCATATAATCCAGTCATTTTAGTCCTAGATATTGATTCAAGAAAAATGAAATCATATGTCCAGACCAAGATTGCTACACAAATGTTGGTAGCAGTTTCATCTGTAATACCCCAAGATGGAAATGACCCAAATATCCAGACACAAATGGATACACAAATAGTAATATATTCATACAATGGAATTTTACTCAGTGATTAAAATAAAAAGAACTATTGATACACACTACAGCATAGATGAATCTCAAAATAATTTTGCTAAGTGAATAAAGTTATACTAAAAAATAGTACATAATGTATGATTCCAAATGTAAATAATTCTAGGAAATGAAATGTGTAATTACAGAAAGCAAATCATGGTTCTCTGAAATGGGAACAGAATTAGAGAGAATTCTAATCTTTCTCTGACTATAGATATATATTAGCTATATAACAATATACACTGAGTGGCCAGATTATTATGATCTCTGAACACATAATAATATGGCCACTGAATGTGTATATATATATATATATATATATATATATATATATATATATGTGTGTGTGTGTGTGTGTGTGTGTGTGTATATGAAGCCCAGGGCATGAATTTGTGCATGGGTGGGGGGTCCAGCCAGCCTGGCCAGAGGGAGGGGACATGGGCAGTTGGCTGGCCTGCCTGCTGGTTGAACTCCTGGTCGAGGGGGCAATTTGCATATTAGCCTTTTATTATATAGGATATACACTGAGTGGCCAGATTATTATGCATTCAGAGATCATAATAATCTGGCCACTCAGTATAGGTATACATTAATATAGGTATATAGCTCTTTTTTGATTGGTATTTACATGGATTATCTATTTCATCTATTTACCTTTTAAGCTTTATGTATCCTTATGTTTTAGATGCGCCTCTTATATTCAACTTATATAGGCTTTTAAAAATATAGTCTAACAATCTTTTGTCTTTTATTTGGATCATTTAGTTTATTGACAATTTAATGTCATTATTGTATTTACATCTATTATCTTACAATTTGCTTTCTATTTGGACTGTCTGTGCTCTTTTTCTTGCCTTCTATGCCCTTCTTTTTTTCTATTGTAATGATTGAAATTTTTTATAGTTTTATTTTCTCTCTACTATCTTAACAGTTACATATTCTTTCATTACTTCTTTGGATTTTATATTAGAGATTACAACATGCATCTTTGTTTTATTGGAGTTTAACCACTTCCTAGAAACAGCAAGGATCTTAAAATATCACCATTTACCCCTACATAAATTATTTGTTATTATTGGCATCTATTTTAATTTCATATGTATTTTTAAACCTCATGAACTATTATTATTTTTGTTTTATACAGTGTATGTGTTTGCGTTTGCCCATGTAATTACATTTTTATTGTTCTTCAATCCTTCCTGCACATCTAAGCTCTCCTTCAGCATTATTTTTTTTCTGTTGAAGATTGCCCATAGTATTTCTTTAGTGAGGGTTTGTCAATGATAAATTTTTGTTTGTTTAAAAATATCTTTATTTCCCCTTCAGTTGAGAAGGATATTTTTTTTAAATTTCTTTATTGATTAAGGTGTTACATATGTGTCCTTCTTCCCCCATTACTCCCGCATCCTGGAGAAGGATATTTTTGAAAGGTATATTTTCTGAATGCTTTTCAAATTTGGTCTTTGTTTTTTGGCAGTTTTACTTTACTTTCCCAAGGAGTTTTTCCGGTTTTTCACTTATTCTGTTTTTCATTCAGTATGGTTCTTTAAATAAATATTTTATTTCATTTGTGCAGTAGAAAGGTGTTTCATTATTTTGGAAATTATGCCACTCATTAAAGTATTACACTGTATATATAGAACATTGCAGATAGAAAAAGAGAGAATTCAGTATTTGAACATCTTGCTTATTTGCTGTGCTTATTTATCTTATTCTAGCCTAGATGATTTCAGAGGCCTTTTCCTGTACAGAGTCATCATAGAGGCAAATAGAAGTCCAGCTTCTGAATTTCTATTTGTATTATTGCTATCTAATGAATTCTACGTACAGCAGGTGTCAAATCATATCGGCTGCTCTGCAACTGAGTATGAATAGAAGATATATTGCTATTGCAAATGAATCTAATATGAAACTAATGAGCAGTAATGAGCAACTGTTTTGTCATTATTGAGGCAACTACTGAGATGCTAATAAACTCTCATTTTTGCTCTTTAGTAAAAGCAGTGACCAGGATTTATAACTTGGCCTTAATGTCCCAAAGCCTGAGGCAAAAATAAATAAGTAAACAGTGAAATTCTAAACCGAGAATAATTTAGTCATTTTCTGTGTGATTGTCCTCTCTCTTATGAAAACAAACCTGTTATAATGTCTTCCAAGAACTTCTAGAACTAAAGAAAAAAGATGAAGAATGGATGTCCATTAAAATGAATATAAAGTTAAGAAGATAGGCATCTCACCTAATTTTCCTTAATGTAAATGTAATAATTCTAGAGTTTTCCATTTGTCAGTTTTTTATAGTATAATGAAGTCTAATGTAGGCAACTTTTTATTTTTAATACCAATCACTTCAGAAGTAACACTATTGAGGGACCTTTTGTAATTAACTTATTTGTTCCTGCGAGTGGCTAACTTGGTAAATTACCCAGAGCACTGATCACACAGGATTATGGCCACATGTTTTATGTCTCTGACTTGCCCACAGTAGTGGAAGAGCAGGGGGCTCAGTAAATATTTATAAGGTGAATGATGAATAAATAATTGAATGAATGTGGAAAAAGTTAGTGCATTAAATTTGCTTTCTTAGGTAGGAATAATGTGGTTTAAAACAGTTTTTAATACACATTCATTTAATATGTCATAAGACCTTTCAGAACTTTGCTTTGAATATTTTATACTATAGAACAAAAAAAGATGTGTTAGTATATGTGATGTATGTAACCTTGTTGCTTTAACTAATATATTTACACTAATTCTAAAGAGTAATTTTGGTATCTTCCTACAGATGTTTGCTAGAACTCATGGTTTTAACATATGACCCAGGACTTAATCAGTACTTTAAATAACGTACATACCTCTAGTTAATATTCTTTCAGACTTGTTGTATAATTATATACTTTATATATTTATGCATATCTGACTTTTATAGCCCCCAAAAGACCGTCTATTTAACTATAAAATAAAAACTTTGAATTATTAACTATCTTTGCTAATGAGTAGACTATTGAGGACATATGTGTAGAAAGCTATTTGATTTGAATAAGTCAAATAATTCAAATTCACTTTAGTAAGACTTCTTTTCTATTTCTGAGTTACATTATGTGTGTACATGTAGAAAGTCCACTATTTTCTGATATGTATGACTAAACTATGCATAAGTATTATATATTCCATAGTATCTATAAAAATTAATAAACATAAGAAAGAACTATAACTTGCATGTTTGAAACATATAAAGGATGTCATGTGGCCTGAAATCCTCTATTACTTGACTCTGAAGATGCAAAGTTCTACACAAAGATATTGTTATATTACACAGTGCAGAAGTTGATTTAAGATGTAGATATTGGTTAAGTGGCTGTAACTTCAAAACTGTTCTGTGAGGTCTTCCTCCAAATGAACGCAAGCATTTTGGGACCCTCTCTGGCCTGTCCATCTCTCATACCTCTCTCTATACCTTGTAACAACTCTCTAACACTATAACAATTTCTGCATTTTTATAAAAATACACAAAAGTCTGCAAAATTCTGGGTTTTGAAACATGAAAATTGCAATTAATTATATTTTGATAAATGTTTTTCTTATGTATTTTCTTTTACTGACTTCATATACCTTCAGAATAAATGAATCTGACATCCAAATAATTCTAAGTCCAGGCATCTATGTTATTTGAGAGACTATTTTTTCACGGACTTATTTCTTGCAGCCAACAATATCTGTGACTGAATGTGGAAAAAGTTAGTACTACTCATAAGTTCAAGTAAAGCAATGTCCTCAAATGTAATTATTGTAGGCCTTCTGTTCTCTGTGGTGATCTAAAAAACAGAAAGGATAGTTAATTGTGCCATATAGGCATAAGTTAAGGTTCATTGGGGTCCATTCATTAAAGCAAAATAAAATTCCCAGCATCATCTTTAATTTTGGTAAGGAGAATCTCCTAATGTTTAAAAGCATTGATAACTTTTAAAGAAATGTGCCCTAGAGATAAGCTATATGTTTTAGGACATTTTCCATTACTTCCCTATCATCATGAGAAAGAAGTATAATTATGAATTATCTCCTAAATTAAAATTGGAAAGGATTCCTTTATATATCCTTGAGAATATATGAGGATAATTAGAATTTTTTAAAAATTTACTAATAAACCAAGAAAATATTTATCATTACATTTTATTGAATTTATTCTATTGAATATCAATAGATTTTAAAGAATGATAATATAATTTTAAATTGTTTTATTTATTGATAAAATGAAAATATCCTTTTATATATTAATATTATATCTCATCAAAGTAATACACGCATACAGTAAAAATTAATATAGCACAGAAAAACTTTAAATTAAAAGCAACAGTTCCCTACACCTACCCTACCTACCTTTTGGCCTGCTCCTATATTTGTGTCAGAAGTTGTTAATTTCCTAATTATTTTTTTAAAAACAGAGTTGATATACAGCCAGTGTGTCCCAGTAAACCTCCATTCTGAATATATAAACTTGGGTTTGGTCTGATCATTATGTATCTGTGCCATAATAGTTATCAAGTATTTTTAATATTAAGGCTATCTAAATAATATAATTTATATCATCATAACTTCTTGATTTACAACATTTAAATATTTTCTCTTGACTTAACATCATAAAATTTGGCTCCTTCACAATACATCTCTCTCCTACCATTCCCAATTTGTGATAATTGTATAATTTTATCTCCTCTTAACTTTAACTTTGTAATGTTGAATAATACCTTTACTTAAGTACTTAAATTTTCCGTGTATTTCTTATTCTATAACAGTGGTTCTCAACCTTTCTAATGCCACGACACTTTAATACAGTTCCTCATGTTGTGGTGACCCCCAACCATAAAATTATTTTCATTGCTACTTCATAACTGTAATTTTGCTACTGTTATGAATCATAATGTAAATATCTGTGTTTTCCGATGGTCTTAGGCGACCCTGCTAGCAGTTCTCAACCTGTGGGTCAAGGATCTATAACTTTCAATTGCATCTCTTGACTCCCCATTACTGAGGATATTCTGAGGACTTCTACCATTCTCTCTACTGCCCTCCAGCTTAGTATTGATAACATTTACATGTTCTACAACCTATATGAAAATCTGTATTTTGTCCTTCACTTAAAACACAGTTAAAATGAGTAAGCAGTATTTTTATCTATAGTTATACAAATATTTCCTTCTCTGTAAGTCTAAAATAAAAGTCCTTAAGTAACTCAAAGAGAAAATTTCTGGCATCAAATAAAATGGATGCTTTCTTCTTGTATTGATTGCTCAGAATCATACCACACTTTGTTTGTTTCTTAGTTGGAGAAGATTTGCTTGCATAGTTTTTATTTTCAACCTGAAATCATCTTTTGTTGTTGTTGTCAAGACAGGGAACATGTTAACTGTCTTTATCATATCACCAGCTTGTTCCTATCTATTGTTAAACATATCTCTCTTTTTTTGGAAGACATTCTTCCTAGAGCCCAGAGATTTCCTGTTCTAATTTGGGATCGAATTCTTCCCGAATTAGGTTAGGCATTGTGGATATAGTTATGTCCAATTAGTGTAGCCAATTCTCCCTCTTTTCACTCAAGACATAGATTTTTAGAAGGTTGGCTGCAGATGTTTGACTTCCTTCAGGATATGACCAACACCTATAGTCCCAAAGATTCCCTCCCTAATTGGTCAGTATAAAAAGCAGACAGCTGGGAGTCTTTCCTTCTGCTCCTTAATACAGCCTCTCATGGTCCAGTTAATTTTTGAACAACATGGGTTTGACTGCGTGTAATTTTTGACTTAATCGTAATTTTTTTCAATAAACGCATATACCGTTTCCAATCCACTGTTGGAAGTTTGCAGACGCAGAGGATGCACTGATCTGAGCCAATTTATATACAGGACTTGAACATCCGCAGATTTTAGTATCTGTGGGAGTGGGGTGGTGTTCCCCCTTGGATCCCGAGGGTAGTTAAGTTTTAGGAGAGTCAAATATGCAGATTTTCTACTATGCATGCGTCGGCTTTAGCCAACTTTTAAAATTTCATCAGTTTCAAAGTATGACCTATAGACCTCTGGGGGTCCACAAGACCGTTTCAGGTTGTTTGTGAGGTAAAAAAAAAATGTTTTATAGTAACACTACAAAGTTACTTTACTTGTTTCTTTGTATTGGCATTTGCACAGATGATACAAAAGCAAAGATGGTGGGTAAACCTGCTGGCAGCTAAGCATGAACTCAGGCAGTTGCACCAAACTGGACTCACAGTTTTTGAAAAAGCCAATTTCACACAGAATGTTCTTGATGAAAAACATTACACATTACTGTATTAAACCTTGACCCTTGAGTACGTCTTTTTTATATTGTGTGACAAGGCAGGAGCATGCAGAGAGTTCTTTTGCTGCATACTGAAACACAGTACCTACCTTGAGCAAAAGCACTTAGGTGATTATTTGAGAAGTGAGCTGAACTAGACACTTTTTTCATGAAACATCATTTTTATTTGAAAGAACGACTGAGGGAAAAACTGTGATGATGTAGACTTGGAATTTGGCAATATTTTCTTGATAATGAATGGAGTGAAACTATCGCTTCAAGGAAGCCACTTACAGTATTTGTTGCCAATAATAAAATTTCAGCTTTCAAGCAAAAATTAAGTTTTTGAAAACAGCTTCTCAATCGTTATTTTTTGCTGATCTTCGTGGTGATATTAATGAATGCAATTTGAAAAATGTATTTTGAAATGAAAGATTTACATAACTCGGGGATTTATTATTTCCCTATTAACAAATGCACGATGTTCCAAATCATGCATGGGTGAAAAATCCATTCAGAGTTTCATATTGACCAGTGGATTTCAAGGTAACAAAGTATGCAAAGTCTGCTCAGGTATTCTCAGGTTCTACATTGCACTAATTGTTGAGAAACTAGTACTTGTCAGCTATTAGTGTAGTATCAGAGAAGAGTATCCAAACTTAACTGAAAGAGCTGTTAAAATGCTTCTTCCTTTTCCTACTACATTACTGTGGGAAACCAGATTTTTCTAGATATCTTAATTGAAATTAAGCTATCACAACAGATGGAATATAGAAGCAGAGAGAACTCAACTGTCTTTAATAAGACAGATATTAAAACAGATTCACAAAAGTGTAAGATAATGGCATTTTTTTCATTATTTTATTTGGGGAAAATATAGGTATTTTGATAACAATATGTGTTATTTATGTTAATTTAGAATGAGTTTATTTTTATTGTTTTTAAATGAATAAACTCTTTTCAGGGTTAATTTCTAAAATAGCAAATATTGAAATATGTAATATAAAAGAGGCCCAGCGCACAAATTCGTACATGGGTAGGGTCCAGCCGGTCTGGCCCCAATCGGGTTCGATCTGGACTGGCCCTGTCAGGAGGAGATTATGGGAGGTTGGCTGGCCGGCCTGCCCCAATTGGGGCCCGATCAGGGCCGGGCTGGCTGGGGGAAGGGGCTGCAGGGGATTGGCCGGCAGGCCCCGCCTGATTGGGGTTGGGGGGCCGATTGGGGCAGGCCATGGGGAGGGGCTTTGGGTGGTGGGCTGGCTGGCCCTGCCTCCAAATGGGGTAAGGGGTGTCAGTTGGGGGGCCAGCAGCCATGGGGAGGGGCGATGGGTGGTTGGCCAGCCGGCCCTGCCTCTGATGGGTTGGGGGGTGCAAACAGGGGTGGGGCAGCCAGGGCGAGGGGCTGCAGGAAGTTGGCCACCCAGCCTCGCCCCATATTGGGGTAGCGGAGTGCGATCAGGGGCGGGCCGGTCAGGGGGGAAGGGCTGCAGGCCTATTGTGGTGGGGCGGGCTGATCGGGGACGGGCTGGCCCAGGGGGAGGGAGGGGACGTTTGGCCATAGGCCTGCTCTTGATTGGGGTGGGAGTGTCCGATCAGGGGCAGGCAGGCAGGGGCAAGGGGGTTCACTGGCCACAGTGGGTGTCATAGTGACCGGTTGTTATGGTTGTTATGGCCTTTACGGCCACTGGCTTTTTATATATATAGATAAACAAATTGTCTTTGGGGTCTTCAATAATTGCTAAAAGTGTAAAGGGCTCCTGAGACCAAAACCACTGCTCTGTTCCTGCCTGCCAAGACCTGAAGTAGTTGCCATATTCCTTCTGCATTGCCGAGTTTTTGCTTTGGGATCTTTTGGAGTATTTTTGTCCTCCTCTCACTCATCCCAGTGGGACAGTAGCAGAAAATGGAGACTGGCCAGACCCAATTGTATAGACAGCATGTGTTTCAGACTCCCGAAAAACCTTCACTTTGGGAAAATATTATGCAGTTTACTTAGAGATTATGAAATTTACCAGATTATTGACACTAAACTCATGTTTCCATCTCTTTGAACTGATGCTATTTATGTTATAACTAGAATCCTGGTGCACGAAATTCGTGCACCAGCCTGATCACCCCCTGACCACTCCCCTGCCAGCCAGATCGACACATCACTGCTCCCCTGTCGGCCCGATTACCCCTAACTGCCCTCCCCTGCCAGCCTGGTCACCCCTAACTGTCCTCCCCTGCAGGCCTGGTTACCCCTAACTGTCCTCCCCTACAGACCTGGTCTCCCCCAACTTCCCTCCCCTGCAGGACTGGTCCCCCTCAACTGCCCTCCCCTGTAGGCCTGTTTGCCCTCAACTTCCCTCCCCTGAAGGCCTGGTTCCTCGAACTGCCCTCCCCAGCAGGCCTGGTCCCCCCCAACTGCCCTCCCTGCAGGCCTGGTAATCCCTAACTGCCCTCCCTGTAGGCCTGGGTCCTCCCCAATGGTCCTCCCCTGCAGGCCTGGTAGCCCCCAACTGCCCTCCCTTGCAGGCCTGGTCCCCCACAACTGCCCTCCCTTGCAGGCCTGGTCCCCCACAACTGTCCTCCCCTGCAGGCATGGTCACCCCTAACTGCACGCTTCTGCTGGCCTGATCGCCCACAACTGCCCTCCCTTGAAGGCTTTGTCCCTCCCAACTGCCCTCCCCTGCTGGCCATTTTGTGGTGGCCATCTTGTGTCCACATGGGGGCAGTCATCTTTGACCATATGGGGCAGCCATCTTGTGTGTTGGAGTGACAGTCAATTTGCATATTACTTTTTTATTAGATAGGATATTATGTCAATTAACCATTTCCCCAACAATTAGCAGAGGCTATTCTCTTGGGAAAATTACTGATCTTATTTTCTTTCAAGAAAACTAACTATAACCTTATCCTCTTTCTGGTTTAAAAAGTGGGATCTCTTTAAATTTCAATGCCTGTAAAGTTTTCTTTAAGAAACTCAAATAGAATCGTCTATTGACATTTCTGGTAATTTTCTGAAGTAATAACAAGAGCACAAAGATGAATACATCCTTGAAAAAGGGAGCCTTGAACGTGGTGGCATTGCTTCATCTCTTTCTATAAGACTTGAAAGCTTGTGTTCAGTAATTTATGTTAATGCTTTATTTTCGAAGTTTTCTTTCTTCCACAAGCTCTTCATACTTTGACCATGAACTGACCTTTCCCCTCTTTGAAATGCATCCGCCAACCTGTCTCCCTCCCCCCCACCCCCTTCTCTTCTGCGGCCCCCCAGGATGGCTTTTCATTAAGGAACATGGGAGACATACCCTGGCATTGCTACGCCTTGCGCTCTGGTGGCAGGCCTCCCTGACAAAAATCAAAGAGCGGCTAGTGCCAGAAGGATGAACTCTGTGATCTCAGCCCTGGAAAGAGAAGCATCCCCAGAGAGAGGTTCAATTCATGTCAGAGTTAAATCTTAATTCATCTGAGACTGAGAAGCAGTCAGGCTTTTGAACATTTTTATTGAGAACCATTTTCCAAATCACAGATCAGATTAATATTTTAGTTACTTCTTTCAATGAATCTGGTCCAAGGCAACAAACAAAACCAATGGCTCATGTGCAGTGTAATTTAGAAGAAGTTTTTAGTGCATTTAAACAGTTTCTGCTACTTTTTTTTTTTCCAGGTTGAATAGGGACATGACCTAAACTCCCTTTCCTTTTTCCTTTTGCTTTTTTCCCCCCTCCCTACCTCCCTCCCTTCCTTCCTTTTTGCTTTTTCTAGATTTATTGCTTTCCAGAACAACCCATTGCTTAATTTTGAATGTCATCAATTAGAATGATTAGATGTTCTCAGAGGAATTGGACATTTCCTTTGACTTTTATGATGTTAACTACCACACTATCCTAAATAAGATGGTGGTGTTAGTACTAGAATCTGTCTTAAAGTGGCAGTGAGTCTCTATAATTCTGGGTTAGAAAAGATTGAGTTTGATTATGCTGTGTTAAAAGATGTATATTCAACCTTCACATGGGAAATGTCTTATAGCCTTAAATTAAATGATAATATTTATTGAGCACTTAAATGGGCTAGTCACTGTTCTAAGTAACATGCATGTATTAAATTATTTAACCATTAGAACCACTTTGAGAGGTCAGTACTTCTATTGTACACATTTTAAAGGTTAGCAATTAAGGCACTAAGCATTTTCAAACTTTGTCCAAAAGTATTAATAAGTCTCAGAAATGAGAACAGAATGCAGGTAGTCTAGCTGCAGACATAGACATTATTCAAAAAAAACAAACAAAAAAAAAACCCAGATGAATTTAACTATCACACTATGATTTCTCTCCAGGTAGTCAAAATATGTCATGAAAATAAAGAAACAATAGTGAATTCTGTTATCAGTGTATGGAATTTTCACTACTTTTTGCATTTAATTTTACTACTTATTTCCCTTTCACTGTTGGACAACTGAACTATTCAGACCTTAGTACATGTTGTTCCCTAATCTGGAATGCTCTTCTTCTTTATAACTCTTCAGATTCAATCCATCCTTTAATGCTTATTTCAAATTCCATTTTCTCCATAAAACTATATTAAAAATCAGAGACTCCCAACATTGAAGAGTTGGAATGGAACATAGAGAATTTCTAGTACAATGTCTACCCAAACCAAGAAAGTACTGAGAAAACAATACTGAAACCATTGGCTTCTGATTGGAAAATATGCTATTATAGGGTGCCCAATATCATCTTACCATAAATTTTTATTGAACTAGTAATCCTTATCATCTTAAGATAGACCAATACCTTGTTGTTGCTTTTTTAAAAATTTTTTTAACATTATTCAGCTATTTTACATTAATCTCCCCATATATTCATTCATATATTTACACTTTTAATAGCTATTTATTGGAGTTTTTATGTACCACTCTTCTAGATGCTAGGAGAGAAAATAATAAAGAACATAGACATTGGTTTTTAAAAAACAGATGATTTTAAGTTATCTCACAAGGAAATGACAGTAAAGCCTAAGTTAAGATTGGAAAAAGAGTAGAATTGAGCAATTTGAAAATAAGAAGGAAAAGCATTAAATGCTGAGGAATGATCCCATTTTAAAGATGAAGTACCTGAAGCATAGTGAACTTAAGTAATTTTTTCAAGATCATAAGGCTAGTAATTGAAAGAATTGAGATTCAAGTTGGCATTTTCACTCCATAGTTGATGCTCTTAAATTAGGGTAATGAAAGAGTAGCATCATATTCAGGGAGTTGTAAGTGATTATTTAAAGCTGAAGAGTGGGATTTGGTAAGTGAAGGAATGAGATGGTGGTAAAATGAGTTAGAGAAGTTAGGAGGGGCCAGATTAGGAGGAACTTAGAAAGTTGTGCCAATATGTTTGAACTGTATTCTCCTTATCCATTACCCATGTCAATGTTGGGTTTTCCCTAATGCAATATCAATTTTCATTCTGTTGTTATTTTTTAAATGTATTTGTTTCTTTGCTTATTTTGCAGCCAGATTTATTTTCTTGTCTGATTTCACCTCAGTATTACATCTTCATGACTCCTGCTTTTGCTTTATAGAATTCATTTTCTTGAAAAATTCACCTTTTTAGATTTTTTTTGGTATACCAAGTAAATGTGTTACACAGTATTGGTATGTTTTGTGTAGGAAGCAATTTTAGTGATATGCTTTTATTCCAAGTTTTTAGGGAATTGTGATTTTCTCTTATGCTTCAGTATTTTTGTATATTTACATAATAAATAAATATTTAAATAATTTTATAAAATAGATATGTGTATAGATATGTTTATCCTTGAACTCAGGTATCTAGACAGTGTAGATGTCTATACATGTCTATACCTTTAGTCCTCTTAACTGTATATTTTACTTTTGAGAAAATTTACACTTAGGTCAGTCCATGATCTAAAATATTGTACATATTTTAACTTTTTATTTTTGCTGAAGTGTAATTTACATACAGTAAAAGTAACCCTTTTTAAGAAGTGTAGTTCTATATTTGGCAAATGCATATAGTCATGTAACTACCACTACTACCAAGATATAGCTCCACAGTGAATATTAAAAACTTTAGTGCCTAAATGGATGTGTACACAGAGGCCCTGATGAAGGGGAGGATTACTGGTGAAATCTGTTGGATTCAGAAGGTATGCCTCTTACAACTGAAGAGTGTTCACCAGTAAACACATACTCTATATCATGCTAGAGTTGGAGAATAGGAGGTAGATCAGTCATTTTTTGAGATGATCCATGCCATTCTGTTTTAAGAAGCAGATTTTGGGATATTCAAGGATGTGTTTTTTTCCCATCCATCCCTATGGACATGGAAATGAATAAAATTTCTCTTCCCAAATCTTCCCTCTTAATAGTCTAAACATATGGTTCCTATTCTCTACCTTTCTTTTTGTTTAGTCTAGGGTATGTGTGTGTGTATGTATTATAATGAGAAAATGAGAGAAATATATTAGATATTGTGTGTTTTTTTTCCCATGCTAGCAACAAAGTATTTTGTAAATAGCAAATATTATTGAAATATAAAATTTATTATACTTGTCTTATCTTCACAATAGTGTTCAGTAAAATATGGGTAACAGTCTATATTTAATGAGTACTTTTTTTAATTTAGTGGCTGGTTGATGTTTGAGCTATTGTACATAACTACACAGTGACATTAGAGTGAAGTTTACTTTAATATTAGGCCTATAGATTTTTTGATGAAGTTTTGAATGACGAGTATAAAAAATTGCTGTGCCCTTTTGAAAGCTACATCTTAATGTATTTCAGCCCGTGATCTGGTCTTATCCTCTGGACCATATTTACCCCTATATAATTCTTTTCTTTCAGCTCTGTATGACATACTCGTTTTTAGTAAAAGAGAGGTCATGTTTACCTGTTGCACTGTCTATGGTCCAGTGATCTCTTTTGTAGTCTAAGGGGAACTGTATGAAAACTGAACTGTGTCAAGGAGACTAAGAGTGTTAAAGTTCACCAAGAAATCAAGATGAGCCTTTGCAGAAACAAGAGGGAGTTAAAATTAGTATGAATTGATTTCCTACGCTCTTTTCAGAAATTGTTTTCACATATTGAGGGCCCCTTGGCCATTTATGTTAGGGCTCTGACATGACTATGCCAGAGGATGGCCAAGGTCAACAATGTGACCTATTTTTATTTTTTCTTAATAGGAAAAAGTTGCCATTCTTTTCCCACACTGGCAGAGTCTTTCTGTGTGTGTGGCTTTGCAGACTCCTTTTTGTGAACATTTCACATCTTTTCCTTTGATTAAGCTTGTTAGATTTCAGACCTCCTTGAACTTTAAACTTCTCATTTCCAGCTTTTCCAGTTAGATGTTCTAAATCTAGTGATCTATTACACAGCATTATTAACTTATCTATCCTTTGGCAGCTTTATAAATTATTTTAGAAATATTATATCTTTCTTAAAATAGTAAAATGAACAGGAGATAAACATTTTAAACCATTTTCTATTTAATAGTAGGTAATTTTATTTACAAATCTGCATTCTCCAGAAAAAAAAAATGAGAATGCATTTACTATTTGAATACTTTACACATCCCAATTTTCAGATTTTCTTGAAATCTAAAGTAGCAAAGAAGTCTTTGTGTTGTTGTTGTTGATGATTAAGCCAGTCCAGTGACACTTTATTGGCTTAATCATCAATCTACCTAAATGGATTACTAATGTGTTGAAAATAACAAACAGTCATTATGAAAACAGCAACAAACCTCTCCCTAAAACATGAAGCATTTAATAGGAAATTGAGGTTATATAACAGGTAATTAAAATATAAAATATCTAAAATCAAGGTGAGCATTTCTTTTACAAAATGTCCAAACAATTAATTTAATGTTCCAACACACCTTTTGTGAGGTTAGAATTATATGTTAGGAAATATTGCTGTGAGACTTTCAGTTTAAATGGTAGCATTAACTGATGTGAAATAGCACTCAAGCACTTTCTAGATCCAAGCACAGAGGACATTAGGAAAAAGCAAAAGAACTTAAATGCATATTTGAATGTAAATCCAAAAATTGGAAAGCTTAACTGCCAGAAACAAAAACTGAAATTAGGCAGAATAGTGAGCTGCTACTGAGGTTGAATGTCAAATGGGAGGGTGAATTGTGTCTCAGGACTCTGATGCCTAGGTTTTATTTTTATTTATTTTTAATTCTTTATTGTTTAAAGTATTACATATAGTATTACATATGTCTTCTTTTCTCCCATTGGCCACCCCCACCCCCCAGAACACACCCCCACCCCTCTAGTGTCAGTGTCCATTGGTTATGCTTATATGCATGCATACAAATCCTTTGGTTGATCTCTTACTCCCCACCTCCACCCTCCCCTGCCTTCCCTCTGAAGATGGACAGACTGTTCAATGTTTCTATGTCTCTGTATCTATTTATGTTCATCAGTTTATGTTGTTCATTATATTCCACAAATGAGTGAGATCCTGTGATATTTTTGTTTCTCCGACTGCCTTATTTCGCTTAGCATAATGCTCTCCACGTCTGTCCATGCTGTTGCAAATGGTAAGAGTTCTTTCTTTTTTACAGCAGTATAGTATTCCATTGTGTAGATGTACCACAGTTTTTTAATCCACTCATCTGCTAATGGGCACTTAGGCTGTTTCCAAATCTTGGCTATTGTAAATTGTGTTGCTATGAGGCCTAGGTTTTAATACAAAATCAATATGCAGAAATCTATTGCATTTCTATACATTAATACCAAACTATGAGAAAGGAAAATTAAGAAAACAACTGCATTTCCAATTTCATCAGAAAGAATAAATCACCTAGGAATAAATTTAACTAGGAGGTAAAAGACCTGTGTACTGGTATTGATGAAATAAACTGAAGAAGACAAAAAAAAATAAAAAGATATTTCATGTTCATGGATCGAAAGACTTAATATTGTTGAAATGTCTATAGTACCTAAAGCAATTTACAGATTCAATTAAATTCCTGTCAGAATACCTATGACATTTTTTACAGAACTAGAACAAATAATCCTAAACTTTACATGGATCCATTAAAAATCCCCAAATAGCCAAAGCAATCTTGAAATAAGAATAAAGTTGGAGGTATCATGTTCACTGATTTCAAACTAGATTATAAAGCTCTAGCAATCAAAACAGCATGGAACTGGCACCAAAAGTAAAAAAATTAAAAAATGGACACATAGACCAATGGAACACAATAGAGAGCCCAGCAATAGATCAGACATATGTAGTCAATTAATCTATGACAAAAGAGCCAAGGATATACAATGGGGAAAGAAAGTATCTTTAATAAACGATGTTGCAAAAAAACTGAATAGCTACATGCACAAAGATGAAACTGAACTACTTACTTATGCCATATACAAAAATAAATGTAAAATGGAGACTTACATGTAAGACCAGAAACCATCAAACTCATAGAAGAAAACATAGGAAATAAACTTTTTGATATCAGCCTCAGTAATATTTTTTGAATATGTCTCTCCAGGCAAGGACAACCAAAGCAAAGCTAAACAAATGGGATTACATCAAACTAAAAAGCTTTTGCACCGCAAAGGAAACCATAAAACACGAAAAGGCAACCAACTGAACGGGAGAAGATACTCACAGATGATACATCAAATAAGGGTTTATATAAAAAATATGAAGAACTAATTCAGCTCAACATTTTAAAAAATTTGATTTAAAAATGGGCAGAGGACCGGAATAGATATTTTTCTAAAGAAGACATTCAGATGATCAACAGACACATGAAAAGATACTCAACGTCACTAATCATTAGGAAAATGTAGACCAAAGCAACAATGAGCTATCACCTCACACTGGACAGCTTGGCAATTATAAGAAAGACAACAAATAACAAGTGTTGGCAAGGATGTAGAGAAAAGGGAACCCTCATTCACTGCTGGTGGGATTGTAAATTAGTGCAGCCACATTAGCAAGTTGCAAACAATGTGATCATCTCAATAAGTACAGCAGAAGTATTTATGCATGATTTTTTAAAAGGCTAAAATAACTAGTTGTAGAAGGTAACTTGTTCAAACATGATGAAGAGGGTAAAATGTTAGAAGCAGTCTTTTTGAAACCGCTAGCAAGACAAGGATGCCTCCAATATCTGTTCTATTCTTCTCCAGATTGTTAAGTTTGCCCATGGCTGTCTATCTGGCCCAGCCTCTTTGGCAAATGGATAAAACTATGTCCATTTTAGAAGTATTTTGGAAGTGATGTGTGTAACTTACAGAATGTATTTTTAAAGAGAGGGAGCACATCTCATTTTTTATTCTTAGGCTTCTCTGCCTACTGAGCTGGACGCGAAGCTATGAATCCGGATGGAACATGTGGCTGGGGTCATCCTAAAAGTTTGAGCAACAAGATACCACTTCTGTGGTCTCACACCATGGAGTCACTATACCAGTCCTGGTAGGTGTCTATGTAATCCAAACCACGGATTAAAAAAAAAAAAATCTCTGTTATAGCTGTTGAACTTAAATTCTCATAATGTGCCCACTTCTACTCACTGGAGATTTTAGACACTGAAATAAAAGAAAAAGAGGTCATTGATAAAATTTCTAGTAAGACACAAAATCAGAGAGAATCAACACACAAGACAGTTAAACCAGTAAGAATGACCAGTCAGGTAGGTAATGTTTTTAAGACAATATGAAAACATTAAAATTATACCAGGAACAAGCAGATTGGAAAATGTTATTAAGAAAAAGGAGTTTAATAATAGAGGAAAACCCAAAAGTGATCTAACCCTTAATGTGATAAAAATTATTATTATCATAAAAGTTATAAAAGAATATCAATTATCTTAAAGTACATAAAAGGAGACACATAAATTAATAAATAGACCATATTCATAAGGGAAAGATTAAAAATAGAAAAATGTTCATTCTTCTCCATCATACTCCAGCAAAATATTTTTATAATAATATGCTTAAAATATTCAGAAAATTAGGGTATAACAAACATACATAATGACTTAATGACTTTAAAAAATAATGTTTTTTATTTATTTAAAATTTTAATATTTTTTCTTTATATATTTTCTAAATATCTTTATCTTTTATAAGTGTTCCTGAATGTTATGTCTTTTGGCTGATTTTAAAATGGCATCTTCTAATTATATCTTTTAGCTTGCTTTTGCTGATAGGGAGGAAAGCTACTGAATTTATATGCTTATTTTATAATGAACCCTTTAAAAAATATTAATACTTTTTAGTTTTCGGTGGGCTTTTTGATAAACAGCAGTGCTAACTTAAAAAAAAATTATTCCCTTCTTTTCAAAATGTATGTCTCATTATCATCCTCATCTAACTGGATTGACTATAACTTCAAGGACAATGCTAAATAAACATTGTCTGGAGCCATCTGTTTTTTCCCTGACATTAAAGAGATTAAATTCAGGTATCATCTATTTTGCTTGGTGGTTCGGTTTGTTCATTAAAGTCAAAATATGAATGAAACCATCATAGACTCATAGACAGAAAGCAGGCAGACTGCTCTGGTTGGGGGTAAGGGGGCGGGGTGTTAGAGGAGGGCAGAGGGATTGGGCAAAAAAGAAAGAAAAGAGAAAACTCATGGACATCGACAACAGTGTGGTGATTGCTGGGGGTGGAGAGGAAGGTGGGTGGAGGTGACAGAGGGCACAGAGGGGATAAATGGTGATGGACAAAATTAAATTAAATTTTAAAAATTCAGGTGTCACTCATGAGGTATATTGTGTTGAGATAGTCTTTATTAAGTTAAACAAGGACCACTCCTTTTCTAGTTTAATAAGATTTTTAAAATCAAACTTTTATAAATGCTTGGCATAGATAATTAATAATATAATGCCTTTTAGTACTTAACAAGACAATTATATGGTGTTTATTCTTTTATCAGAGATAAATTATATTGACATTTCCCACTCTTGAATTCTAGAAACGACTTACTTTGTCACTGAGTATTTTTATCCTACTACACTTAAAACACTTTGCTAGCATTTTATTTAGGATTTTATCTAGGTGTTTTTTTATTATTTATAGGGATACATGGGGTTTTACTACTGAATTATTTAATTTTTGTTTTGTTACGTTGTTATATCAAGCTGTTCTTGCTTCTATCTATCATCTGTATCTATCTATCTATCTATCTATCTATCATCTATCTATCTATCTATCTATCTATCTATCTATCTATCTATCTATGTACTAAGTAGTCTAGAGAGTTCTCCCTACTCTTTATTCATATGCAACAATTATGTTCACTTGCACTTTTAATATTAGGTTCTAAAAATATACATTTAGACAATATAATTGACACTTTGTCTGTGGGGTTTTAGAGCTACATGAGCACAATGAGTAGTTGTGACAGAGAAAGTATGAACAGTATGGATAATATTTACTAAAAAAAGAAGTTTGCCAGCCCCTAAATTAGAATATCATCCAAGCTGGAATCCTGGGAAAAACCCAGTGATCTTTTCTGATGTTCTCTGTTAAATTAATTAAACAAAGAGGCCATTAGACAGAGGTAGCTCCAATGCTATGGCAACCCATATAGACAAACCAAAACCTAAGTCTGTAAATCCTCCAGGTTACAAAATCTGAATACTGAGAACAACAAATCACAACAGCCATCTAGGCTTAACCTATAGCCAATCAAATAATTTCCTTTCTTTGTGTCTGCATCTTCTCTATATATCTCTTCCTGGCTCCTGTCTGAGGGTGTTTCTAACCAATTCTGGTTTGGCACTGTCCCATTTGAATAGATTTTTGGCTCATATAAATTTAAAATGTTTAATACGCCTCAGTTTATATTTTAACACTAGAGGCCCAGTGCATGAAAATTCATGTACTCGGGGGCGGGGGGGTTCCTCAACCCGGCCTGTGCCCTCTCGCAGTCTGGGAGCCCTTGGGGGGTGTCTGACTGATGGCTTAGGCCCACTCCCCACAGCTATCTCTGTGGGAACGCACTGACCACCAGGGGGCAGCTCTGGCCCCGCCCCCCATCGCCCCGCCACCGCCAGTGGCCTCCGTCTGCAGGAGGCAACCGGCAGGACTGGCCCTACCCCCTGATCACCCCTCTGTCATTGCTGGTCACGGGCTCCCCCTCCCCACCCCCCTGATCACCATCCCCTCCCTCTGCCCGCTGGGACCCACCTTGGCTGGCCTGGCACTGCCCGCTTGCTGGCCCTGCCCCACGCCATTCAGTTGATTTGCATATTAGGCTTTTATTATATAGGATTCCTCACCCCTCCATCTCCTAAGTAATCCAACTTCATCAATGCTGTTACACAAAATTTGATTGGCTAATTTTGCATTAAGTTATGCTCAGAGAGGTAAGGAGCTAATGATTGTTACTTGAGCTACTATCTAACTGAGAAAGATAGGATTTAACTTATTTCAGAGAACTAGAACATTAGAACACTAACATTTTCTACAAATTTCACTTTTCTTCTTTACTATTATTGTCATAGTTGGTATCACTATATTTAACCTTCCAAATTCTTCATGATGATGGTTATTATCATAGAAATTATTATTTCAGTGAAGGCATTTTTGATTAACCAACATGTTTTTGTATAGCATTGCATATAATCTCCAGGTTCTATTCCCCTGTTACTGACAGTACATTTTTCAGCCATAACAATAAATGCCAAACACAAAGTATTAAAGGGAATCAAAGACTGTCAATCTAGAATCTTACATTGTTAGTAGTTTTCTTCTATGCCTCTAAAATTTTTTTCTTTATGTTTCTATGATAGTTTGTCAGGGTGTGTGATAACCAGAATAATGGCTTCCCAAAAGTCTATGTCATAATGTTCGACACTTATGAATGTGCTACCTTGCCACAGAATTTTTAAAGAATGCAATACCTGACTACTTAATCAGGGGCACTGATCTCTTTTCCCTTAGATTGTCAAATTTAAAAATGCCAACAGGCAACACAATAATAGCTGGCCGTTGTGAATGAATCAATGTTATACTTATTTGTCAGATTGCAGAATTTTAGTAGTTTATATGTGCTATAAGATTAAAATGGTTGAAAATCGCTGCTTTATCCCAGAATATTTGATAGAGACATTCAAATTTTCATTGAGTTCTAAAAAGTCTATACTTTTAGCTAGTTTTTTTTAGAAGAAATTATTTTCTAATTCCAAGAAATTTGTTTATATTTTGTACTTCCTTGTTCTTTGAACTGTAATAACAGAAGATAGCATATCTGCTTAGTATAATAGGATTTTGCTATAGTTCTTAGTATGTAGACAATTTGTAAAAAATATCCCATGGACATTTGAAAAGCATATGCATTCTATGTTAGTTGGTTTTAGAATTATCACTATATTAATAAATTAAATAAGATATTCATGATTAAATAAATCTTGCATGTCCTACTTAATCTGATAATTTCTGAAATGTTATGAAACATTTCTTTATGATTAAAGCTCTATCAACTCTTTCTCTGATCTCATCCCATTTTCTCACAGCAGAAAGAATAGTTTTAAATAGAAATAAAATCTTTATATGGCTTTTTTAATCACACTTACAACAAAGTGTAAATTTGTTGCTGTTATCTTACCCAGCATTCTGTCTATAGAATATACTCTTTCCTCAGAGACTTTGCACACAATACTCCCATTTTCTGGAATACTTCCATCTCCACACCTCCTATCTGCACACCTTGTTCGTGGCATCTTTGCTTGTCTGCTTCCTTCTCTTCCTACAGTTTCAAGTACTACTTAGATGTTTCTTCCTCATATAAGGTCTCTCAGAGCTAAACTGGGTTCTTGAGGAAGAACAATGTTCAAACTGACATTAAGCTTTTTTTCCACTAGCTTTGGCCTCAGCTACTCTGAACATAGAGGTTCCTCTGTGACTTTTGGGGAAATAAGACTGCCAAAAAGTGAGAACCTCTCAGAGAATTGTCCTTTTTTATCTTTAAATTTCAGCACTTGGAACTGACATGCTCCTTTGCAATTTTAATCATATCTGCATCATGTCATCCTGAAAATTCTAACATTTACTGCTTCTTTGATGGCCCACTTCATAGTTCTACAGTGCTGCTAGGCCATCATTACTTAGAAATTTTTTCTTTCATTTTATTGAGAGGTAAGAAGGTAAGACAGGTAAATATGCAAACAGAATTTGTTAATTGAAATTCAAAATTTAAAAGCTAAAATAACCCTAAGGAAAGGGTATTGAATGACATATGGGCAAATGCTTCTCAGCCTATTTTGAGTAAATATATCTAAATTTGATACACTTGTATTATATATCATATTAATGTGTTTCATATTAATCAGCACTTGTTTATTTGGAATACATTTACTTGTTAATAAGAGATCATGCTTTTATATATTTTATAAAATATTTGCTTGGCCCTTAAAGATAGGAAAAGATGTTCATATGTATTCATAATAAGAGATATGCCAGTTAAAATTACACTGTTATTAGTTCTCCCCTATCAATTTGGCAAAAGTCCAAAAACTTGACAACTGTTGGCAAGGCTGTCAGGAAATAGGCACTCATATATTGCTTTTGGTAATACAAAATGGCACAACCCCCATGGAAGAAAATCTGTCAATATCTAACAAAACTATATAATCATTTACCCTTTGACCCAGAAAACTCATTTCTAGGCATCTATCCCAAAGATACTCTGGAAAAACATGAAAAGACATATGCAGAAGGCTATTTACTAGATCATGATTTATAGTAGCAAAAACTGGAGAGAACCCAACTGCTCATCAATAGGTGTCTGATTAAGTATGAACTGTTATACATCCATACAATAGAAATATGTAGTTGTAAAAAGAAATGATGAATAATTTTATATATACATATGGAATAATTCCCAGTATTTTTTATTTTGAAAAAGAACTTTATTGTTGAAAGTATTACATATGTTCCCTTTTTTCCCCATTGACCCTTCTTGCTCCCTCGCCTCCCCGCAGGCCTTCACCACCCTATTGTCTGTGTCCATGGATTATGCATATATGCATACAAATTCTTTGGTTGATCTCTTTCTTCCCACCCACCCACCCACCCATCCACCCACCACCACCTTCCCTCAGAGATTAGACAGTTTGTTCCATGATTCTATGTCTCTGGATCTTTTTGTTTATCAGTTTATTTTGTTCATTAGATTCCACCGATCATGTTGTATTTGTCTTTCTCTGACTGGCTTACTTTGCTTAGCATAATGCTCTCCAGGTCCCTCCATGCTATCTCAAAGGGTAAGAGATCCTTCTTTCTTACTGCTGCATAGTATCCCATGGTGTAAATGTACCACAGCTTTTTTATCCATTCATCTACTGATGGGCACTTGGTTTCTAAATCTTAGCTATTGTAATTTGCACTGCTATGTACATAGGGGTGCATATCATAGTATTTTTTAAGTGAAAAAAAAAAGTTAGAAAAAACTTTGTATGGTTAGCTATATATCAGAAAGAAGGAATAAAAAAGGACATAGATTTTGAAGAAATACAGTTTGTTTTACAGATTTATCTTTGTAATCATGAACATATTTTACACAAATATAATATGAAATAAAAATGCAAAAATGCAAATAGTTAAAAACAAAATTAAACAAAAGAATATAACTCTGTATTAAATTGGTGACATAACCACACAACAAAGAATGCAAGAGACTTTAAAATATAGTAATGCACTTTCTTAGTGGTTTATATCTAAAGACCAAAATAACAGGAAAAAATAAATTGTTTTTGGTAATTTACTCTCGGTGGTGTTATTCTGTAACTGTTACAAACAAAAAAGGACATTAATGCCACCAGGAACTAAAAGTTTTGGTATAAGAGAGAAGAGATGTAAACATAAGATTAAGAAAGTTAAAAACTCTGAAATTCTAAATTTAAACGAAAATATCAATATTATGTCATCATGTATTTTATCTTAAACAGAAAAAACAAGTATACATACGTATTTTCTAGATTTGTTTACTGAAAGCCTAGAAACAATGACCAACCTGATAATCATGAGCACTCACAATGCCCAAAGTGTGGCCTCTAAGCACCAAGTTTCAGTAAACAAACCAAGGCTCCTTAAAGAAATGGCTGAACACAAGTCTGAGACAGGAAAAATACAAGATAAACTGGAACAATGTATCAAAACAGAAAGCAAGGGATCTATAAAAAGATCCCTGGTGTGGCTCAGAGTATTGTCCTCTGCACTGAAAGGTTTGATTCCTGGTCAGGGCATACACCCAGGTTGTGGGTTCAATTCCTGGCCAGGGTATGTATGGGAGGCAACCGATTGATGTTTCTCTTTCACACTGATGTTTCTCGCTTCTCCTTCTCCTTTTCTCTATCATTAAAATCAATTTAAAAATATTAAAAAATAAAACAGAATTCAAGAGCCAACTTGAAGATGTTCTTATTGGCCAAAGACAATTAAATTTAAGCAGCAATAAGAATAAATGTAATGAGTTGGAACATTTGAAATATTTTTAAATACATGAGGACATAATAATAATTAAAGAGAAATGTCACTGGTCACTTTTGAGATTGCTAAGAAATCAATTCAAGCATTTGTTTTGCCTTTCCTATGTAGAATAGACTCTTTGCCTTCCTTAATTTTAGAAAAGACTTTTCTTAATATAAATGTTCCAGCTTCAATATGAAAAAAATAAATCATAGAATTAGAATATCATAATTTTTCAATCCCAAATTAAATAATAGATTTAGGTATTGATTATAAGTAGACACCAGCATCATAAGAATAAACAGAAGCAGGTAGTATGAGCTTCCTTGAGGGTGATTCTACTTAGGAAATATTCTTGCAAAAGAAAAAAGGCTATCAACCATGTCAAGACTGTGGAGAGAAGAGTTAATAGATCTGAGTATCCATATCCTTAGAAAGACTTACTAATATGCTGATCCTTCTCCCTAGACCTCGTTTTTATTACTATCAGTACACATTTAATATTTTCATAATTTCTTAAAAGATAGGTTCTTTTTTCTCTGAAAAATCCCCAAACTAGTAATTCTGTCTTAAAAATAATTCCACAGCCCAGCCTGTGTGGCTCAGTAGTTGATTTTCAACCTATAAAACAGGAGGTCACAGTTTGATTCCCAGTCAGGGAACATGCCCGGTTGTGGGTTTGATCCCCAGTAGGGGACATGCAGGAGGCAGCCAATCAATGATTCTCTCTCATCCTTGATGTTTCTATCTCTCTCTCCCTCTCCCTACCTCTCTGAAATCAATAAAAATATATTAAAAAATAATTCCACAGGATAACTATTATTTTTAGTTTTATTATTTTGCCTATGTTTTTAAGTCTCAAGAATTACTTAACCTTGATTGCTTTGCCTTATTTTCTCTGAAAAAATTTTCTGAAATTTTACTTTCTATAGGTATTTATTTAAATAATGAAAGAAGAAATGTAAAGAATTCCATGGGAGTTGGCACCAGAACTATAGACATATTGTTTAGAAGAGAATACTTTTATATATGCCAAGTGAGCCAAATCAGAAGGTAGTCTTTAGAGGGTGCAAGTCCCCTCCACACAATTTATTACCTGCATACTTGCTTCCCTTTTATCTCTGTCTCATGGGACTGAACAAATTCTGTAGCTGGTCATACTGGGTAAGTTGTTCAGTGTGACCACTATGTAATTACTAACTTGTTTGTTGCTTGTGCAAACGGTGTTGAGCCCTTAACCTTATTTCTTCAACTGCAACCCAATCCACTGTGTCAGAGCATTCATCATGATGCCTGTGGGACTTGAGGGACAAGCGGAACCCGTGGAACTGTGATGATGAACCTTCTGTTTGCTGAGTAATAAACCATCTTAATCTGATGCAGTCAGTCTCATTGTCTACTCTTGGCATCTATGGAGTGGCAACAGATTTACTCCTTGCCATCCTCAGCCAGGTTGGGGTTTTTCTCTGACCAATTTTAAAACTGCTGAATGTATGTCTGTTGTCTTAACTAAAAAAAAAAAAAAAAAAAACAGAACAAAAACAAACAAACAACACAACACCTTGGAAATTGTTTAAAAGAAGTGAAAAATTGAAGACCTTTGTAGGGATCTCTATATATAAAAGGCTAAGTGACTGACCATCCATCCATCCGACTGTCCGACTGACCGACCAGCTGGTACATGATGCACACTGGCAATTTAAAAATAAATGTTGACTATTTTAATTTTATAATACTATTTATATATACTATTTTGACATGTACTTATTTTTGCAGTAACATAATTACCGCACAAATCTTCCTTCTAATTAATTTCCTTTCAATGTGCACAAATCTGTGCACCGGGCCACTAGTATAAAGTATAACTATAGTGCATATATTGAAATGTATTCCACTCCACACCAATTAATCTGACGAACCTATTCATATGCCAATAGGGATGAGGTCGCATGAAGGCTGCTGGTCACAGTTCTGATAGGAACTCTATGCTGGATCACCTCAGTCCAGAGTCTAGATCCCAGCCTCAGAATCTCATGAAATTGATGCTGTCATATACTGAGAGTGGAGTAATCACTCATTGGGGAAGTTACACTAATAAAGGTCATGTCTAAACCAAAGACACAGTTCATTTATTAATTATGAGATACCCTTTCTGGAAGAAATAATGTTAATTTTTCTTAAATAGGAAAAGCCTCACCCCCTCATCAAGAAGCCAGTTTGAAATCAAGACTGTCGAATCTCAGAGGGAAGGTGGTGGGGAGAGGGATGGTGCAAGAAGACATCAATCAAAGAACTTGTATGCATATATGTATAACCCATGGACACAGATGATAGTTTGGTGAAAGTCTGGGGTGGGGGGCAGAAGTGAGCTAGAAAGGGTCAATGGGGAAAAAAAGGGGACGTATGTAATACTTTCAATAATAAATATATGTTTTAAAAGACTGCTCTGTGAGATTAAAATCAGAGCAAAGAAAGATAGTAGTAAGGGTTGAAGAAACACTCAGACCTATTTCTCTGCTGCCCCAATTGCTCTGGTTCCTATTCAATTGACTCACTGACAGCTTTGAAATTTCTGATTCCTATTTTCTGTATTTCTACTCGCTTCTATTCCTGCTCTTTTAATGAACCATTTTTTTTCTTGAATATCTATAATAATAAAAGGGTAATATGCTAATTAGACCAGACATCCTTCCGGAAGACCTTCTGGATGAAGCCGGGGCTGTGAAGGCTGAGGCAAGCCACCACAGCTGCAAGGGCTGCATGCATCAGGCCTTTAGTGTTATTATAACAGATTTAGCTATTTCCTTATGAAAGTGTTTTGGGAATAGGCTGGGTAGATGAATATCTCCAGTTTTCACTCTTAGCTGTGTAGGACTTTAATCTCTTCAAGATGACTTTGTAAACATTGGATCTTATCTTCTGTGTTTTTTATACTGGTATCATTATCAGCTTTAGAGATATTTTAATGTTAAAATATATCTACACTAATAAAAGAGAAACATGCAAATTGACCAAACCTCTGCTACGCCCACAAGCCAAGCCCACCAGCCAATCAGGAGCGAGTATGCAAACTAACCCAAGATGGCTGCGGCCACAGAGCGAGCAGGAGGCTTGGGTTTCCCTGGCAATGGAGGAAGCCAAGCTTCCCGCCTGCCCTGGCCGGCCCTGGCCTCTGCTCAAGGCTACAAAGTTTCAATTATAGAAGATAAATAAATCCCAGATACCAGGGCCTCTGCTTGGGTTGCTGAGGGGCGTGACCAGCCTGCAAACCACCACAGGCCCCTCGCCCAGGCCACCCCATGCCCCAAGGGAACCCCCACCCTGATCTGGGACACCCTTCAGGACGAACCAGCCGGCCCCCACTGGTGCACTAGGCCTCTATCATATCTAATAAAAGAGTAATATGAAAATTGTCCGTCACTCCAACACACAAGATGGCTGCCCCCATGTGGACACAAGATGGCCACTGCAAGCTGGCCAGAAGGGGAGGGCAGTTGGGAGGGACCAGGCCTTCAAGGGAGGGCAGTTGTGGGTGATCAGGCCAGCAGGGGAGGGCAATTGAGAGGGACAAGGCCTGCAGGGAAGAGCAGTTTGGGGGGAACCAGGCCAGCAGGGACAGGTAGTTGGGAGGGACCAGGCCTGCAAGGGAGGGCAGTTGGGGGTGACCAGGCTGGCAGAGGAGGGAACTTGGAGGCGACCAGGCCTGCAGGGAAGGGCAGTTGCGGGGGACCCAGGGCTGCAGGGGAGGGTAGTTGGGGGGGACCAGGCCTGCAGGGGAGGGCAGTTAGGGGTGACCAGGCCTGCAGGGGAGGGCAGTTAGGGGCAATTGGGCTGGCAGGGGAGCAGTTAGGCATCAATCAGGCTGGCAGGGGAGTGGTTAGGGGGTGATCAGGCTGGCAGGCAGAATCGGTTCGGGGCAATCAGGAAGGCAGGCAGGTGAGCAGTTGGGAGCCAGCAGTTCTGGATTGTGAGAGGGATGTCCGACTGCCCATTTAGGCCCGATCCCGGTAGCGGAGGGCAGTTACGGGTGACCAGGCCGGCAGGATTGGGCCTAAACGGGCAGTCGGACTTCCCTCAAGGGGTCCCAGATTGGAGAGGATGAAGGCTGGGCTGAGGGACACACCCCACCCCTGTGCACAAATTTCGTGCACCGGGCCTCTAGTATACCTATAATTGGGTGTGTGCATAATCTTTCAACTTAATGTTATGTATATGTGTTTACAAACATAAATGATCAAAAGTTCATTTATTTATTCAACAGATAGGTACTTTGCACTGAGTATGTGTTCAATATTTTTGTAGGTATTGGAGATCCAGTGATTAGACAGGCAAGCTTCCCACATTCATGGAACTCACAGTCTAGTAACAGTTAACAAGTATAGCTATATATTTATAGCATAATTTCAGATTACAATGCACTTATGAAAGAAAGTGAAGGCAGGTAAAAACTGAAGAAAGATAGGGGTGTCTGTTTTAGATGGTATCATGATAGTTAAAATAGTTCTTAGATCACAAACGCTGTATTGGGAATGCCATTAAACAAACAGATGTATTTGCTAATTCTGTTATTTCCAGTTTGATCATAAAAAAACAAAACATTGCAGTAACTATAATGTGAATATTCAACATCCGCCAATAAATCTGACATTCTCTCATCTTTGTGACTCAGATATATTAAAATTGATTGATTTTAAAAAGAAAAATTATAAAAACTTGTTCAAATGCAGTCAACATATAAATACTACTTTGAGAATGCTGCTAACAGGAGTGACATTTGAATGTGTGATTAAACGGAGTAGGTGCCATAGAAATTCAGATAATGTCGAGAAATTCTCAAACTTCAGTTAGTGTATTAGTTCTCTGTTCTTTCATAGTCCATAAAAAGCTTGCAGCATACGGTAATGTGTCAAGAATTTTTAAAAAATCCTATTTATGTGTACAAGTTCACATAAGATGCATCTTCTTTGTGTATTATATAATGATGCTAAAATATGAGGTCATTTAAGGATTTGCCAAACATGGAAAAAGAAATATATTTGCAGTTTTTACATTAGGATACATTTATGCTGTGGAAAAGCACTATGCCTAAATACATTTTGAAAAAAAAAATTCTTTTGAGAGGGAATGAATAGCACACAAATTCTGATTTCTTTTTAAGTCATCTTGAAAAACAGACTACAGACACCTGAGCTGAGCTTTAATAAAGTGCTAATTAGGAGTGCATGCCACAATTTGAATGGTAGCTGTATGAAGTGCACAGAAATCTCAGCAGTAGGGGAATGGTATGTGGCTTTTTGGGACAAGTTTGACAGCTAGGTGCTGGTCCTTTGATGGTATGAATCTAAAAGCTCTAATGCTGACAGAGACTTTGAGATTATCTATTCAAACTCTCAATTTGCACCTGAAGAATCTAGGGCGTAGCATGGGTAAGTGACTTGCTCATAACTATGTGGCCAATAGATCACCTGATTGATGAGTTTCTGCTCTGCCTGCAGCTCCACACTGCCTCACCTTCCCTCCCATTTGCTTCTCAGCCATTTTGTTGAACTGCATAGCACACCGCTTAGAAATAAAGTGAATTTCACATGTGCAAATTAACCTTTTGTTTGCTAGCTGTTTCTGAGAAATATTTTAGAAGAAAAGAATGGCAGTAAAATTAAAATAAGGTTTAGAGATTTTATTTGTCCTTTTTTTCTTACATCCTGCCATAAGAAATTTTAAAAAGTCATATTATGGTTGAGACAACATCAGAAATGGAGGTTGGAGGACAGGTTTGGGGGAGAGTTGTCAGAAAGGAAAGAGAAGGTGAAAGAGGGCCATGAAGGACACTGACATGGAAGGTCACAGCTCCCTGGGTTAGCGACTGTCTCCCTGATAGTTTACTTTCCTGATTTTGAAGTGGAAAATATTAACTGCCTTGTTCTTCCTTTCCATGAAAACGGTTGACTATTCTCTGAGTCCCTTTTCAGTGTCACTAGTCAAGGACTGGGTATGTATTCAGCCTTTTAGAAGTCTTATTGGAAAATATACACGTAATTCTTTTTTTTTTTTTAATCCTCACTTGAGGATATGTTTTTCATTGACTTCAGAGAGACAGAGACACACAGAGAGAAACATTAATGTGAAAGAGAAAAATCTATCAGTTGCCTCCATATGTGCTCCAACTGGGGATCAAACCCGTAAGCTCAGTATTTGCCCTGACTGGGAATTGAACCTGACACCTTTCAGTGTATGGGGCAAAGCTCCAACCTAGTGAGCCACGCTGGCCAGGGTCATATATGTAATTCTTGAGCAAGCAACTCTACATGCAACTAGAAAGCACTGATGTCTATTTTCAGGTAGAGATAAGGCCATCCTTGCTGATCCGTTAATGTCTGCCAATTTGGAATTATAGTCAACTCTTGATTTATCAGAGTAAGGAGGGTGTGTGCAGAAAAGAGAGAGCATAGATGACTGCCAATCATATGTAGACAAAACTCCAGTTTGAGGGGATCAGTGCAGCATGATGGTTAGAAACAAGCAGTTATTTTTTTGTTCAAATCCCAGTTCTGCACTTACTGGCTATGTGACCCTTGGAAAGACCTATAAAGCCTTACATGATATGGCCCCTGACTATAACTCAATGTCCTACCTTATTCCCTCATGCTCACTTTACTTCAGCCACAAAGCCCTCCTGCTCATCGGTGGTCAGGACTAGCAAGCTCCAACCTCAGGGCATGCTGCCTTTGCCTGGTCAGCTCTTCCTCCAGCAAACTACTTAGAACACTACTCTTTCTTTCAAAATTTCCTTAAATGTCCCTTTTTTAGAGAAACATTCCTAGCTATTCTATGAGGAATGACAATGATAGAGACTCTACCATCTACATTCTTACCCTGCTCAATGTTTCTTTATGGTCACTTCGGAGGTATTATATATGTGTTTTTGTTTGGTTATCTTTTGTCTATTCACATTAGTAAATAATTTTTTAATGTAATCCCTCTTCTTTTTCTGTCTTTTTTTTTAGTTACCTCATTACCTGCTCTCAAAAGGTTCCTGGAACATAGTGATTGTCCAGTATGCATTTGTTGAATAGATGCATGCTGATACCCAAAAAAAGAGCCAGTAATAGAAATGGTTACATGTTGTATCTCTGGGGAGAAAGACTGGTGATGAGTGAGGAGGACAGGACCCTCACCTGGCATTTAACATAATTGTTTTTACTCTGTGTGCATTACATTTGTTATAAATTATTTCAAAGAGATTGAGGCTGGGTGCTGGTCTAAGATATACCACTAACTTATGCACAGTTAATCTATATTTAATTTGATTTCTTCCACTTCAAACTACTTTGCTTCTGATCATAAATGGAAATGAACCAGCAGAAAGGAGATGACATCCATCCATTCTGCATCCATGTAGAGTTCACTGTTCTGGAACCTGCACCCCATGAACTCTCACTAATGACCACAGATATGAACCTAGGAAAATACTTTTATCTTAATTAATTGAAATGATACAAATTAAAAATGTGGCTAATGTGAATGCAAATACAAGTAGATACAATCAATTTAAGTGAATGCACCAGACCATTCATGTGGCCACAATTCCTCAGGCCCCACTAAGTTTAAATATTTTCTGTATCTGGATAGCTTCATTTATGTCTCTTCAGCAGATTGCCCTAGCATGGAAGAGCTGCAATAGGAGAAAAGGCCCGTGGCGTGGTGGGCAGCACCGAGGTGAGGGTTTGAGGGTAACACCTGAAAAATTAACTTCTTCCCAATTATTACCCCAAGCAGGTGTTTGGTCCTCCCAAATGAAGTATTTGGGGCATGTAAAAAATTTTGAGATCTGCGTTTTTCTCCGTTGTGTGGTGTTATAGACACAAGAATTAGACAACAGAAGATATCTTTAAATGAGGGCACAGAAGCATTTACATTAGTGAAAAAGTTTAAAAAAAAAAAAAGCCTTTGCTTTACCCTCCCCTCGGCACACACATTACACACACACACACACACACACACACACACACACACACACACATTACACACACACCAATTCTTCACCCCAGGACTCCGATGATCAATGCTCTGGCTCGGCCTTGCAGGAGTCACGAGTGAGTTCTAACAAACCCCCCTCTAAAGCTGCCTCCTATCACAGGCTCTTCAGGATGGGATGAACACATCCACCAAAAATCATGTTTTCTTTGCATCCTAACTGAAACAGCATTAAAGGGGGAAATGGGAATTCAGCACTGCCAGCTACAATCTCTCTCCTATCAGTTCACCAATAAGGCCTGGTA
The DNA here is from genome assembly GCF_963455305.1 of Plecotus auritus. Lineage (NCBI taxonomy): Eukaryota > Metazoa > Chordata > Mammalia > Chiroptera > Vespertilionidae > Plecotus > Plecotus auritus. The sequence goes on from NC_137782.1 coordinate 141,647,484, forward strand.
GGGACCTGCCGAGCCTCTGGATAAATTGTATTTTCCAAGGGTTAATTAAGCTGTCTTGAGCTTCTGCATGAAGAGGAACAAACTGGCACTTGCAGCGCTTTCTGAAACCTGCTGTCGACATTACAGTCCCTGCTGCTTTTAGCTGTATCGATCCGATGCCTGACCTGTGAAATCCTTGATGGCTGCTAACACTAGAAGCTTACTGGAGCTTTCCCAGGGAGCTTCGGGACAGCTTGTGTAGTCAGGTACAATTACCTATCCCTCCAGGAGAGCCAATTAGTTCACAAAGAGCTGGAGCAGAACAAATGTTTTGTATGTGATTTAGAATCCTAAAAAAGAAGGGAGAAAAAAAAGGGGGGAAAAGGCTTTGTTCTGTCTGATTCTTTTGTTCCTAATTTTGTGATTATTGTTCAATTCACATTGGTTCTCACATTTCCTCACATGTTTCTGGAAGATTTGTAAGAACATGATAAATCAGAGTTATAGTTTTCTCTCTTTAAACTATGAAAATTGCCTGTGCCATTTAAGATCCAATTTCTGGACTAATTGTATGAACTCAAAGGCAGAAATTCCAAGTTTGTTCTACTTTCTGTGTTTTGGAAACTTTTTCTCTAAATGGTACTATCAATGTTAATCATAATGGAATATTCCTTTAAAAAGGGGGGGATGGATGGCAACTACTGAAACTTTGCTGTGCAGTTAGAAAATGAGAATAAGAGGTTCCTAGGTAGAAATATGCTCCACATATCCAGACATATCTATAATAATAAAAGCATGATATGCTAATTAGACCAGACCTTCCTCTGGATGACCTTCCGGACGAAGCTGGGGCTGTGAGGGAAGCCCGGGTCCCGGGTGCCAGAGGGAAGCCGGTGCCGGCAGCCGGCGGAAGGAAGGCCTACTCTTGCACAGATTTCATGCATCGGGCCTCTAGTATCAACATAAGCATGATTGATCCCGAAACTACAGCTAAACTTTATAGATTATCAACTAATAGAGTGTGGTGTCCTTTGAATAAAAGGTGGTGCAACTGACCTATCACCTGTGTGCCCTGAGCCTAAGAGTGCTGCTTTCCCAGTAATAGGTGTTAGTGTTACTGACATGTATACCCTCTTACCCCTTTTCCTTTGTGTCTAGCTATAGTCATTTATTAGCTAGTTACAGGATGTGGTCTGTCCATTAAATACATTTTTCTTTATTGTTGTCTCTGAATACTATCTTAATGATGAAGGATCAATAATTAGCCCTTGAAGCATAGTGTCCAATAGAATTAACTACAAATGGAATTTAATGCACTCTAGTACCAAATAAGCATAAAAATGATGGAAATGGCAATGCTGTTCTTTTTAACAATAGAGACAACATTTAGAAGTCTGGTTTCAAGTCTTCTTTCAATAAAATAAAACCATATACAAGGTTGGCAAAAGCAGGTTTACAGTTGTGAGTATGCAACATATATTTATGTATTAATTATTATATTATTTTCTATACAAACAACTGTAAATTCACTTTTGCCTGTGCCTGAAATAAACTGGGACAGAAGTTTAATGTAAAAAAAGGTATCAGGTTCTCATCACAGAGGCTTTTGGTCCCCGTTTAGAAGGTAATAGAAACATTTGATTCCGGTTTCTGAAAGGTAGGAACATAAAAACTGACAAAAAGATTTCATCGTGTTTTAGATATACGTCATATAAAGTAAAATCAGTTTCTGGACTAACCTAGAGTCAAACGTGCTAAGACAGTAATAACAAAATAAAAATATTAGTCAGGTGGGTTTTACCTACCTTAGCTGCTCTGGTTTTATTATAATAAAGTGATAGCTGCACAAAGAGAAGTAAGGGCCTTGTATGACCTGAAGTAGGTGGAACTGTCTGTACAATGTCTGTGTGCCTGAAGATTTCCCGGGTTCTGAGCATGCCTCCATTTTGTCCCACTGATGCAGGCAATGCCAATGAAAGTAGATTCATGTTGCCTCATGTGAAGGCACAATTGCATGGAGTGGGAGCAGACTTTTGTTGGTCTGCTTGTAAAATGGATTGGGAACTTGTTTTCTAGGTTAATGTTATGTGGAAAGGAGGAAGTATCTAGTAAACTGGAAGGAGACAGTAAGGTTGAGAACACTGAACTAGAGGGATAGTCAGCTGGCATTCTTCTGTCAAATGTTTTCCTCTTTCCCTTATTAATGTCCCACACTGTTGAGACCACTCCATGTGTGTGCTGGAAAGGAGTTGATAAGTTTCCAGTACTGGAAAGTTGTTGCATTTTCAAAACTGGGAAAAATGACCCTGCATGATTCAGGGCTCAATTCACTATTTTAATTGGTAAGAGACAAGCAGATAGTCCATTCTATCAGTGGTCAACATTTTAGTTCGAGAATAAATGTTGTAAAAATGAGATCAAAACCATGAGTTGAATTGCTCTAGAGTCCTTTGTTTTGTTGCATGCATAGCCTTATCCTCCCCCCCTGTGATTCACATGTCACAAACTGCTCAGAGAAAGCATGAGGTGAGTCATGCACATCCTTTCCTTTCACTGGAAAAGCAACCTAAAATTGGTGTCAGGAGTGTAATCCTGAAATATATTGATTGCTTATTTATTAATGCATGGTACCTACACATTACTTATCCTCAAAACATATATTTCATAAGAAAAAAGTAATTTTCAAAGAACCAGAGAAAATTCTAAAGACCTGTTTCCTTCACAATTTCCTTTGTAAGCGATGGTAACAGTTCAGTAAATTCTCTCTCAATGCATAGATAGGCCTTATGAGTAGATCATGACTTTAGGTTTACTTCAGTTATAAGGGGCTATCATCAAAAGTTAACCGGAAACCTACAGATACCAATTAAAGATCATCAATAGAGCTGACAGTTTTCCCATCCTCTTCTCACCTCCTTCTATTGAGTCTCCTATTAAGAGGAGAGCTACTGCCTAAGGATTCAACTTGAAAGCTTTCAATCTATTTAACAGAATAAAGTACACGATGATCTGCTTTTTCTAAATCATAAGGGGCCTTAGAGCTGAAGGTATTAAGTACAAACAAGATCGCAAAGGACATTTTAATGTTTGAAATACCAGTGTTCATAATATATAACACAATAGCAAAGGTTTTTAAACTGTGCTTTTATGAAGGAGTAGCAAGTTGGTGAAACCTAGAGAATCAATTTCTGAAAGCATCATTTTTGAAGTATCGAGAATATTCTTCTCATTGGAAAATTGTGGCTGAAATCAATGAAGTGCCTGTTTTTTACTCCAACCACAACATAAAGAGTCCATGTTTTTACCCTCTGAGATGTGCCTCTAAGTGTGATTCTTCCTATGAAAAGCCTCAAGAAAAAGAAAGAATAAAATCCCGAACTTGATAGATGTAGGTGTTCAAATGAGAAAGTGTCAGACTCAAACATAGAAAAGGATAAAGGAATTAAAGAGACAGAGGGGAGAGTGCTTATTCAAGGAGAAATATTTACTGCTCCATGATCCATTAGGGCATCCTGGAAGGAGGCTTAGCACAAGGTAAATGCATACTATTCTTAACAAATAATGCCATTAATGCTGCAAGATGTCCATTTAAAAAAAATCTATTGTTGTATGTTAGATTATAGTGAAAACATGATACTCTTCATCTTTAATTTTATTTCTACATTAATCCAAATTCATCTCTCTAGAAAATTCTTCCTTGTTTATAACCTTTATTTATAATATCTAGTAAAATCATCCCAAAGGTAAAAATTTCACCAAAAGGATATCTGTCCTTATATCCAAATGACATTTTTACTTTTTGCCTTCTAAATATTCTTATCTGTCTTTAATTATTTCATTACAAATAAAAGGCCAGGTCCAGCTGGTGAAGCTTAGTGGTTGAGCATTGACTTATGAACCAGGAAGTCTCGGTTTGATTCCTGGTCGGGGGCACATGCCTGGGTTGCAGGCTCAATCCCCAGTGTGGGGCATGCAGAAGGCAGCCAATCAATGACTCTCTCTTATCATTGATACTTCTATCTTCTTTCCCTCTTTATTCCTCTCTGAAATAAATAAAAATATTAAAAAAAATAAAAGGCCAAAAATCATACTTGATCTATAAAAGCTAATCAAAACCATAGCAATTCCATCACAGCTCAAATGCTCTTCTATCATCAATTATTTTATACAGGCATACTATCTAGAAGGCACTATGTGAGGCACTGGATTGATAATGTTGAACAAAAGAGACACATTCCTTATCTCCCAAAGCTTACAGGCTAATGGGAGATTATTACTTTCAAATTTTAATAAGTACTTAGGAATGAAAAAGTATAGATATGGCCCTAGCTGGTTTGGCTCAGTGGATAGAGCATCAGTCTGGGGACCAAAACTTCGAGGGTTTGATTCACATCAAGGGCATGTACCTTGGTTGCAAGCTCCTCCCCGGCCCAGGCCCTGGTCCGGGCATGTGCAGGAGGCAACCAATAGATATATGAGAGCACATCAATGTTTCTATCTTTCCCTCTCTTTTCTACTGTCCCCCTAAAAATCAATGGAAAAATATCCTCAGGTGATGATTAACGACAACAACAAAAAGTAAACATACGTGTGAGGGCATATATATGGGGGGCCAGTATGATGACATTAAGGAAGAATTTTGTAAGGAAGTGAGTGATGTTTGAGCTATGATCTGAAAGACAAATGGGTATTCATTGTGGGATTATTAGAAGGATAGGGTGATGAGTAAAAGAAGCATCTAGGTATAATGTTGTGTGGAAAGGTGAAACTAACTGGTAAACTGGAAGGAGCCAGTAAGGTTGAGTCACTGAACTAGGCGGGGAGGCCAGGGCAGCAGGCAAAGTGCAGACCAGAAAGATCATGGGTTGCATTAAGAGTGTGGACCTTGTCCCAGTAGTAGCAAGCCATTGTAAAGTTATAAATATCATCAGGTAGGCATGACCTGATGAAATTTGAATTTTTAAAATATCACTGTCAGCTGTGGAGAATGAGTAGGAATAGAGTATGAGTCAGATAAGTTAACCACTCGAAAGGTTTTTGCTGTGGCCCTTCTGCCCCACATTCTCTGTGCTAATTGTAAACTCATGCCTGTTATCGCCTGGAGAGAAACATGTCTATCCAAATATCCAGAACTGCAAGGTTTCAAACTGGCTGCCTGTAGACTTAATCTAGACCCTGAACTTTTTTTTTTCTTCCATGGCATTGAAAAATTGTATTATTTACCACATCAATTTTACATACAAATTTGAGCTAACAGCTTCTCTTGGTATATTAGAAAATGTGGCTGCACAGGCCTGAATTTCTACATGGTGATGATTCCTATAAGGTGACAACTGGCTGGAGCTGAGAAGTGGTTGCCCTTCTCTAAGGTGCGGCACCAGCACCGCAGTGTTTGAGTCCTCCTTAGAGTTGACCTGCATCACTCACCTGTCTAGGCCTGTAGGCATTTATATTTTTGGTCTTGTCAATTCATTTTCACAGAGCTTGAGTGGTGAACTTAGATTTTAAAACAAAAGTTACCATTTAGGAAATAATGTGATGATAATAATTACCTGGAATTCTGTGTTTTCTGAATATAATAAACTAATTGAGTAGAAAGATAATGAAAATATATCTACATGCAAAAGCTAATGGACTTGTTAATTGGTTTCTCTCAATAAGAGTAATATATTACTAATTTTTAGAAAAACCCTATAATGACTAGAGTTACCCCAAATACTCATAGTAAAAAAAAAAAATATATATATATATATATAATGAGAATATGCAAATACATGAACCTGGCATGTCAATCTCATGTCAATCTTTTTGATTGACAGATATGAATTTAAGACACATCAAGTCATAAACATATTGCTACCTTTAATATTATTCCTAGCTTCCATTTCTTTGGGTAAGGAAAGTTATAGAAATTTCTTCAATATTGTATCTTTTTTCTACTCTTTTGTTATTTTGTCCTTCCTAAAAGGAAACTAGTTAAGTGTATATATCCACTCAGGTACAGACACATCAGGCATGTTGATTATGTCACCCAGTTCCTCTAAATTATTACTATTTGTGTGTCCTTGAGCTGTCACCTTGTGTGCAATTTTAGTTATGTAAAATTTTACTTGTTTTGCTTCATATGTTTTGATTATTTGCTGAATGGTGTATTAAAAACCATAACTTTTATAAAGTTTTCATGCATTTGTATCTATCAATGTGAGTCATCTTTATTCCCTTTAGTTTTTTTCTGTTATGCATTCTAATTTGTCTGATGTCAAATATTACCAGCCCTGCTTCCTTTCTTTCCCCTCCTCTCATTCATTCTGCTCTTTCCCCTCCTCTTCTCTCTACATTAGCATACTTCTATTATTTTCCTCATCAGTTTATTCAACTTTGGTGTCATTTTACCTGGACCTCTTGTGAGAAATTTTCAGTGACTTTGATTATTTAGTAACCAATCTGGGGATTTTTATCTTTTCTTGGGGACATATCTCTCATTCACATTAGTATGATCATTTATATATTTGGTGTTATTTCTGACAATATACCATATATTTTCTTTATTGTTGTTGTTTCCCTTTTTCTCTCCACATTTTTACTAGATTAATAACTTTTTCATTTATGGTTTCTTAGAGAGTTTTGGAGGTTCTACCTTTAACATCTAGTCTACTATTGTGGTAGATTTTAGTAGCAGTCACTGACATTTTCTTCCTATAAATAGGAAGGATTACACTTCCGTGTCCTTTTAAAAATGGGCATGTGACTTATGTGATGCAGCATTTGGGAGCTAGTATATGATTTCCCATGCTCTTGCGCTCTCTCTCTGTTTCCTTCTGCACTCTCTTCACTTGCAGAGTGAACCTCAACATCTCATCTGGAGGTGATGGCTTCCCTGATGATGCAGACTTTGTCAGCTTGGGTTCCTTAGTGGCCGTTATGCTTAAACCACTGAACTTTGGGCTTGCCTATTACCACAAGCCTCTCTTGACTGATACAATGATTGCAATAAAAATGTAATCAACACATACACATATTTTACATAAAGGTTCAGGAAATAATCAGCACTAGTAGCCTTTCCCTTCAGCCAGATGAGACCTTTATTGCAATTTAATGTTTTCCTCTCACATTTTTCGACATCAAACACTTTTGTTGAAATAAGATTGAAGTTTCTTCAAGTGGCTTTTCTTTTTACTATTCTATCTCATCTGTTCTAGAAACCTTTGTCTAATAAGTTATATTAATTGCCATATTGTCAATAGTCAGTTTACTATGAGTTTCATAATGACTTTGTTCATCACAAGTTTTTCTATCTTATACTTCTACTTCCTAAAACTTAATTTTCACTTAGAGGACATTCTTGAGAATTGCAGAGGGTGCATAGGCAGTAAAATATCTGAGGATTATTATTCCTTAAAATGTGTTCTTTGCCCTTATATTTGAATGGTAGGTTGTTGTTGTTGTTTTGAATGGTAGTTTTTTTAAATATAGAAGTTTGAATTTGACACTTTCACTTCAGGGTTTTGGGCAGCACTCTATTGCTTCTTACATGTAGCTGAGAAGTCACATGAAAGTCTGCATTTTTATTTTCTGTGGGTAACCCCACTTTTATTCTACTGAAGTTTGTGGTATTATTATTATTATTATTATTATTATTATTATTTTTACTACTGGTGTTGATAGATTTTAAATGGATTCATCTTAATTCTAAAGCAGTCAATAAACTCTTTTCTGGTCGACAAATTGTCATTTTTAAGTTTAGAGAAATATGCTTCTATCATTTCCTTGACTATTTCTTTACTTTTTTATGCATCTGGTTCTACAAAATTATTTTTGGTAAGTATTTTCTCAGACCTTTCTCTCATAAATTTATTTTGGTGTTTTTGCCTTACATCTGGGGAATATCTAGGTTGCTATTCCAGATTACTCACTTTTTCTTTAGCATATATAGTGAAATATTCACCCCTCATTGTTTTTTGGGTTTTGTTTACATATTATGATACTCATACTTCTAATGTCCAAGAATTCTGATTGCTTCTTACTCATGCTAACTTTTTTTTTTTAAACAGAGGAGATATTCTTTTATGGTTTGGAGTCGAGTTCAGTGGAAAAATTAACATTTTATTCTATCTATATTTGGTTTCTCAGCTCTGTGGGGTTTTGCTGTCAACTACATTCCATCTGAATTATATTTCCTAGCCATTCATCGGACCTGATGACAGTAGTTTTGCTATCAGATTTTCTAGTATGATAACTGATTTTTTCTTATTTTTATATTTTGTTATTATTTCAATGAATCTTGGGAGTTGGTAGAGATGAATTAATGTGTCTGTAGGTATTTTGATCCAATGCAGAAACTTTAAATTTATAATATCTTCATACTCTAGAATTATTTGGATATACCGGCCTCTTATACTATAACTCATTTTCATATATGGGTCAAAGATTATATTAGGAGATATTTAATATGATTATGAAGTATAATCTTGTTCAGATAATATTAAGTGGTTTATTCTGTGCAGGGAGAATGCTGAGACAATACTTTTCATTTCTATTCCTAATGTTTTCTATCCCATTCTAGGCCATGAGATGTTCTTCACCAATCTTTATACTAGTAGACCATAGTCCTAATCCCATGACCTACTATTAGTAAATATATTCTAAAACAACTTTTTGAAAGCATATTCTTTGTATGCTTTCATATTCAGTTGGGAGAAAGGATTGGCTTAACATTTCTAATAATCAATGTAAGTTGCAAACATAGATAATCCACTATTTCTTTTCTCTCTGACATTCAATCTTACATACACTGCCATTTTTGCAGAAAGTTAATGGCCCTTTCGATAGGCAGTGTCTTGCTTTTTCTTCTCCACTAATGATTATAAACTCACGCTTATACATTAAGAGTCACGTGTCAAGTTTCATCAAATCAATGATTTTAAGATACAGAAGTGGGCCTGGGGATATGCATTAAGAAACTGAACCTATAATTTAGGTATCATCATTATCACACTCTAATACTCTGAATTTAATAGCACTAGAGTGTTTATTTTTAGGAAAATTTTTTATTTCCTCAAAAATGAAACTTAGTTCAAGAAAAAATAATTATGACATATTGAAGATTTAGCTTAGTAGAATGGAAAAAACACTAAACTGATAGAAATCAAGAAAAAATATATTGAATTTATTCTAGTACTAATTGATTATTTTGATGAGGAAGAAGGAAATCTTGCCATTTGCTACAACATAAATAGACCTCAATGGCATTGCTAAGAGAGATAAGTCAGACAAAGACAAATACTTATATGCGGACTCTAAAAAACTGAACTTGTAGAGACAAAGCATAGAATAGCAGTTTCCAGGGGCTTGGGGATTGGAGGAATTAGGAGATGTTCATCAAAGGGTAAAAACTTGCAGTTAGAGGATGGAGATTGAATGCACAACATTGTAATTATAGTTAATAATATTGTCTTACATATTTCAAAGTTGCTAAGAGACTAGATCTTAAATGTTCTCCACAAAAAAAAAAAAAAAAGAAATGATTATGTGCTGTAGTGGAGTTATTAGCTAAAGCTACAGTGGTAATCATATTATGATATATAAATGTATCAAATTAAAATATTGTATGCCTTAAACTTAGACAATGATATATGAAATTTTATCTCAATAAAAATGGTATGCACAAATTAAAGGATTTCCATTCAAAATTTGAATGACTCTGAATAGGTCATTTAACCTACCTGGACCTTCATTTCCTCATCTTTAAACTAACGGGGGTGGATGAGGTGATTTCTACTTTTCCTTCCATGTCAAAGACTCTTTCCACTGTGTAGAACTCATTGTAAGTGGAATAGAATCACTAAGGAAGTCATATTGATTACTTCCTTCAATGGTTCAAGGTTTCTAGATTGGACAAAAAAGATTCATTGCATAATTTCCCCTCTCTTGTATTGAAAATCCCACTAAATGTCTGGCCAAGGGAATGCAGGTCCACAATCTGAAGGTCTCAATTAGTAAGGAGTACACAGAAGATGGCAGGAATAGAAATACAATCAAACAGGTGGGTTTTGCTGAGGAGCCATTGTGTTCTGAACCCTGAAACCAGTGCTGGAGTAATGGAATGACACGGAAGGGTTGGGGGAACGTATGGGGGAATATAAAATGGAAAGGATCTGCCATGGAAAGACCTGAATTCAAGTTATCTTATGTAGTATTATCTATTGTTATCTTCCTTATGATAATAAATTTTCATCCACTATATTTGAAAAATCCCTTTAATTATAAGCAAATTCAGATTATGGTAGTGATACTAGACTATTGTATTTTTTATAATATAAAAATAATAGAATTTATAGTTAGAAGACATTTTTTCCTCTACTCTTTCTTTCCTTCTATTCACTCTGGGCCTCTGGTGGAAATGTCTTCCTCTGTCAATGTGGCTAACAAGTCAGTCCTCATATCTCGCTATTTTAAAAGCTATATATGAGCATCGCTTTCAACCTATCTACATATCGGAATTAAGTGTGAAAATAAATACATGACCATATGTGAAAATGAAGTGAAGGAACTATAAGTACTTCCTTAAGATACAGGAAAATATTTTTAGTATTTAACTGCAATTATAATATTTCCTTCATAATGTAATAATAATAGGAATATTTCACAGGATGGCTTCAAAACCATTTCCCTTTTTACATTGCTAGAACTATTCAGTTCATTCCTGGACTGATGAATCAAAAGTAAAATGTCCTATCAATAGAGTTCATTTATAGACATGGGACAATAAGCAAAGAGGAGGCATATCCATCATAAAGAAATGTGATAGCCGAAACCGGTTTGGCTCAGTGGATAGAGCGTCGGCCTGCGGACTCAAGGGTCCCAGGTTCGATTCCGGTCAAGGGCATGTACTGTGGTTGCGGGTACATCCCCGGTGGAGGGTGTGCAGGAGGCAGCTGATCGATGTTTCTCTCTCATCGATGTTTCTAGCTCTCTATCCCTCTCCCTTCCTCTCTGTAAAATATCAATAAAATATATTTAAAAAAAAAAAAGAAATGTGATAAACTCTGAAAATGAGAAAAAGGTATTTATAACCAAGACTAAAGTAAGCAGCATCAATTTCAATAAATCAGATAAGAGACAAACTCTTTTCTTCATTATAAGCAGGCCAAACCTGGCAATAGAGATAGTGAAATAAATACATATGTAGACTTTTAGTTTCTGGATCATCCTCTTCATAAATTTATATCACCCTCCCCTATACCGTTTTTTAGCTAAGTTTTCTAAACCCTAAGCTACTTAGATATAATTTGCATGAAGCTGTCAGGATCACACATCACTCTGTCCTTGGGGACTATAACAGGTCACATCATCCAACTATATCTGATGGAAAGTTCAGAAAATGAAGCTGGTAAAGGTATCATTGACTTCCAAGCCAAGGTCCAAGCTCTCAGAGAAGAGAGGAAAGCATATCCCCAGACAAAGCTACTGCAGACTTTTAGGTTTTGCTGGAGATTGCCCCAGTTCCCAGCCAGAAGCCTTGGTTCTAGGTCTCAATTCACTATGTAATATTTGACATTCACGCTATTTCTTTGATTTTCATTTTCCTCCTCTGTAGAATGGATTAACACCTGCTCTTTCTTCTAAGGTTATTGGAACATGAAAATAAAATCAGATATATGAGAATATACACTAATAAAAGAGTAAGATGCAAATTGACTGTACCTCTGTGATGCCCACCAGCCAATCAGGAGTATGCAAATTAACCCAACAAAGATGGCGGGTTAATTTGCATACACAGGCGCCCAGCGGCCAGGAGCAGGGTGGGACGCTTGTGCCATGGCGATGACACAGGCGTTCCACACCATCCCAGCCGCTCTGGGTCTCTGGGCAGTGTGGGAAGGCAGAAAGGCGGCTCTGGCAGCCAGGGGAAGGAAGGCCCATTCTTGCGTGAATCTTTGTGCATCGGGCCTCTAGTACTCACGTAAGTGTTATTTTAATGTGCTTTCATGTGTGTGCCTGTTTTTCCTTATAAACAGTATTTCTTTCCGGTAAGGACATGTATGTTCATGACATGTACCTAGCATAATATATGACACATGGTGTTTATAAAATGCTTGTTAAATATTTGTTATGTCTTTGTTGAATCTCAGTGAATGAAACAACTTTGAAAAGACCTAGTTTGGGAGAGGTAACAATAAAATAGATATATCAAAATGTAAATTTCTTCTTCCATTGTTACCATCTTCTTTCTTTCTCTCCTTTCATCTCTACTGTCACTTCTGAACATGTTGAAAAAACTTGTATTCTCCTCTTTTCTTCCCTTCTGAGGTAGAAGCCAAAACATTTCCTTTCCCTTACTGGTATTATCAATTTCTCCCTCCCTTTATATTTTTTCTCTCTAGCTATTTCAGCTTTAGGACAGTATTTCTATTTCTGTAGGTATCATTTAATCCTTTTCCCTTCCTGAGAGAGTTCCATTTGTTGATTGTGTATTTAAAACAAATTCTTCTATTTCCTTTCTGCTAACCTTCAAAATGCTTTGCAATTTCACTTTCATTATTACATTCTACAACTGCCCTCATAAAGCCACACAGTGAATTCCTTCTGACAAATTCACAGCCCTCCTTTCCAGCCTCACTTTACTGGCCTTTTCTACTGCATTTTACTTCTTCAACCTTCCTTTCTGCTTGTTACTCCTTTTTTGCGTATCTTTGATGACGTCATAATTTCCTGCTTCTCATACATTTCAAAATGTAAGTGTCTCTTGTTCAGCTCCTACCTACCCTCCATTAACAGCTATTCCTTTGGGTTCAACTGTGCTTTCTCCTATTTCTGATGGACCCTCACCTCACCAAAAAAACACATACAAACAAACGAAACTGGTGTGGGCTTGGTTATTACCAATACACAGAGAGATGATATCCAAATCTCCTTTCTCTCTAAGAATGTTTACTATTCTGATCAATATGCCACTTCTTAAAAATATTACTAGCATGTAAAACCTAACAAGTTAAATAATTTATTTATTGAAAAGGCACAATGAGAGGCTTCCCAAAGATGGGAAACAAGAAGAGCTTCTTTGCATGAAGCACCATAGTATCAACACTAAGTGCACATGTCTGCAGAACCGCATACAACTGGAGGCCACAGTGCGGGTATGAGGAGGAGATATAAGGGGAAGTCTAAATGTGCTGGTCTTCCTGTCCTTCCCCAAAATGTCCTTCAGCACAGAAGAATGTATGATTCTACTTACGTGGAATTCAAGAACAGGTAAAACAAACTATGGCGATTCTAGTTAGAACAGTGGGAATACTGACTGGCTAGGGCTACAGCTTTCTGAGCTGTTGCTGGATATGTTTTATGTCTTGATCTAGTGATGGTCACATTGGTGCATGTATACAAGTATAAAGAGTCATCAAACGATATACTAAAAGTGTGTGTGCTGAAAAAACCAAGATGGCGGCATAGGTAAACACCTAAACTGCTGCCTCGCACAACAATTTCAAAACTACAACTAAAAGACAGAACGGACACCATCCAGAACCGCAGGAAAGCTGACTGAGTGAAAATTCTACAACTAGAAGGATAGAGAAAAGCTCACAGAGAATTGGAGGTACGGCAAAGGGTCTTTGTGCGCGCAGAGAGGAAGGGCGGCTGAGAGCCTGGCTGACTTTCTCTGGCGGAAGGGGGAAGGGAGCCCCCGACCGAACTGAACCCCGGTTCTGACTGCACTGAAACCCTGTTCCGGGCGAGCCCCTGGGGACCCACGCTCTTGTGGGGGGAGTCTGGACTCTCGGGCGGAGACTCAGGAGCCGGGGAAGGCGGAGGACTGAAAGTCCGCTCGCGCCAGTGCGCACAAAGGCTGCGGAGGCTGCCACAGGCATTCCCTAGCGGAAGGGAGTGAGAGGCTCCTGACGGCACTGAACCTCAGTTCTGACTGAAGTGAGCCCCAGTTCTGACTGCAGTGAACCCCAGTTCCAGGCGAGCCCCTGGGGACCCACGCTCTTGTGGGGGGAGTCTGGACTCTCGGGCGGAGACTCAGGAGCCGGGGAAGGCGGAGGACTGAAAGTCCGCTCGCGCCAGTGCGCACAAAGGCTGCGGAGGCTGCCACAGGCATTCCCTAGCGGAAGGGAGTGAGAGGCTCCTGACGGCACTGAACCTCAGTTCTCACTGTAGTGAGCCCCAGTTCTGACTGCAGTGAACCCCAGTTCCAGGCGAGCCCCTGGGGACCCACGCTCTTGTGGGGGGAGTCTGGACTCTCGGGCGGAGAATCGGGAGCCGGGAAGGCAGAGGACTGAAGGCACACACGTGCGCGCAAGGGCAAGGCTGACGGGAAGCCAAGACTGAGACTCCACCCCATCCAAGCTGAGCACAGAGGCTATTGCAATTTGGCAAGTCTAATCCTATAAGGCTGTCTCCAGCACCGGACTTCTCCCAGCATAGACACAGCTGATCCTTACAGCCAACTGGCCTGGAGGTCAATTCTTCCCAGTTACACCAACAACAATCAAGACTTAATTACAACAAGGCTGTACACACAGTCCACAAAGGGGTGCACCAAGAGTGTCCACCTCAGGTTAACTGGGGAGGCAGACCCACTAGGCCAAATTGGAAACCTAGCACACAAATCTACCAACCCAGGGAAGCAGTGAAAATGCGGCGTCTAAGAATCAGATCACAAACAAAAGAAATGGAGGAAAACAAACGACTGGACATAGAATTCAAAACCACAGTTATAAGGCTTTTTAAGAATATCCTAGAAAAGGCCGATAAATATAACGAGACCCTCGAAGAGATGAAAAAGGACCAACTAGAAATTAAACATACACTGACTGAAATAAAAAATATTATACAGAGACCCAAAAACAGACAAGAGGAACACAAAAATCAAGTCAAAGAATTGAAATACAAAGAAGCAAAAAACACTCAACCGAAAAAGCAAAAAGCAAAAAAAAAAATCCAAAAAGTTGAAGATTGTGTAAGAAGACTCTGGGACAACTTCAAGCGTACCAACATCAGAATTATGGGGGTGCCAGAAGAAGAGAGAGAGCAAGATACTGAAAACCTATTTGAAGAAATAATGACCGAAAACTTCCCCCACCTGGTGAAAGAAATAGACTTACAAGTCCAGGAAGCCCACAGAACCCCAAACAAAAGGAATCCAAAGAGGACTACACCAAGACACATCATAATTAAAATGCCAAGAGCAAAAGACAAAGAGAGAATATTAAAAGCAGCAAGAGAAAAACAGTTAATTACCTACAAGGGAGCACCCATACGACTGTCAGCTGACTTTTCAACAGAAACTATGCAGGCCAGACGGGAGTGGCAAGAAATTTTCAATGTGATGAGTAGCAAGAACCTACAACCAAGATTACTCTACCCAGCAAAGCTATCATTCAGAATTGAAGGGCAGATAAAGAGTTTCACAGACAAGAAAAAGCTAAAGGAGTTCATCACCACCAAACCAGTATTATATGAAATGCTGAAAGGTATTCTTAAAGAAGAGGAAGAAGAAAAAAGGAAAGATAAAAATTATGAACAACAAATACATATCTATCAACAAGTGAACCTAAAAATCAAGTAAATTAAAAACCTGAGGAACAGAATAATCTGGTGAATATAATAGAATCAGGGGCATAGAAAGGGAGTGGACTGATAATTCTCAGGGGGAAAGGGGTATGGGGGGGTTCATAAAGAGACTGGACAAAAATCATACACCTATGGATGAGGACAGTGGGGGGTAGGTAAGGGCAGAAGGTGGGGTGGGAAATGGGTGGAGGGGAGCTATGGGGGAAAAAAGGAGAAATAATTGTAATAATCTGAATAAAGATTTATTTAATAAAAAAAAAAAAAAGAAAAAGAAAAATGTAAATTGAAAAAAAAAAAAAGTGTGTGTGCTATACTGTATGTAATACCTCAATTTTAAAATAAAGTAATTAAAAACTTTTTAAGGTTTCTGCACATAATATACACTGATGTGGTTGAACAAATAAATATGACACCAGTTAATGAGGACAGAAAGAAGTGTTGATCAAAAATACTATATAGTGAAAAGGAGATTTTCGTAGGAGCAGATCTTCAATTACATAATATTTTCCCATCAGAGATGTGACAGAGAACTAATAGGATTAAGTTACATGAAGTCAATTTGGTGAATTAAAAAAGTTTAAGTATAGGGCTTTGAATACAGAATATCCTTTTACAGTAAGATCCCACTTAACATTGTGAACAGGTTCTTGGAAACTGCGACTTTAAGTGAAATGAGTATAACAAAATCAATTTATCATAGGCTAATTTGATATAAACAAGACTTAAGTTCCCACAGCATATTTCTGGTCACAAAAACATCACCAAAGTTCTAAATAAAAAAAACCCCAAATCACTTCTAATATTAAATATTAAAGTAAATGTGAGTTTTACATACATTTCAGAAACAATTAATAAAAACAAGTAAGGCCATTATTTTCCAAACCACTTATTCTAGTTCAGGGTCATAGGTGGCCAGAGCCCATCACAGCAGTTCTAGGCACAAAACTGCCTAGATTTTCATTCTGGACAGGATGCCCTTCCATTGCAGGGCACACTCACACCCACACTCACTCAAACTGGGACAATTTAGACACAATTCAGGAAACATGCAAACCTTTGGGATGTGGGAGGGAACCAGAGGACCCAAAGGAAACCCATGCAGATGTTGGGGAGAACATGCAAACTCCACACAGAGAGTGGTCCAGTCGAGAATCAATTTCTTTCTC
Organism: Plecotus auritus; assembly: GCF_963455305.1. Classification (NCBI taxonomy): domain Eukaryota; kingdom Metazoa; phylum Chordata; class Mammalia; order Chiroptera; family Vespertilionidae; genus Plecotus; species Plecotus auritus. The sequence continues at coordinate 141,664,202 of NC_137782.1, forward strand.
ATCAACGTTACAACGAAAGGACACTGAACAAAACAACATTATTTCAGGACCTACTATATAAATTATATTGTTTTAAATCTATTTTTGGGAACTTAACACCTATAACTTTATGTGAATATATCCTTGGACACTGGGATTATGAGTTGGTGACGAGTCAGAATTTTTCTGGGAATATATCCTTAAGGAGAGAGTAACAAGGTGCTCATCAACGTTGATTTATAGGTCTGGTTTAATAGAACAAGAAAATATACCAAATATGGAGAAACCTGTGAAGAGAAAGGGAAAGAACAAGTAAAGTCTACAAAAATATCAGGAAAATAATATAATTTGTGGCCCAATTATTGGAATAATCTAGAAGGATTGGACTTGACTGTTAATGCGAGTAAAAAATCCTAATCAAGGTGTTGGGTGGCTGGGCTCTTATCAGGGGGCTCTGGGAAGAATCTTCTTTCAAGCTCATTCAGATGGTTGGTGGAATTCACTTAGTTTCAATTGCAGAACTGGAGTTCTTTTCCTTGCAGAATGCCAGTCAAGGGCTAGTCTTTGCTTCTGCAGGCTGTCTTCATTCCTTCTCATGCTTTTCCAGGAGTCCCTGACCCCCTCCAGCAGAGGTGGGTCAAATCCTCCTCACAGTTGGAATCTTTCTGACTTCCCCTTCTGCTATATCTCACCTGTCTCTTTCTGCTCTAGCTGGAGAAACTTCCAAGAGCTGTTAAGGGCTCCTGTGATGGATTTGGCCCACCTGGATAATGTAGGATACTCACTCTATCTTAAGGTCCCTCACCTTCATTACATGAGTGAAGCCCTTTATTCATGTAAAGTAACATATTTATAGGTCCCAGGAATTAGGGCATAGATATCTTTAGGAGCCCATTATTTGGTCTACCACAGAAACACACTCTTAAACCCGTATGAGAAAGCTTGAGAGCCACTGATATTTTTAAAAAATATATATATTTATTGATTTCAGAAAGAAAGGGAGAGGGGGAAAGAGATAGAAACATTAATGATGAGAATCACTGATCGGCCTCCCACATGCCCCCTACTGGGGATCAAGCCTGCAACCCAAGCATGCGCCCTTGAATAGAATTGAACCCAGGGCCCTTCAGTATGCAGGCCAATGCTCTATCCACTGAGCCAAACCTGCTAGGGTGAGAGCCACTGATATTTTAATCTTAATGATGAGAGAAGTCAGGACACAGAGAGTGAACTGACATGCTAGAGTTGATACAACAATTAATGACAGTTCTGCAATTAGAACCTTGTGATCCTGAATTCCAGGACAATGATCTTTTCTGCCAAAGCAAGTTGTCATTCAATTTAATAACTATTTATAGTCTCTGTAGCAATTGCATTTAGACTTTGTACAATGACAAATGAAGAATAAAAAAGTCAGCAAAATAGCTGCAGTGTGTAAATATTCAAATACTTATATTCAATTGTTTAATGTCTGTAATAGGATTTTAATTAAATTTTTATCACTTGTTCCTCCAGATTTTTGGCATTATTTCTGATCCAATCAGAACCTGGTAATTTATAAAGTGAGCCACACTCTCAGAAGGAGAGCCCCAATTAGTATTATACAAAGAGAAATTAAATGTCTAATGGAAAGCCACTGTGATTTGCTGAAAGTTCAATGTTGATACTTATCATAACTGTGCTAAAAAGAACTCTGTAGCATTTATTTATATTATCTTATAAATGCTGTTGTACAGCTATGGCATGCAATCTCATACCTCACAGTGTAGCTGTACACTCAGGTGAAACTATAAAACTTTATACTGTACATCAAATTAATCTTGCACCACTGTGCTCAAGTGAAGCATGCTTTGAATTTTTCAATAATTCCTCAGCACATGGAGGGAAACCAGGTCACTACAAGGACTTATTGGGAGACAGGGAGATGTTCAATTCCTGAAGGAAACAAATTTGCCTCAGAAGGGCTCTAACAAAATACAGAAAAGCTGATCCTATAGTTTTTCTTGTTTTCCCCTCTCTCCTTAGGCTTTCTCCTTTTCTCCTGTTTGTATCTTGGTTCTGCTCTGCTTGATTCTTTTTCCTAAACCCTTGATTTCTCCCCCTAATTCTTATATGAAATCAATGATGAGAATGATTAACTAGAAAGTATGTAGAGCATGAATTTAAGCCTACCTATGGCAGAGACTGTGATCACCAAATATTCCAACTGCTATCTTACTTCCCTATTTTTTCTTTCATTTAGATTGGGGCTATAAAATTAATCTAGCCAATGGACCGTGAGTGAGTATGTAATGGGTAACTTCCAGGTCAAGACAGTTAGGAGCCAATGTGCCCCTTCCATCTCCTCTATTGTGGTGACCCCAATGCCCATGAGTTCTAGATGCTGAAGCTACAAGATGGAAAAGGGTTGTGCAACCTATATTGGATTTTAAATGGACAAAAACAGAAATAAAACATTTTGTGTATTAAGCCTTAGAGATTTTGGATTTAATCTAGCCTATCATGGCTGATTCAGAAATTGGTAGCAGAAGCATTGTTTGAGAGATAGACAATAAGGAAACAGATATTGGTGGCTGCCAGAAAAAAGGGGGGGGGGGAGAGGGGGGATCCTTGTTCTACAGTGACAAATTATTTGAGAAAACTGTCATCAGAAGTAATTGGGAAATGACTATGCTAGTGTGCTCCAAGCTGGCAACTCTAGGTCAAAGTATTAGAAAACATCTAATAGTGCATCTCAGACTGCGTATGGTGAGTTAGTATAAGAATGAGATTAGGTCAGAAAAAATTGTCTGGTTTGTAGCAGGAATGACAAGAAATACAGAGTTTAGAAAAGTGGGTTTAGGGTTGGAAATTATACTAGTACCAACAAAGACCTTGAGGATCAAATGTCCAATAAAAGTTACCAGGTAGATTAAATGACTAGATTCAAAAAATCAAAATAACTTTGAGCCTTCCCTTCTATAATAATAAAAGCGTAATATGCTAATTAGACTGGACAGCCGAACGACCTTGTGGACATCATTCCAGATGAAACCATGGCGGCGGGGACTGAGGCAGAGGTGGTTAGGGCTGATCAGGCAGGCAGGGGAGCGGTTAGGGGCAATCAACCAGGCAGACAGAGGCGGTTAGGGGCGATCAGGCAGGCAGGCAGGCCAGTGGTTAGGAGCCAGTGTCCCGGATTGAGAGGGTGCTGGCCAGACTGAGGGGGATCCCTGCCCCGTGCATGGAATTTCGTGCACTGGGCCTCTAGTTTAGTAATAAAAGCCTTAAAATAGCTGTCATTGTTTTAGAAAGAGGATGTATAACAAATTACCACAGATTTATTGGCTAAAAACGCACTCAGAATTGTAAATTGAATCTTAGTAAGACTGTTGAAAACCCAAAATACCCATTTATTTGCCTCATGTTTTCCATGGGTCAGGAATCTGGACATGCCTTAGCTGGGTCCTTTGCTTTGTGTCTCACAAAACTGCAGTTGAGGTGTCAGCTGGGGCTTGGCCTCATTTGATGTTGGGGTTCTCTTTCAAGCTCACACAGTATTGGTAGAATTCATTTCCTTGCATCTTTAGAACTCATGGAAATTTACTTCTTCTGGGCAAGCAAGAGAGAGGCAGTCTCTGCTGCTTCAAGTGTCTGATTTGTTGACCTGCTTTTAAAGACTCAACTGATTAGGTCAGGCTCACCCAAGATAATCTATTTTTTATTAACATAAAGTCAAGTTATTAGGGACTATAATTGCATCTATAAAATTCCTTTACCTTTACCACATAACTTAATTTTAGAAGCTAGATCCCACACATTCAGATTTCTCACTCACACTAAGGGGAAGATATTATTTAGGACATGTACAGCAGGGATAGTAATTTTGGGACCATCTCATAATTCTGTTTACCACAGACACAGAGAAAAATGGGAGGGAGAGAGAGAAAGTGGAAGCTGAAGAGATTACAAAGTTGGGAAATAAAGTACACCTGAGAATGGTATCATGAAAGTATTAGTGTGAAAACTGGCAGGCACATATTACTGGACCAAAAAGATTACATGTCTAGTAAGTTTTTAAGGGACATGAATTGCCCATAAAATCTTTACCTCAGGTTTTAAAAGCCTTTGACTGTTTCACATTTAAAACAACCTTTGGGCCCGTATCTTCCAGAAGCCAGAGGTAGGCTGGAAAACTGTGCTACTGAGGATGGCCTCTTCCCTTAAGACTATCAAAGATATAGACAAAGAAGATGATAAAAAAAGGAAAAACCTTCTGCAAGTGGCCATGGGGGCCACAAAGAACAATGGGTAAGAAGTTACCTTCCAGAGTAGAATGAGGCTCTCATCAAGGAAACTTCCCCCCACCCAGGGTAGAAGGTCTTTGGACTAGTGACTGCTATGTGCTTCCCATTTGCTATGGGCTGAATTGTGTACTCCACCAAATGCATATACTAGTATTGATGCACTAACTCCCAGAACTTCAGAAGGTGACTGGATTTGGACACAGGAACTTTAAAGAGGTGATTAATTTAGAATGAGGCTGCTGGCGTGGGCCCTTATCCAATCTGCCCTTATAAGAGGAGGAAATTTGTACACAAACAATAGGGATATAGACACAGTGTAAAAGCCATATAAGGACAGCAAGAAGGTGGTTGAATATAAGCCAAGGAAAGAGGCCTCAGAAGAAACCAAATTGCTGACACCTTGATCTTGAACTAGTTTCCAGAACTGTGAGAAAATTAATTTCTCTAGTTTAAACCTCATAGTATGGGGCATTTTGTTATGGTAGCCCTAGCAAAATAAAATATTATTCTTCCATTTTTAATTATTTATCTGTCTTGTTACTGTTCCTGCTCTCGTGTGTGGTGGTGGGATGGTGGGTCAAAGGCTTAGATGATAAAAGTGTTTTGATTTTGTTTTTCCTTTTAGTGCATAGGCCTCTAGAGAAAGAGAAACCACATCTGGACAAGATGGAGAATCCCGGACTTTAAGTTGGATGGAATGACTTCATGGGATTTTGTAACATCTCCCTTGGGGAGGCACTGAATGTATTCTATGTGTAGCAAGAAGAAAGAAATGGATACTGAGTAATAAGAAGTGTGGATTGCAACAACAAAATTCACCAATTTTCCACGTGCTCCTACATTTCCTAGCTAAAATTGTTTTGCTCTGAGAGGTCTTTTTATTGTTCTCAAATATTTGTTCTCTCTTACCCTGTGAGAGGACAGACGTTCCTGCCCATTGCCATGGGGCTTGGAGTGCTCCCTTCCAGAGGCGTATGCAACCCTGCCTATGCCACTAGCTGTAAACAAAGAAGTCTAAGGAGAAATGATGGTGTCAATTTTTAGCAGAAGCTTAAAGAGCCATTTATTGTTTCCATTCATTGATTTGAATCCATGACGAGGACTAGGATAAAGGAAAGAAATTTCAAGTAGGGTGAATAAGATGAGCAGAATTTGAAATATTGTACTCAGCATACATTATAGGTACTATGAACAGAATTGACTGGCAGGATAGAGTAATTATGTTGTGTTATTTTTTATATATACTATAGATATATATATATACAAACATATTTTTCCAGAAAAGGGGCTATTATGTACCAGACCATATACTTGTAGATATGATGACAGTTTACAGTTCCAATCTAGACAAGAGGTCACAATCAGGGGAGTCTGAAAAGGGGCAACCAATGGAGCTCTGAATGGGAAATGTTTTTTTAATTTTATTGATTTCAGAGAGGAAAGGAGGGAGGGAGGGAGGGAGAGAGGGGGAAAAGGAGGGGGAGAGAGAGGTCAATGATGAGGCAGAATCACTGATTGCTTGCTTCCTGTCTGCCTCCCACTGGGGATCAAGCCCCAAACTTGCATGTGCCCTGGCCGGGAATGGAACCATGATCTTTTGAGTTCATAGACTGATGCTTAACCACTGAGCCATGCTGGCTGGGCTGAATGGGAAATCTTGAAGCAGGAAATTTGAGGAGGCACAGGCATATTTATAATCTGGATTTGTTTATAATCCAGGATATAAAGAGTATCCAAGAGAAATTACAGTCAACTTCATACAATATTTTTTCCAAATTAGAAATTATGAGTATTTTATTGCTCTACTTGATATGTCTTGGTTTTCAAATTTGATGCATGAATTGGTTGAATCCATGTTATACTATGAAGAAACACTTTTTCATGTAAATACTGATCAAGCATCTCCAGAGGATTTCTGCTGTCATTTCTTAGTTGGGTGACCTTGAACAAGTTACTGGACTCATTAAACCTCAGTTTTCTATGTGTTAACTGGTGTAATTAACAGAGCCCCAGTCACAAATAAATTTGCTAGAATAAGGGAGTGAAAAACACTTAGCAGAGTGCCTTGTATGTGACAGGCATTGTTACCTCTCTTCTCCTTTTCTTATACCTCCTCCTTCGTCTTTGGAAAAAAGGAAGAGGGAAGAGGTGACTTCTTTGCTGTTTTATTTATTCATCGAATGCATGAAATAATGAATTCGTGTTTTCCCTTTTTTTAAATACTATACAAATACTCCTAAGAACTTTCTATACAAATACTCCTAAGAACTTTCATGAGTTTCTTTGTTCTTTTATTCTTTGTCCATACCTAGCTAAAGTGCTGTGTTTAATTATATGATACCCACCACTCCTAAACACATACACAAAAGTAACCATTGTTTATCTAGTGTTAACAACTGGGATAAAGGATATATAATGTTGAGTAGGAAAGAAAAAGAAACCTGGAATTAGTGATTCTACAAATGACTGTAGCTATAAACATCTCCACGAGATGGATGTCATTGGAAGGAAGATGAGAATGTTGACACAATTAATGGCTAACATTATCTGTTACCTTTATATAGATGTGGGTTTTATTTAAAACTGTAACCGTTTCTTTTTTTTCTTTTTCTTAACTTAGAGCAGGTGTCAGCAAACCCATAGGCTACAAGTTAAATCTGGCCCACTGCCTGTTTTGTAAATAAAATTTTATTGAACATAGTCACCCCATTTCATTTCCATATTGTCTACGGATGGTTTTTGCTACAATGGTAGAGTTGAACTATTGCAACAACACCATATGGCCCTCAAAGTCTAAAATGTTTACTCTCTGATCCCTTACAGAAAGAGTTTGCATAGAAGATCAGTATTGCTTTCACCTCTAGTACAAACTATGCTTAGCCCTTTTCTCTTGGCCAAAAGACAGTTTGGAGAGAGAAAAGACCCCACACCTTTCTTTTCTCCCCTTTTGTTGGCTGGTGGCCCCAGGCACATCATGCCTTTGACCTTTAAGTAGCCAGGTTCTCAATCACGGTATTACATACTGTCCCTTGCCACATTTAATAAGTGACAATGTATCTGTGGAAAAGTTTGTCCTTAAGGAAGAGCCAGAAGTTCTGTGATCATTGGATAATTAATGTCACAACTTCTAGGGGCTCTTTCTAGAACCCCAAGAGAGAAGCAAGATACTTGCTTTGTTGATTCTGAAACAGACCTCACTCCTGCATCTAAAATCTGCACTCAGGCCCAAAGTAGCTCAGCTAGTTAGAGTGTTGTTCAGATACACCATGGTTGCAGGTTCGATCCCCGGTCAGGGCATATATAAGAATCAACCAATGAATGCATAATTAAGTGGAACACATATTGATGTTTCTTTTTCTCTCCCTTCCTATCTCTCTAAAATCAATTAAAACATAAAATAAAGTAAAATTTGTACTCATGACCATAAACTTTCCTCATGCAGTTGGCTGGTATGAAGATTGACAAATAGAGTATGCTATTTGCCATAAAGTTGGAAAGTAATGAAGTCTTATTAGATAGTCTTTCTTAAAATTTTGCTTCCTAGACCTGTGCCCAGTGGTGTCGTCTGCTGGATTGATCATGTCTGTACCCTTCCTGGAGATTTAATGATAAAAAATAGGTCAGTAAGATATATTCAAGCATTCAGTTCGATAGCTTCAGAATGACTAGCTACTAGATGCAGTGGGATTATAAAAATGGATTTGGGGTTTGCTTCGGTTTATCAAAAAGCTGTGAACTGTCCTTGAAACACTGTGGATTTTAATTGCTTAGGGTGGCTATTTAAAATGAATTTGATACTTTCTCTTTTTCATGCAATAACAAATATATATATGGGGGGAACCTACGGAATTGTCAGAAGTGCAGCATTTCACTTTATGAACCCCGAAGTAATGGCTCTGCGAGAGGCACATGTTATTGACTGTGAAGATATTCTGTGTCGGTTGACTGTGAACTGAAGTATCGTTTTCCCTCTCATTCTGGCACCTGGATAATATTAAATTTGGACCTTTGATTTGATTGATACATCTCAGCAGCAGGACATTTAGTCATTTATGTCATAAAACCAAAATGAAATATTTTATATCACTGAACACGGCCCTGCAAGGTACAGTACTTAAAAGCAAATGAAGTTAGCATCAATTTTACAGTTATTTAAAAATATATACATACAGGCACACACGTGCACACAAACACATAAACCAACCTTAGAAATGCCCCCCTCTTTTTGTTTTGGAGTGACATTTAGTAAAAACATAAAATTTACCTAAAGAAGCTGAGGTGGCAGCTTTAAATACAACAAACAGGGACCTACTTACGTATGCAAAACAGTCACTCACAGGTGCAAGAAAGGTAATTGCTGGTGCAAAATATGCCATTACCTGTTTTACATGCACAACTGCCTGATTTGTAAGGGCAACTAGCTGATTTTGTCTTCTTATGCATAATTTTTATGCACAAATTAGTTGCGTTGGAAAATTTGGCACCAATATTTCTCTGTTCTTGGACCTAAAGTATATTAGGTATAGAAGATAATAGAAATCTCACAGTGACTCAGTAAAATGCATTTGCTATCTATTTTTATTTATAAAAACTAAAAGACAGGAAGGTTCTCCTGGAATATTTCCCCCCTGATAACAAGATTTTGTGCTTTTTTTTCTCAAGTACAATGTATTTCATTAGCACTTTAAAATCTGCTGAAATCATGCAGCAACTTGCTTGCCTATTAGTTTAACTCAAGGCCCATCACAGCAGTGCATTATGCACTGTCTTGGGAACAATTAAGACATGCCATCCCCACAAAGCAGTTTTTAAGTGGGCAAAACATATTTAATGGGAGCATTTGGGGCACCCAGAATGAAAATACAATGAAAATTATAAGGAATATGTACTTACCCTAACACTAAACAGGCTCCTTATAATTCACATGTATACTCTTGGGGATATGGTATCCTGTGTGTACATTCTAAGTGTTGTTAATGAAGTGTTTATCGTCTATGGCAGCTTAAGCCGAAGAATGTAATCTGTGGCCAGCTAAAGGGCACTGTTAACAATAGCAGCAATGCAAACTTAATATGCACATAATTATTGATCTCTTTAATAAAAAGCCTATGAATAATATTCATATTTAGGGAACACGGCATCAACAGCTTAGCAATTGATGGATTTAGACAGGTCAGACAATGTCAGTCTAATGGCATGTAATCAATATAGACAAATGTGTCAGAAAGGTGGTTTGAGAATACCTTTATAATGTATAAAAAGGACCAGATTCAGTATTCCTTTTCCTTTCTTAATATGGTACACATGTTTCTAAAGCAAGAATGTTTTTTAGTAATTCTCTTACAAGCACTAATAGTAGGTCAAATTAAAACACAAGTGTGTCCATGTCAGCTGTCCTGCTCCCCATCTATAATAATAAAAGGGTAATATGCTAATTAGACTGGATGTCTTCCGGATGTCATTCCAGAGGTCCTTCCTGACGAAGCTGGGGATGGAGGGAAGCCAGCCCAGGTCCCGGGTGCCTGCGGGCAGCTGGAGGGGAACCAGCCCGGGTCCCGGGTGCCTGCCAGTGGCCAGAGGAGGGAAGCCCGGGTCCCGGGTGCCAGAGGGAAGCCAGTGCCAGCAGCTGCGGGAAGGAAGGCCTACTCTTACACGAATGCATCAGGCCTCTAGTATCATATGATATGTTTAAAAAATGTCAACATCAGTGCAAAAGTCATGTCACTCTTTATATGTTTTTCAACATTGAATTTTTTTGCATTTTATTTTTAAAAATCTTTATTGTTGAAAGTATCACAGATGTCCCCTTTACTTCCCCATTGACCCCTTCTAACCCCCCCCTGCCCCCCACCCCAGGCCTTCACCATCCTATTGTCTGTGTCCATGGGTTATGAATATATGCATACAGATTCTTTGGTTGTTCTCTTCCCACCCACTCACCCTCCCGCACCTTCCATCTGAGATCCAGAGACATAGAAGCATAGAACAGACTGTAAAATCGCAACATTGAAATTTGGGACCACACTCTATTTGAGGTCACAGCTCCATTTAATACACTAACCTGATTTTTTAGTGAGGACATATCTTTTGTGACTGACAGATTAACCATAGCTTTGTAGCATTTCAATGACCAGCTTTCTTACAATGGAGTTTAAAGTTGCTCTAGTTAACTGAAGTTTTGTATTTCAGCTGAATTTCTACCTTAAGAGTCATTATTATAGGGAATCGGAATGAGTACTTGGTTTCAGGAGGCATTTAGATCCAGATGGCATGGCTGTGTTTCTTTCTAAGATCTATACAATAAAGTATACAAAATGTTACCAATGACTTTCTTGCTTGTGATTTTTATTTAGTCTTTTTAAAAGCAGGTCACAGATGAGGTCCAGGATACAAATTTAATTTCTGTGTGAAATAGTTTAGTTAGCTTTATTCTGTCTCATTGTCTCCTGTGAAATAATTTGATCTGTTTCTTTAGTCTTAGTAACTATCAGAGATACTTAGTAATGTTCTTTCTAAGGAACTAACACATGAATGAAAGTATGTAAAGTCACATAGGAAGGAAGGAAAGGGAAGAAGAAAGACTCTGGAAAGTTTTGGAAAAAAATATATATTTTTTCCATTTTGTATGAGAATATTTTTCAGTGTGGACAGTAATCTTCTAAATGGATTATATTTCTGAAAGTAAAAGATATCCAAATGCAGTGTAAGATTTCTATTTTGAGAATAACTAGTATTTCAAAACTAAAGAAAGGAAATTTCAACATCTTGCTGCCAAGTACAAAGAATGATTAACCAGCCTGCACAACAAAAAAGTTACCTATGGCCAATAAAAGAGTAAGCTATTTCTTGATAATTCAAATAGACTATTCTGACCTTTACAAGATATGTTCATGGACATTTAAAATGAACTAAGTATTACTGAGTTACCCAATTTTAAACATGTGAGAACAAAAAAAATATGCCACCAAATTTGATAGTCAATGGACAAAATAAAATGCAATACGAGTATGTAACTGACACACATTTTTTTTTTGCTAAGATATGCATTTACTTTCACATAATATTATTATTTTTCAATGAAGGCATCTCTTTGTATATATAAATGAATATTTAATTTTCACAGCACAATATAACTATCTGAGAAAAAAATTTACAAACCAAAGACAATATTCTTTGTGGAGTCATGTGCCCTCATGTTTTATTTGGAATACATGAACATCATATATACATCTGATGTGGAAAATATATATATATCTGATATGGAAAGTAATGATTCTGTTCATTATATGAAAGTGCAACTGCAGATGATAGAGAAATAACACTAGCACTGAAGAAAAAGTGGAAGTGAAGCCCTTTACAAACCAAGAACTGACCAGAGGGTGAATCAATAGATGTTTTCATATAAAAATTACACATACTCTAAAAAGAAGAAAAGAAATAAAAATTTTATACCTACTCTTGGAAAATGCAATTAAAATACTAAAGTCTGGAAAATGAACCCTCAAGAATAAAAGGCACAAAATGGAGACTTAGGTAAAGTGATGCAAAGTTGATTCTGAAAATATTGATTATGAGCCAATAAAACTAAGAGAATTGGCTACGAAGATACTGTTAGAACCTAGTTTGCTTCCTCTTAACTCTTCCTTTCTCTACTCTTGTCTTCTCTTCCAGATTTCACTTCAAGTGCTATTTCAGGCCTCTCTCTCTTTTGTTCTCTGAGCTTGAACTGCCTGTTTGCCCATGATCTGAAGGTTCTGAAATATCATGTCACACTTTACTGTGTCTTTGAATAATGAATCATTATTAGGGAGGAAAGTTAGCCTGACCAGAGAACCATCTCCAAAAGGAGAGTGAAAGACCATTAGTTTTTCAAAGTCATAAGGAAATTAAAAGGAAGAATAAATACTAGTTTTAAAAAGAAAAAGAAAAAAAAAAAGCTCAGTGGTCTATGATCTTCAGGTTTACATGCATGAATCTCTCATCTTGCTTCCGTGGATTGGGTAGATTTTCCTTGGCTGTGGATATATGATAACCTTTTTATTAAAGCTAAGGACTCTCATAGAGGCCTTTTCCAGCTACTAGATTGGAGTAATCTAAAGTACAAGCCATAAAAATTAATGGTAAAAGTTAATATTCAGGGAAGTAAGAATGGGTTGTTGTTGCAATCAGCATCAATCTGATGATGCTTTTGTGGGACTCTGTTGTCTGAAAAGAGCAATTTTCACTACAGAATTACAAAGGGGTCCTTTCCTGTTAAGTCTCCTAACACCTTGTACAATTGCTTCCATGTACTTAAGTTTTCAACTGAGTTAAAGTTCCTTGAAGTTCAAAGGTTGTGTCATGCTCAGGCTTCTCTCCAAAGTATGTAGTTCAGCATCTCAGTAAATATTGGTTGAAATTGAATGACTATGATTTACCAATAACCATTTATTGAACATCTGTTATGGAGAAGGCGGTGTGGGCTAGGGTCTGGGAAAGGACAAAGAATAACATTTAAGGGTTTAAAGTCTAGTTGAGTTGGTCAGTGTAAATTTAGGAGAGATAAACAATAATAGGAGATAGCATCTGCTAAATATCAAATGTGATTGTTACAAGCCACCAGGAGTCAGTCACCCCTCAGGGCTGGGAAGTATGAAGAAAGCATGAATCTCTATTATGTATTTGAGACTTTCTGTTTTTCTGATGAAAAGGTTAGCAGAGTGTGTTCAGTTCTATCACTTCTGAATTGGTCTAGGCTACTCTTCGAATACTAAGTCAGAAGCCACCGTTACCTATGCTGTTGAAGTGCAAACAAGGTGTGTACAAAGAGGATGGATAGATATCATAGCAGAATGGCCTGGGAGGAGGGAAGAACTAGATACCAGGAATCATACTGGGTGGAGCAGATGCTTCAGCTAGAAATGTGATCAGGTGAGGAGAGAGAGCCCAGTGAAGTACGGTGTGGCATCTAAAGAGTAGAAAAGCAGGCAGCAGCAACCCAATTAATGTTACAGAGTTTTAGCAAGACTTAAGTTCCATAGTTAAAGGCAGAACTGGATAACTAACATCTCGATTTTTATAAACTTTTAATTGAGTGCTTCATATTCATTCATTTACTCATTCATTCATCCAATTAATGTTTAATGATCCCTTTGGGAATCTAAGGAAGGAACAATATAAAATATATCATGTGCTACAGTGGAAATTAATAAGTAAATGGGAATAGAAATAAAGGAGTGCATAATTTTGCCTCAGGGAGGGGTTCTATAAAGGAAGTGACCTTTGAACTAGATATTAAAAGATGACAAGCTTTCGAAAGAGGAGGAGAAAGGGCATTTCAGATAGCAATGAGTGAAAGTTGAATTATTTAGCTTTGCACACACAACTGAAGAATGGACTTCTCTACTGCTTACTAATTGAGTGGCTTAGTAGGTTTTTTGTGAAGAAAACTGAACATGTGAACATGTTTTGAGCCACTTAATGTTCCCAAACCTATCATTATTTGCTAGGTAACATTGGAAAAATCGGCCTAAGATTCAAAAGAAAATATGTTGAGAGATAAAATATAAATGATAGAACTGGTTGAAAAATATATTTTATCAGGATAGATGTAAATGAGGAATAAACTGGAGAGTTAACACCTTTATTTTGGCCCCTTGGCATAACCTCAATCTCATCTTAGTATAGATTTATTATTTTAATAGATAATTTTACAAAATGGAATTTAATAAACATTTGATGAGATAATAATGATTGGTAACAAAAATAAAGATGATGATGACGATATTATTACATATAGTATCATTTTAGAATCTGTACCTTTCCTCTCTTTTGATTCCTTCTCATTTAGAGAGGATGGCTCAATTCCTGATGGATCAGCTGGCATTTGATGAGTGAATTGTCAGTTCTTTCTTAGGATCCAAATCCACTCAACTAATCTAAATCCCCTTAGACACAAGTAGCCTTAGGTTTCTAAAGTTTGAGTTAATTGAGTTGTATTGTATATGAGCAATTCAGATGAGGTATTGAAAACAAGATTTTAGAGTTTACAGAGGATACTAAAACTGGAGGCTGAGCAAATAATGAGGAACAAAACAATCAGACTCAAAAGAATTTGGATTGTATAAGTAATTGGATCAGCAGATGGCAAATGCAGTTCAGTACAGGAAAATGTAAAAGAGACTTGAAGCAAAAGAAACAAACTGGAGAATGTGTGCTAAATGGAACCATCATCCAGAATGCTGACCAGGAAATGGAAAGGAGGGGCTACTACAAAAACATAAATCATGGCAACTCTTAGCTTATGGCTAATTCTGTTGTTTTAATCCTATCAGAAAGCATGTGCCTGCACATTACCCATAGTGGGGACTTACTGTACCCTATGGGAACTAGCAGTATGCTCCAAATTTCAACCATTTCACCACTCAGTTTTGTCAAGGCACCTTTCAAAAATTCTTAAGGTGTTAACTTATTTTAATGCCGCCTTTTCTCCCTTTTGTTTAGGCTTTTGCTCATTATTCTATAATTACCCTTCTCAGACATTGCTAGAAAGATTCAGAACCATGTTTTCAGGATATTTTACTAATTACCCTATATTTCACTATGTCATAAAATCCCCAGGAGGATCCACAGAAGGGTATCACTCTCCCCATTTGCCCCATTCCCTGAAGGTATAATGCACACTTTGCAGGGGTGGGAGATCAACTGTTTAGTGAGGCAGTGCATTTACAATCTTTTGTGTGTGTGCAGAAGAATGGCCTGGGAAGCTAGTTTAAAAATGGAAATACTTAGGTTCTTTTTCCACAGTCCAACTTAGATGAGCCTGGCAATTGGCATCTCAAAGAGTCTCCCCTGATGATGCTAATGTAGGTCATCTTTGGGAAACATTGAAAAACACCAGGCAGCTAGGGGAAAAAGCAGAAAAAACACCAATCCTAGTCCTGTCTCATCTAACTGAATAATTAACTTGTTGACAGTGAAGCTGCTCACGCTTCATGTTCTTCATCTAGAAAACGAGTATAATATCTGCCCAGCATACTTGGCAGAGGAGCAGCTGAAATAACGTCTGACATCTTATTGCATGTAAATATCAACCCAAGGTAAAAAGCTTGCCAAAATGTAATGTGTGCTATTGTGATCCCACAGTAATATGCTTTTAAATGGATGGTGGAGGCAGCCG
Organism: Plecotus auritus; assembly: GCF_963455305.1. Taxonomy (NCBI): domain Eukaryota; kingdom Metazoa; phylum Chordata; class Mammalia; order Chiroptera; family Vespertilionidae; genus Plecotus; species Plecotus auritus. The sequence goes on from NC_137782.1 coordinate 141,679,625, forward strand.
TCTACACCCAGCGGAGTTAGAGTTTCCTTTTCATCTGTTGCCACAGGAATTCTCACCCATAGTTGATCTCTGCAACCAAATAGGTCCTGAAAGTAGTAGGTGTTTTCCTTTGTATACCTTTTAAAAGTGCTAATAGAAGGTCACTAGCTGTGTCCCCATGGTTCTGTTACTCCCAGGGAGCAACGTTTGAATAGCAGTCTTCAGTGTTTAGATTCAGGCGCATACCCTATGCTCACTGATACTCAACTCCAGCTTTTGTTGTTGGGAATGAAAATGACTTCCACTGGCCTGATAACCACCCTTTTATCATCCACTACTGAGGTCAGTTTCTCATCTGCAGAAAGTAAAACTGAAGTCTATTTACAAATAATACTGAATCCATGGAGCAAAGTAACCTGTGAAGTCAATGAATCCCAAGAACATGTAAAAATGTCCACAGTTCTTTTTTTCCGTAGTTCTTTGCTTTCTGAAATTCTATATTATCCAGGCAGTCTCATGTAAAGTGTATGGGTGGCTGAATTAAACAATGATAAACCCCAAAACGATATGAATCAGCTAAACTGAGGCATCCAAAGACACTGCTTTAGGATGAGAGTTACGATAAGAACACGGAAAAGTGTATGCACAGCTTCTTCAGCGCTTGTCTTTGTACCATAAACCTCTCTTTGGAACAGTCTGTGAACATGGCTACCATGTAATTAGCTGAGCAATGTTAGGTGTTTAAAAATATTTTTTCAGGTGCTTTTTTGTATTCAGGATAGATCTCAATACCAAAAATCAATCTCAATCAAAGCAGCAACTGAGTTTATCATAAATTAACATGAAAAGGTTTGCTACTGAGTAGATAGTTAATTACTATCTAATTTGAATATTTTTGCATATTAATGAGAAATGAATGAAAATCATTTTTAGATTTTTAACTTCAGCTGAGAAACCCATAGAGATAATGGATCCTTTTTTAAGAGGCAGGTGATCTCTATTACTAAAGGAGATACGAATTTTTTAAAAAAATTTACTGACTTGTTTTAAGTTGATTAATGGATTAGTATTTTGCCATTAATAAACTATATTCAAATGAAAGACAACTTCATTATGTGACTCTGTAGCTCCTAGCTGCCTGCCAAGTAAGAAAAATGAAAAATAGATGAAGAGTTTGCTACGAAAAAATATAACCTTGCACAGTCCTTCAAAATATCTGGATGTAGACATTTCTATGTTTCTAAATGTAAATGAAGTTTTATAACTTATAATTCCTTTATAACATGAAGTTCTATGTATATTGTTTACAAATGATATTTAGATTTAGAATATACATATTGAACTGAAGTAGGGGTACACTCTTGAAACTATTACTGCATTCTCCAATTTGAAAAAGTGACTGACAACTGCCTCAGGCCTCAGAAATTACAGCCAGCTAGAAGTTGAAAGTCACTGGTATAAAGTATCCTTGAAACCTTCTTTTAGCATTGCATACAAAGAATAATATTTCTATTATTTTATACCCATTTAGGAAAAAATAATTTAAAGAATTTAGCTTTTTTCAGTTTTCTTTTACCTTTACTTCTTATTCCATATTTGTTGTTTGATACATACTTTTAGGCTACCTTCCTTTCTCTCTTTGTGAAGAATTTGCTATTATCTAATAATTCTATGCATTCAATTGGCTCTAGCCAATATTTCTTACAGACTAATGCAGACCAGTTATGATGAATAAAATTAGATAAGTATTTTCAGACTTTTGAAACCAAACACTTCATCCAAGATGGGTAATGTAACAAGGTATTATTTCTTTCAGTCCACATTCAATTTTAAGGTATTGGCTGTTTTAGTCATGTTGTTACCACACCAGCCCAACAATGATTTTGTTAAGCCTTAGATATACAGGAATGTTCTTGCAAATAAGTTAGTTGGCATTGTATTTTACCAAGAAGAGTCGGGATTGGATTGAACTCATGGACCTTCAATTAGCATCTGGCCTTAGAGCATGAGTTCAAGAGATGCTTTTGGGTTGTTTAACTCAAATTATTTAACTCAAGAGAAAAAAAAGTAGAAGAGTATTTTCTGTAGCCTAAGGAACACCTTCTTTATATTACGAAAGAGTCCAAGAACCTGAGATCGATCATTCCCGAAAAAGAAACTACTTAGATGGATGTGTTCACAGTTACTCCCAGACTCATCCCATTCACTGGTTGCCTACCATCATGGTCAGGACCTTTGATGCCAGGAAATGAAAAGAATTCTACCCATACACAGGTGATAGACTCTAAAAGTGGCATTGACAATACATCTGAAGAAAAGTCTGGAAAAGAGGCAAGCCATTTAAAAAAGAACTAAAAACCTTGATGTTTCCAATTGAGCCATATGCCAGGGTAACTCTCAGGATAAGAAATGAACTATATTTTATATGCACAAAGTAGGATTTTTTAACAAAAATATGAAATCAAGAGTGGCATTAGCATGAGCTGTCCACTCCCCCTCTCCTCCTTCTGGTCTCTTCCAGTTTCGTTTGCCAAAGAACTGAGAACGAATTTTTGAGAGCCAAGGAAATAGGAAGGAAGACAAAATAAAGCTGGGAGAATTTTGGCGGAATTACATGCTTAACATACTGCACCATTTCTTTAATATATTTAAATAGTCCTGTGTCATCAGTTAGTGGCTTTACTTTTCAACAATTTGTGATGTATTTTGTTTTTCCTTCATTAAGTTTCACATGCTGGAATTAATTACTTCTGGGTAGTTGAAATCTGGTGGTCTAATTTTCAACTTTAGTTAATAGAGCTCAAAGTCTACATTCACCTCTGAAATTACGAACCTTACCAGATATTTGCCTACCTATATCTTCTACATCATGAATATACAGGGCAGCTGCAAAGTCTGATTATTATTCATGTGTGACTCATAAGTTAGTCTCACGACTTATAGAGAAATGTTGTTTATCACATGCAAGATTTCTGTATTTTAGGATTGCATATAAAAACATAAAGGGTGTACTTGTATCTCTAAAACATTAAAAACCATTTCTTTTCCTAGTCATTAAAGTAAAGCTATATAAAAATCGCATTTTTCCAAAGATAATGTGAAAATAATGTGAAGAAATTCAGTATGCCAACCTGGAGTAGTTTGAAATACCTAAATATCATTATTCACAATTAAATGTTCAAAGATTCTGAAAACTTCAGTATGAATAGGTTCAAGGCAAGAATCCAGCTAAATGCACCTAGAATGCCCAGTTTTAGATAATAAAATGCACACATACATACACATATATAATAAATTATTCTTGCATGTCTGACGATGCACACGGGAAGGTATTATTATCTTTGTTTTGCAGACAAATATATTAAGAGTAAGTGATATTAATTGAGACTACCCTATGAACAACTGGTCTTTAACTTGGGTTATCTAAATTCCAAGCCTGAGCTACTTCCATTTATACTACAAGTAATCATTATAAAAGTAGAAAAGGAGGAATCAGAGACCAGAAAGTAGAGGCTGATCAAGGGAAAGAGGAAGTGGGACCTGTACTAGCACCTCTTTGCCTTTCTCTTTTCTCTATATATCACTTATATTTCAACCAAATTCTCTCCCATGTTGTTGGTATTTTATCTCATCTCTCTAAGTAACTGGATTGTTAATCAATGTTAAGGCATAAATGAACTTGACTTAATTTTAGTAGATAATAGTTATATCCCTAATATAATATAAAAATTCTCCAACTAGTCGAATGTGCTCTGGAGAGTCTACATTTGAAAACCAACATTGTCTATGTTTGTTTCACCTTCTCACTTACTTACTAGTAGATTCCTAAAACAATGCTTTATATACAGTTGTCCATTTGATTCCTTGCCTTATGAAGTAGGTACTACTCTGATCCTTATTTTAAAATGAGAAAAGAGGCTCAAAGAATTCAAATGACTTCCCCAAGTGACAGCACTAAGATTTGAACTTGCGTCTATTAAAATTCAGAGACAAAGAGTCACTCCCCACTTTGGCAAATAGCTCTCCCCTACCCAGATTCAATAAAACACATAGTCTAAGCTTCCTCACATCTGGGCTGTGTCTCCTTGGGCAAGATACTTAATTTGCCAAGTCAGTTCCCTTCTAATTTGTCAAATAGGATTAGTGACGACAGAGGCTTTTCTTTTTCTTTTTTTTTTTTAAATTGACCATTAAGTAATATCATAAATGTAAAGAGTGCTTTATTATTATTACCAGCATTAGGCTAAGCAGGATGGCTTGATAGAGTGAACATGCAGAGTCTATAGGCAGGCTAACCTGCAGTTAAAATCAGTTGCTTACAGGATTATGGTTCTCTGGGGGTTGATCCTAAGATTGAAACTTTGAGTGGAGGAATTTCCTTATGTAATGGGTCATCTTGTTAGTGGTATGAGTCATCAATGCAGTTTTAGCTTCTTATGACAAGTAGAGCTTATTACAAATGACTATATGGGAAAGTTTTAGTCAGACATTGGCATTTACTTTAGTTCATCAGGATATTTGCTCATCATTGTCTCATTTTCTGTCTTGGAAAGGAAGTGAAGTTGGGTAAAGTGAAAATCTTTTCGGCTGCATTCTTTTTTTCGTATAACTGTATCATCCTACTGAGCACATATGTCTATATTTCTTGTGGCTTTTATTTTTTTTTTTTTAGTTTAGTCACTGGGTTTCTTTAAATATATAATGATAGTATATGCTGATGAAACTTGCCACTTTTTTAAAACATATATTTTTATTGATTTCAGAGAGGAAGGGAGAGGGAGAGATAGAAACATCAATGATGAGAGAATCATTGATGGGCTGCCTCCTACACGCCCCCTACTGGGGATTGAGCCCACAACCTGAGCATGTGCCCTTGACTGGAATCTAATCTGGGACCTTTCCGTCCATAGGCCCATGCTCTATCCACTGAGCCAAACCAGCTAGGGCGAAATTTGCCACCCCGAAGCTAAATTCACTGTAGGTAATCCTGGGCCTGATCTTCAAATAATAGGATTATTACTTTATAGTTGTTAGGATATAAATGCTTTCATATTTGCAATGTGTTTTTAGATTTCTGTCGAATCATGTGTTGAGTCACTGTAAAGATTCATAATAACTAGAATTGACATTAATATATTTTGCTTGGTTAATACCATTTTCAACTGGAACATGTATTTGGTCTTTTTGGTTCTGCACTGACTATTCCTATTTGGAGATAGAACTTCTAAAGAACTATGATTCTATTTTGCTATTTCCAATTCTGCCCTTTTTATTTGAATACATATTACATACAGTTTATTTTATACTGCAGTTATTTTTCAGTGCAATATAAATACTTCTGTAAACTTGCACCATTTTTGTGTATGAAGATCTTGAAATAAAAATAATCAACAGTAAACACCACAACTACAGCTGCATTTTTAAATATTTTATAATCCAATCAAATTGTTTGAGTAGTAATGCATTTAAACATTGTTATGGAATCCCCTCCAGACTTTTTAAAATTGTTACTCTGTTCCTGGGTACGCCGCTATTTATGAAATTCATAAGGGATGACATTTTAATAATAGAGCATGTGACTTAGAGAGCAGTGTTTCTTTTTCATGTTTTAATATAATCTATACTTTTCTGGTTAATTTTCAAAGGGACACAACTACAAATTATACTTTTATTAATGATCATATAAACATCTGTTATTGTTGCTGTAATTAAAATTACCTTAAATGAAAATTTTTATCTGAGTCATTTGGCATATTTTCAGACATTCGGATAAAGAAGCAGCTTTACCTAAGGAAATAAGGTACCAAGCTGAAACCAAGTGAGAAAAATAAATTTATAAAAGACTCAAAGCATAGGTCATCTATAATTAAGTATAATGTGATTTTTAGGCCAGGTCTAGGTTCCTGATAAAGTTTAAATTATTTTTAAATTTTACAGGCTAGAAAAAATAATTTGGAGAGAGTCCTATTATTACTACTATTAGTAGAGCTAATATTAACTGAAGCCTTACTTTGTCCTATGTCCTGGGCTAAAGCACTTTATACCATCTATGTTGAAATTTTATGAGATTACTAGAGGTCCAGTGCACGACATTGGTGCACTGGAGGGTCCCTCAGCCCAGCCTGTGCCCTCTTGCAGTCTGGGGCCCCGAGGGGTCCTTTGCGCTGCCACAGAGGTGGGAGGCCTTGCTTGCCAGCCGTAAGCCCGGCTTCTGGATGAGCGGCACTCCCCCTATGGGAGCGCACTGACCACCAGGGGGCAGCTCCTGTGTTGAGCATCTGCCCCCTGCTGGTCAGTGCACGTAATAGCGGCCAGTCGTTCTGCCGTTCAGTCTATTTGCATATTAGGGTTTTATTATATAGGATTTCCTTTTTTTTTTTTTTTTTTTCAGATGAGGAATTTAAGCCAAATAGTAAATGTCAAGATCTGGCTGACCTCAGAGCCTCATGCTTAATACATAAATATTTAACTAGCACATGTGTATTTCATTGAACACATGTATTTAATACAACAAATGAACTGGGGTGCTCATTTTCAGAAGCAAATATTCTTGAATTTTTAAAACACTAATACTCAATAAAATGGACCTTTAAAAGTTGGAATGTTTGCTATTTATTAAATTGATCTAAAATATTTAAACAATTTTGTGTTTAAGACTGAGAAAAATAAATTGACATTAACTTTTTCATAGAAAAACTAATAACTCTTTTTGTGGTTACATTTTAACATGACTCATTCAACTGATGCTTTATTACATAATCACAGATAAATATGATTCAGCACCATTCAAGGGTGCTTTCATCTTTAAACTGAAATATGTTATAGAAACAACATTTTAAGAAAAAATGTTTAAGAAGGGAAAATAACAAGAATTTGCGTACTTTGGGATTCTCTGTGCTTCTTGGACTTAAATGTCTATTTCCTTCACCAGGTTAAGAAAGTTTTCTGTCATTAGTTTTTTCAAATAGGTTTTCAATTTCTTATTATCTCTCTTCTCCTTCTGGCACCCCCCTGATGTACATGTTGGAATGCTTAAAATTGTACTAGAGGCTCCTTACACTATCCTCATTTTTTAAAAAAGATCTACTTTTTTGTTTGTTTGTTTTAATATGTTTTTATTGATTTTTAGAGAGAGGAAGTTCCTTGAGTATCCTTATAACTATTGTTTTGAACACTGTATCTGGTAGTCTGCTTGCCTCCATTTCATTTAGTTGTGTGTGTGTGTGTGTGTGTGTGTGTTTTCTGGAGATTTCTCCTATTCTTTCATTTGGACTTGTTTTTTTTTTCTCTGCATTTTGGTTGTTTCCCTATATTTATTTCTTTTTTTAAAAAACATATGTTTTTATTGACTTCCAAAAGAGAGGGCGAGAGAGATAGAAACATCAATGATGAGAGAGAATAATTGATTGGCTGCATCCTGCATGACCCACATTGGGATTCAAGCCCGCAACCTGCGCATGTGACCTGACTAGGAATTGAACTGTGACCTCCTGGTCCTAGGTCAATGCTCAACCACTGAGCAATGCTGGCTGGGCTATATTTGTTTCTATGTATTAAGTAGAGCTGCTACATATCCTGGATTTGGTAGAGTGGCTTTGTGTAATAGGTGTCCTGAGCTGGGTGCTCCAGGTGTGCTGCTGTGAGGGCTGTGTGCACTGCCCTGTTGTAGTTGAGCCTTGATTGCTGTTGGCATCATTGGGAAGAGATGACCCCCAGGCCAATCAACTGTGAGGACTGGCTGTGACTATAGCAGAGGAGCTGCTATGCAGGTGTCAACCCTATGGAGACTTGCTTCAGTGGGCTTCGGGGCTTGCCAATTCTGCCCCGTCTGTGTGTCACTCATGAAGGTGGTAGGGTTGTCCTAATATTCTTACATCAGAATAAACATATACTGAACAGGCAAAAACACTGGACAGTATAGCAGTTTCATTGCATCTAAAGTTTTAGAAACATTTGGGTGCAATATAACATGATCAGAGGGGACAGCAAAATGTAAAGTCATGGAGATATGTAGTTAATCCACCAAACTGCTCTCCTTGTTCAACTTTATTTCCTTGAAATTTAGTGGGCAGATACATTTTCACCAAAATGAAAAAAAATAGATATAGACATGTTGGCCTATTCTGTCAAATAAAATAATTTGCTGAAATAATGGACAATGAAATATTTAGCAGACACTTTTTTTTAAAATGCATATTATGTGGGAGGCAATGCATTAAACACTTTTATAGACTAATTACTTAACTTTCACATAATCATTACAAAATATCTATTGTCAACCAATTGAGTTTCTAAAACTTGTGAAGTTTAATGTCTTACCTAATGTCACATAACTAGAAATGAATGGTAGGGCCAAGATTGAATCCCAGGTCTCCCACCCAAATACAATATATTCTGGCCACTTCAAGATGACCTTAGAATGTTCCTATGGGTAAATGCATCCCTGCCTTTAACCCCCAACTCTCATTTTAAGAAATTTGTGTGATTGAATTGTTTCCCATGAAAATTTCAGTATACCAGAAGCTACTTGCCTGCTATAAAGTATTATAGTAACATAAGCCATTGCTCTTTAGTCAAATTACGAATATCTAATTGAACCATAAAGAACACTTTATATAAAATGGATTGGTGTGCATTAAATGGGACCTTCTCATTATCATCAGCATTGGGCTTAAAGAGGTTGGTTCTCTCTGGTTCTAGATTGGGCTTTGCTCCTGAACATTATGGGCTGCTTTTTTTCCCTCCATATCTGCACTCCTCCTCATTCTGGTTTATGACTTCACTCTATCCTCAAGCTTTAGTCTTTCCTATTGAAAAAAATTCTTCCTCATGGAAGATGTCCTTGTTTATCCCTCTGATAGACTCTAACCCAAACTCCAGGCAATAATTGAGACTTTGTATGCCAATGTTTCCCTGTGAGACTTTTGGCTCCATGTTGGCCATAAGTTTTCACTCCAAGTATGCTTCCAGATGTCTGACTTCTTTAGGTAAGTTATATATTTTGTTTACTATAGACCTACACCACAATTATAGTGGGTTTGTTTTTTTCCATGCAAAACTCAGACTAGCTCTTTTGCTAGTTTTTATATGACTAGCAAGTTAACATCTGACTGAAAATTTGATTGAAAATATTTGCTGTGCAGGTAAGTCAATTAACACTAGACATTATTAATAAATAATACCTGCACAGTCTTCTCTTAAATTTAAATGTAAATCCAGTCTTTTTGGATCCTAGTAAAACTGCTTATCTTAGTCTGTTTATATATTCAGCAAATATTTACCAATGGCCTATTATGGGCCAGACACTCTTCCACTCTTCTAGGAGAGCAGGTATATGTCACAAATCACTGCAAACCTAGGGAGGAGTAATATATCTTATTAACTGTGACTTCCCAAGAAAGCAGTATAAATGTTAGTGTTTCACAAATGTATTTGACCATAGAACTCTTTTATTATTTTTTTCTCAGACAATCTCTAAGGACAAGTGTTCAAGGAAACGTGGGGAATCTGCTTGGGGAACTCCAAAACACAGGGTCACAAAAACTAAACAGTATAGATCAAGAATCTCTCAAAGAATCTTAATTCAAGCTGTTGCTATATTACATGACATTATATTAGCATGATTGTGAGTTAAGTGTGTATCACTTTTTTTTTTTCATATTTGGTGATGAGGAAACAGATGTAGAAAATTCAAGTAGATTTCCAAAGGTTTCTCTGTTGAAAAATGCTAAAAGACAAAAATAAATACAAAACAAGAAAAAAGAGCACAAGTCTGTCTGATCATTCTGACAGCCATTCCCCCATACTGTCCACTTTTCACTGGCTTTTTAACTGGGTCTTCAGGGCAGAGAAATAGTGCTAGTCTGTACCTTCCCTGTTCCTGGGTGATAGATTTAAAACCAAATCTGAGTTTAATCTTAACTTTGAATTAGCCCATAAGGTGTAAGAGGATGACATCTATAGGGGAAATTTCCAATGAGTTTAATTCACAGACCCCCATTCTTGCCCAAAGGGGAAGATTAGCTATGGAACCTACAAATGGTTTAACCACCAAAATCACCACCAACACCACCATCACAGCCAGAGCCACAGTATTTATTATGCATTGGGTTCGATAAAAAGTTAAAATCATATATACTTTACCTCATTTAATCTCCCCGACCCAATCCTATGAGGTTGGTAGCATTAAAATGAAACAGATGCAGAGAAGTTAAAAAAATTATCAAAAGTCAAATAGTTAGTAAACAGAGAAGCCAGGAATCAAATCCAGATCTGATTGATTGCAAAGCCCTCAGGCTTTTACTAACCATTTTGTCTCCAAAATCTACAGGGATAATCCCTGTTTAAATTTCTCCCAGGGTCATGAATAAGTTGGGGTATGAAAATGCTATAAATATCCTTTCTCTACAAATGTACCTATTTCTGAAGCTGAGCACTGTGTTTTATTGTCATAATCCAGGACAGAAGAAAACGGGAGTCAGCATCCTAGCAATTCTGGTAGAATGCACCTTGACTCTGTGTCAGACTCCAGAGCTGACCTTCCTGTGTGCTAAAAATCAGCATGGAGAAAGGGATTCATCTGGAACTGTGACAGCTTGACATTTAGGCAACTCCATAGGCATAGCTAGGCGCTTGTTTTGTGGAAAACAGAGACCAATGGATCCCCCATGGTATTGTTTTCTTCTACCCTCATTCAAGGTTGTTAAGTACTATGGGTTACTTTATGCATCAGGCTAATTATAAATGATTTAACACTATAATCTGGAATAAAACTCATTAGTTTTTGTCAATTGACCCTGTGGATAAAACATTTTAATTCTCACCCCTAGAATACCTGTTATTATGGTTTACTGGATGAATAGTTTTTACATTTCACAAAGCTAAGAAGATATGAACATAGGTGATGACAAGCAAAGAATACTAGAAGTTCAAATGCAACTATTCAGAAAGTCAATAACTTAAACATTTTCAGGAAGTGTGTATTATCAAGTCTCACTGAAATCTCTAAGATAGATTTCTTCATTAAAAATCTATTAAGAGTTAGAAGAAATTTATTAAACACATTATTAATATTTCAGGGCACTGCTAAATAGCAAATTAAAACAACGCTAAAATAGCACAGAAAAAATATATTTCATGATTAAAAATGAATTTTACCTGACAGTGAGTTTTACTAAAGGCTGATTATTTCTCAAATATTTCAACTTGGAATCTTAATCTTTTTATTTTTTCCACCTTGAACTAATCAGTAGTTTGTTTTTTTCCTCCATTACTATTTTGACTCTTTTTAAAAAAGAAAAACACACATACACTTATATTGACTATTTCTATTGGCTATTTTTCTTTACATATGCAAATCACCACAAATTATAATGAGCGAACACTTTTTTTCCTCTTGGCCACCATGTATTGTATGATACTTGATGCTCTTGGTATTTTGGTTATAATAATAGGTATGCATTCTATATTTGTAAATAATAAAATATTTTCTAAAATGTTGAACAGATGACAGTCTTAAAGCTTATGCGATGTTTGCTTTATACCAAATCAAATGAATTCAAACAATAAACTTCATTAAGCATGGTTTCATAAAAAACTACTTTGAAAAACTACTCTTTAAATCTGATCAAAGGAAGGGCACTTGAGCAAAAAGATGGCGGTTGGCAGGACGGAGGTGAGGGAGAGGAAGTGAGTGAGTGAGGGTATGAAATGAGAGTGTGTGGATGTGCATGGTGTGTGTGTGTGAGTGAGTGAGGGAAAGATAAATCTCACAGGAGCAGCAGGGGCTGGCAGACAGGCTCTCCTTGACAAGGAGAGACTACCACCGCTGTGGGCACTCCCCAGACTGCGGGACTCCAGCACGGAGCCCAGGCCATCTTGAAGGGGAGAACGGCCTTTTTTAGGAACTCATCAACATCACCAACCAGACAGGCCTTAGAACTGCCCCAGCCACCCCAGCCAAAATCCTGCTACCCCAGCTGCAGACCTGTGGACCGTGGGACCTCCACCTCCAAAGGTGCACTGTTCCCACAGCAGTAAGTGCAACCTCTCCCTCCCCAGCGGCAGAACTCTGGATTTGCGAGTATCCGGATTTCCAGCCATGCAGGGCACTCCACTCCTTAAGCAGCGCTTGGGAGCTGCTGAGAGCCCCCGAGTGTGTGATTCTGCACAGACTAGGGTGCGCAGCCCCGCAGTGGAAATTCTGAATCCCTCTTCCTGGATAACTGCCCACATTCACCCCAGCGGCTCAACCACGGTGCCAGGACCCCTCAGAGTGCATCAGACCTCTGTGCCCCGGCAAGCACACCTCCACAGAGGCGAAGTTCCAACAGGCAGGCACCCTGAGCCCATCTACCCACAGGGCACTAGTGTGAGCCACTGTGAGCTCTCCCTGGGTGCGATCTTGAACAAGTGGGGGCGCACTCCCCCCCAGCAGTAGAAGTTTTAAATTCACCCATTCTGGATACTGGCCCACAGGCGCCTCAATTGCGTGGCTACACTGCCAGGGCCCTTCAGAGTCCTTCAGTGTGCCTCGCTGGCAAACGTACTGCAGGTGCTCCTGTGAGCCGCCACTGGGAGTAAGCGCCTATCCACCACAGGTGCAACAGCAAAAGCTGGGTCTGCCCACCCCAATACTGCAGAACTCTAGGCACCACAGTCACGCCTTTCCAGAGAGCAGGCCCCCTGAGCCCCATCACCCCAACAGATGGTTCCTGGGTGCCACGGTGAGTCCCTGCTGGGCACACATGATTTCAATTAAGGGTGCAAGACAGCAAAAATTGGGACACTCCCCTCCACGTGGCTGACTTCTAGACACTGCAGTTGTGCCTCTCAAGCTCCCAGGCCTACATCAAGAGAACCTAATAGCTCAAGTAGGGAGCTACACTAGATTAACAAGCCCAGGAGAACTGAGAGGTTACGCCAGTAGCACCATCCCCAAAAGAACCTGGGTAGCAAAGCAATTGGATCTACAATTAAAACATTACAGGAAAACATGGGGAGACAAAAAAGCAATCCCCAAAGGAAAGAAAAAGAGGAACCACCAGAAAGGGAGTTAATGAATTCGAGGCTAGCAGCTTATCAGAGATAGAATTCAGAGTAATGGTTATAAGGATGTTTAAATGGATGGATGACAAATACACACAACACAATGACAAATACACACAACTCAATGAGAACTATAAGGAGCTAAATGAGAATGTCACCAACATGAAAAGAAATCAAGAGGAGATGAAGAACGACATAGCTGCAATAAAGAACACAATCGAAGGCCTAAACAGTAGACTAGAAGAGGCTGAGGACCGCATCAGCGAATTAGAAGACAAGGTAGGAAAAAACACACAAACACAGCAGCAACTGGAAAGAAGACTTAAAAAGCAAGAGGAGAGCCTAAGGGAGTGTTGGGACAACACAAAACGAAACAATATTAGAATAATAGGGATACCAGAAGGAGAGGAAGAGAAGCAAGGAATAGAAAACCTGTTTGAAGAAATAATGACAGAAAACTTCACTGATATTGGCAAGAAAAAAACTATGCAAGTCCAAAAAGTACACAGAGTCCCAAACAAGTTGAACCCCAAAAGACCGACAGCAAGACACATCATAATTAGATTGGCGAACACCAACGACAAAGTAAGAATCTTAAAGGCTGCCAGAGAGAGACAGAAAGTTACTTACAAGGGGTCTCCTATCAGAATATCAACTGATTTCTCAACAGAAACACTCCAGGCCAGAAGGGAATGGAATGAAATATACAAAGTGATGCAAAGCAAGGGACTGAATCCAAGAATACTATACCCAGCAAGGCTGTCATTCAAAATTGAAGGTGGAATCAGGAGCTTCACAGACAAAAAAGGGCTAAGAGAGTTTATCACTACCAAGCCAGCAATGCAAGAAATGCTAAAGGGACTGCTGTAAAAAGAAGAAAGAGAAAGGCAAGAAGAAACACAAACACTAAGGAAAAATATGACAACAAACATGTACTTATCAATAATAACATTAAATGTAAATGGATTAAATGCACCAATCAAAAGACATAGGGTAGCTGAATGGATAAGAAAACATGACCCATATATTTGCTGTCTACAAGAGAACCACCTCAGAGCAAAGGATACACAGTCTGAGAGCAAAGGGATGGAAAAACATTTTTCAGGCAAATGGAAATGAGAAAAAAGCTGGGGTTGCAATACTTATATCTGATAAAATAGACCTCAAAGTAAAGGCAATAATAAGAGATAAGGAAGGCCACCACATAATACTAAAGGGAGCAATTCAATAAGAAGATATAACTCTGGTAAACATATATGCACCCAATGTAGGAGCACCCAAATACATAAAAAATATCCTGGAAGATATCAAGGGAGAGATAGACAACAATACCATCATAGTAGGAGACTTTAATACACCACTGACATCACTGGATAAACCTCTAGACAAAAAAATCAGCAAAGAAACAGCAATTCTAAATGACACACTAGATCAGATGGACCTAATTGACATCTTCAGAGCATTTCACCCCAAAGCCACAGAATATACGCTCTTCTCCAGTGCACATGGGACATTTTCAAAAACAGACCACATATTGGGTCACAAGCAAAGTCTCCCCAAATTCAGAAAGATTGAAATCATATCAAGCATTTTCTTAGACCACAATGGTATAATATTAGAAATAAACTACAATAAAAACATTCCAAAAAATTCAAACACTTGGAAGCTGAATAGCATGCTACTAAACAATGATTGGGTTATCAATGAGATCAAAGAAGAAATTAAAAACATCCTGGAGACTAATGACAATAAAAACACAACGTTGCAAATCCTATGGGACACAATGAAAGCAGTCCTAAGAGGGAAGTTTATAGCTCTACAGGCCTACCTCAAAAAAAAAAACAACAAGAAAAAATGGTAATAAATCGTCTAACTCAACAACTCAAATAATTAGAAAGAGGGCAACAAGAAAAGCCCACAGTGAGCAGAAGGAAGGAAATACTAAAGACCAGAGCAGAAATGAATGACATATAGACCAAAAAAACAATACAAAAGATCAATGAAACCAAGAGCTGGTTCTTTGAAAGGATAAACAAGATTGATGAACCTCTAGCCAGGCTCACCAAGAAACAAAGACAGAGGACCCAAATAAACAAAATCAGAAATGAAAGAGGTGAAATAACAACAGACCCCACAGAAATAAAAGGATTGTTAAAAAATACTATGAACAACTCTATTCTAACAAACTAGACAAATTGGAGGAAATGGACACTTTCCTAGGAAAATATAACCTTCCAAAACTCAATCATGAAGATTCTAGAAAACTCAATAGGCTGATAACTATGGAAGAAATTGAAGCAGTCAACAAAAAGCTTCCAGCAAACAAAAGCCAGGGGCCAGACGGCTTCACAGGGGAGTTTTACCAAACATTCAAGGAAGAACTAAAACCTATCCTCCTCAGACTATTCCAAAAAATTCAAGAGGAAGGAACACTTCCAAGCTCATTCTACGAAGCCAGCATCACCCTAATACCAAAACCAGATAAAGATAACACAATGAAAGAGAAATACAGGCCAATATCCCTCATGAACATAGTTGCCAAAATCCTCAACAAAATTCTAGCAAATCGAATCCAAAAGTACATTAGAAAGATCATACACCATGACCAAGTAGGACTTATCCTGGGGATGCAAGGATGGTACATTATTCGCAAATCACATAAACAAATTGAGAGATAAAAACCACATAGTCATATCAATTGATGCAGAAAAAGCATTTGACAAAATCCAACACCCTTTCTTGATAAAAACTTTCAGCAAGGTGGGAATACAAGGATCATACCTCAACATAATAAAAGCCATATATGACAAACCTACAGCCAACATCATACTCAATGAGCAAAAACTAAAACAATTTCCCCTATGAACAGGAACAAGACAGGGATGCCCACTCTCACCACTCCTGTTCAACATAGTGCGGGAAATACTAGCCATTTCGATCAGACAAGAAGAAGAAATAAAAGGCATCCAAATTGGAAAAGAAGAAGTAAAGCTGTCCTTATTCGCAGATGACATGATACTGTACATAGAAAACCCTAAAGACTCCATCAAAATATATTAGACTTAATAAATGAATTCGACAATGTAGAAGGATACAACATTAATGCCAAGAAATTTATGGCATTTCTATACACCAGTAATGAACTTACAGAAAGAGAGACTAAAAAAGCAATCCCATTTACCATCGCACCAAAAAAATTAAGATACCTAGGAATAAACTTAACTAAGGAGGTAAAAGACCTATACGCGGAAAACTACAGGACACTGAAAAAAGAGATAGAGGAAGACATAAACAGATAGAAGAGCATACCATGTTCATGGATTGGTAGAATCAACATCATCAAAATGTCCATACTACCCAAAGCAATCTATAAATTCAATGCACTTCCCATTAAAATACCAACGGCATATTTCACAGACCTAGAACGAACCTTCAAAAAATTCATCTGGAATAAAAAAAGACTTCAAATAGCTGCAACAATCCTGAGAAAGAAGAACCAAGTAGGTGGGATCTCAATACCCGATATCAGGCTGTATTACAAAGCCACTGTTCTTAAAACAGCCTGGTACTGGCACAAGAACAGACATATAGATCAATGGAATAGAATAGAGAACCCAGAAATTGTCCCAAACTACTATGCCCAATTAATATTTGACAAAGGAGGCATGAACATACAATGGAGTCAAGACAGTCTCTTCAATAAATGGTGTCGGGAAAATTGGACAGATACATGCAAAAAAATGAAACTAGACCACCCACTTTCACCATACACAAAAATAAACTCAAAATGGATAAAGGACTTAAACATAAGATGGGAAACCATAAAAATACTAGAGGAATCCACAGGCAGAAAAATCTCACACATATGCCGAAGCAATTTCTTCACTGATACTGCTCCTAGGGCAATGGAAACTAAAGAGAAAATAAACAAATGGGACTACATCAAAATAAAAAGCTTTTGCACAGAAAGGAAACCATCAAAACAACAAGAAAGCCCACTGCATGGGAGAACATATTTGCCAGTGATATCAACGATAAGGGTTTAATCTCCAACATTTACAGAGAACACATACAACTTAACAAAAAGAAGATAACCCAATCAAAACATGGGCAACTGATCTAAATAGACACTTTTCAAAAGAAGACAGAAGGAAGGCCAAGAGACATATGAAAACCTGCTCAAAGTCACTAATCATCCAAGAGATGCAAATCAAAACAACAATGAGGTACCATCTTACACCTGTCAGAATGGCTATCATCAACAAATCAAAAAAGGACAAGTGTTGGTGAGGATGTGGAGAAAAAGGAACTCTTTTGCACTGCCGGTGGGAATGCAGACTGGTGCAGCCACTGTGGAGAACAGTATGGAGTTTCCTCAAAAAACTAAAAATGGAACTCCCATTTGACCCAGTGATCCCACTTCTAGGAATATATCCCAACAAACTAGAAACACGAATCAGAAAGGATATATGCACCCCTATGTTAGCTATACAATTCACCATAGCTAAGATTTGGAAACAGCCTAAGTGCCCATCAGCAGATGAGTGGATTAAAAAACTGTGGTACATCTACACAATGGAATACTACACTGCGGTAAAAAAGGAGTTCTTACCATTTGCAACAACATGGATGGAGATGAAGAGCATTATGCTAAGTGAAATAAGCCAGGCAGAGAAAGTTAAATATCACATGATCTCACTCATTTGTGAAATATAATGAACGGCATAGACTGATGAACAAGAACAGATCCAGAGAATGAGAAACGTCAATCAGAACCTCATACCTCAGGGAAGGAGGGGGTCGGTGGGAGTAAGGGGGAGAGATCAACCAAGGGACTTGTGTGCATACATATGAGCCTAATCAATGGACGCAGACAACAGGGGGGTGGGGCATGTGTGGGGGGTGGGGGATAATTGGGGAATAAGGACACATATGTAAAAAAATAATAATAAAAATAATTAAAAAAATAAAAAATAAAAAATAGAAAAGAAATTGTGAGGTAACCGGAACCCCAAGAACGCCTGAGAACGTCTTTCTTGCCATGCTAGCAGTCATCAGCTGTACAGTAATATTACCTGGGGAAAATGGGTAAGTATTTTGGACTTATGTTCCTGACCCTTCATGGGTAAGAGCCTTTACGTGGGCTGATCCCCCGCCTAATGTAGTCACCAATAATACCAAACACCTTGGTCATCCAGGAGGACCATGGGTGGGGCAAGGAAGTATAATTACACAGGGGTCGCCACCCAGCTTCCCTTTTGTATGACACAAAATCAAACCACTGCTCTTTTGTGTGTAAAATTAAAGAGAGGTTTCTGGCTTGCGTGGACACCAAAGGAAGGGACTATCACTACTTGCTCCTGGGAGAGGTGCAGAAAATGTAACTAAGACCTTGTCTATACAAAAAGAAATTGACAACCAGTTTGAAATGGAATTGCCATGGCCAGAATATCCTTACATGATATTATTCTACAATGTCATTATAATTTTTCCCAGATTTGTATTACCCCCATTACCTATAATAGTACCTCGCACCCTTGGGAATCAATAAAAAATCATCTTTTTGGTGCTTGGAGACAAAGGTAACACATCTCTTGATATTTTAGAATTACAACAGCATAATGTACAATTATCCCAAACAAACTTACAAACTAATTCTTTGAATGTCTGGCAGCAATTTAAAAAGGACATGAAAGGATTTAATCCCTTCCTCTGTGTAGAGTGCCCCCTGGGAAGGAACCTGAGCATTCTATATTTGCCCCTCTTGCCCTTTTGGCCAAGAGGGACCCTCTTCTCACAATCCAATTGCCCACAGCTGTTGCCTGTGCTTTCTGGTCATGCTGAGGTTGAAGCCTCGTGGTGGCTGCTACCATGGATCTGTCTCTCGTCCAGTGGGGTGAGCTGGGCCCTCCCTGGAGAAGAAACCTGGGTTCCTGGATTAGTGCCAGGGCCCCACCAGCAGGCAAGGGGATCCCAAGGCAGGTGCTGGGCGTGGAGGCCATGGGGGCATAGGCTACCAAGGAGACAGAACTGAACCTCACATCACCCTGCTTGGCCCTGGAGGATGGCTGGTTAGCCAGAGACAGGTAAGATTCCTCAGGGAAGGAACAACCTAAGACAGGCACAGTTGCAGAGGGGCCATCAGGAAAGAACTTGGGGGTCAACAGAGGTGGGGCATAGACCCTCACCCCCAAACTTTGCAGGGGCCTGAACCCTCACCCCTTCTGAGGGAGGTCTCCTGCCCCCATGGCTGCTTCGCTACCCATGCCCAGCTCAGATCGGGACACAGGTGACAGACGGTGACTTGGCCGACAGCAGCTGCCCTCTCACTGCAACAAGACTTGTTTGAGTTGTCTTGTACCCATGGTGTGGGGAAGTGGATTTTTGATATCTAAATCCAACCTAGCACCAGGAATGCTCAGGGCCTACTCAAGAAGGCAAATAATCCTTTCCACTAATATTTACAGGGTAAAATAAGATTGTTGTTAGAGTATTAAATTTGACAGTAAAATAGTAGTCAAGTTCTCAGACTAATTTAAATTGGATAAGTGAAATAAGCAAATATTCTAGAAAAATTAATGGTACTGGTCATAAAGCTGTTCCTAAAGTGTTAACTAAAATTTTTATTGGTAGTTCATCTCATGATAAAATTGCATAACATGTAATGAACCTAAAGCAGTCATATTTTAGTGCAAAAAATTAAAATTTAAAAGCTATCAAGACTACATTATAAAATTTCAAAAAGCCTCCTAATATTTAAATCAAAAAAGGGGGGATACTAGAAGAATATCATGTCAGGAAGAATATCCTGTAAGTAAATTACATCTAGAAAATTTTTACTTTAGAAAATTAACTTTGTATATTTTCAGAAAACAACTCCAAGACCATGTGGATTCCTGCAACAGAGAGGAATTGATAGGACTGCTCCAGCCATGAAGACAGAAGAGAAACAGTCCAGAGATGGAAGACACTGACGATGCCTTGCCATACTAGCAGTCAGCAGCTGTGCGTCGCTGCAGGTTGCCCAGGACCAAACCAGAGAGGGTTGGACCTGCATTACCACCATTTGTCCACCATCCAGAACTGAAATATCATTGCTGACATGTACACATAAGGAACTGTTTGACATTGAAATTGGGACTCAAAAGAACTGTTGGCCCAGAAAGAAACTCACTACAGACTGATTCATTTGCCTCTCAGCATAACCATTATTGGTTGTCTCATTTTCAGTTCTCATAAGTATATTTCTAGTATCACATGATCTCACTCATCTAGGGGAAATAATGAACAACATAAACTGATGAACAAAAAGAGACCCAGAGACAGGGAAGCATCGATCAGACTGTCAAAAATCAGAGGGAAGGTAGGGGAGGGTGGGGGTAAGGAAGAGAGATCAACCAAAGGACTTTTATGCATGCATATAAGCCTAACCAGTGGTCCTGGACAACAGGGGGGCGGGGGCATGCGTGGGGAGGGGTTTGGGATGGGAATGGGGGGATGAGGACAAATATGTAATACCTTAATCAATAAAGAAATTAATAACAAAAATAAATCTGATCAAATATTTGGTTCAATTAATTAAAAACTGTTGAGTGCAGCTTGACAACACTTGGTTGAATTTTTAACTATGTAGTAGTGTGAAGGCTTTTAAAAAGTTCACTTAAGGGCCAGTTATTTGAATTTAAAGATTTTGAGACATTACTAATAAATATAGACACAATGGAACTCATTTTTAATGTTTTCATCCATCTATCTATGTATGCACACATGCATGTATGCATGTCTCAGATATTTCTGATCATATTTTATATAAAACACTTAATTTCACAGAGGGTCATTAAGACAAAATTGTGACTATATAAAAAAACTTACAGATTAGCCAGGAGGATGGGCAAAATCACAGCTGCTAATTTCTGAATTTTGCCAGACATGTAATTATAATACATTATAGAAAACAGCGTGTGGCAAAAGTGTCAATTTTAAGAGGCTCATGAAGGATGAGAAGAATATTGGTATGTTGAGATAGAGTCAGTGAGGACTATATTTTGGAATGAAGGAAATAGCATACTACACCTGAGTGGACAACCATAGAAATAAGAATTCTGGATACAAGTTGTGAATTGAAGAATGTGAATAGCTAGGTTTGGAAAAAGTGTAGAATATTTAAGTCATCATAGTTGCTTCATTTTGAAATGTGAGTGTTTGTTTGAGCAGAGGTGAGATTATGACAAAAAGCTTTCATAACAATTAATGTGGTATGGAGCAGGGGCTGAGTTAGAATTGAGAAATAAGAAACTATTATGACAGTCATTGGAGATGTTCCAACATTGGCTGGTGACAACTTTGAAGAACAGTTGAAGAATAAAGCATCAAACAGGGAGTGAACTAGATTTTGAAGTTCCTTCCAGCTATGAGTTAGAAAATTAGGGTAGAATATTGGGATCTGGTCTCTAATTTGCATGGTGATTTCACCTTTAATCTGACTATAACCTTGGGCAAATTACTTAGTTCTGCAAGTCCTCCATGGTTTACTCATCTGTAAAATAGGAATAATTTTAGAATCTATTTCATCAGGTAAAATGTAAGGTTTAAACAGGGTAGCATATATAAAAGCCTTAACACAGGGCTATACTAATAGAAAGGGGAGCAAATGGGTTAGGTAGGGAAAACAGTGCTGAGGTAGGATTCATGGGATTTTGGAAATTCATTTGATCATTCAATGTAGATCAAACTGGGGCAGAAATTAGGAGAAATGAAAAAAAATGGAGATTTTAAGATTTTAGTTATAATCCAATAACTATGAAGATTGGATTCTATCTATTCAAAACTAGAAAGAGAGATTTAAAAAAAGATTTCTCTAGGCAGGGATGGGTGGAGATGGAAGAGGGTATAGTGGGGATAAATGGTGATGGGGAAAATTAAAATAATAAAGGCAGTTTCACTTACTGATTATTTCTAGCTAAATATTTTTACCACTAAAATCTATACTCCATGTACCTAAATAAATCACATTTCATAAAGGGAAGAAAGAAAGAAAGAAAGAAAGAAAGAAAGAAAGAAAGAAAGAAAGAAAGAAAGAAAGGAAGGAAGGAAGGAAGGAAGGAAGGAAGGAAGGAAGATAGATTTCTCTGAACTTTCAGAATTGATGAAGTTTTTAAAACTCAAATTGATGAATACACACACACACACACACACACACACACAGGTTGTAGCAAGAGTAGGTTTACAGTTGTTCTTATGGAAAATAATACAATAATTAATACACACTAATATAAGAATAAACTATTTTGTGTACTGACAACTGTAAACCTACTTTTGTTCCACCCTGTACATGTATGTATATGTATGTTGTTTTTAAATTGCCTGCTTCTAATTTGAGTAATTATTCAGGCATTTGACTTTTTTCTAGCTGAGCTAAAATCTTTTAAGTGATCCTTTCAATTGCCTATGGACACTGACTGAGCATTTTGGTACTTAGTGCAACAGCATAGACTAGTGGTAGGAAGGAAGACTGTAACTAGGAGGTTGGACACTACTTTTTCTCATAACCAGGTCCCATGTCAGTTGTAGGCTACAATTAGAACAAAATGATCTATGGCTATAGAAACAGACCATTTGACAAAACATAAGTAGTTTAAGGGATATATTTTAATAATGTAAGACTTGTTTACTACTGACTAGGATATTTGAAAAATTCTTTTTTAACTACTGCAGTAAGTAGCTTAATAGCAATGATCACATACTCAAATACTTTAAAAGGTATTTTTTTCCCTCCAACTGAAAACTTTAGCTATCTCAGAGAAGTCATATCCTGAGTTCTGAATCTTAATAGAGTTTACTAATCCCTTCATCCTCTGTGCTTTAAAATTTCTATTAGTTTTTAGTTTGCACTATGGGGGAAATTGGTGTCATTTCCTTACACTAAATCTCCTTACCCAGATAGTGTTTTTTATATAAATCACCAAACATTTGTGTGCATTACAGACACTACAGGGGAAAACAAAATTAACTGAGATTCAGGTCCTGAATTTAGAAGTTGATAATCAAACATGTATACAACTTATACAATATGTACAAAAGAAATAAGTGCTATTTTATCAGCCTAAAGAGCCGTGGAAGCACAGAGGATAAAGGGATTAATAAACTTTTGGGGGGTGGGCAATCTTTGCAGGATTTAGTACTCAGGATATTGCCCAGCATAGAGTGGATATTCAATAAACATTTGATAAATGAATGATATATAAAGACATTTTTCCAAACTTTTTGGTTCAAAACAACTGTTTGATTATTTCTCACTAGAGGCCTGATGCACAAAATCATGCACAGGTGTGGTCCCTAGGCCTGGCCGGCAATCGAAGCGCGAGCATCTGGCATAGAAGGGCAGGTCCCAGCTGACCTCTGGGCCCTGGGCAGCACCTGGCCCCCAGGCCCCCATGCGCCCCCCTCTGCCTGAGTCATTGGCCCCTGCCCAGCTCCCTCAGTGCCTGGGAGCTGAGCGGCAGCCCCTTCCCCTGCTGCTACCACTGGTCATTGTCTACGGGGCAATTAGTGCGGTGATTGGGCCCCACTTGCACCCACCTTGGCCTGGCGCCACACACTCACCTGCTCCACCACCCTGTCTTGGTCCCACTCTCATTGGGGCCCATAAGGGCTGGCAGCGCCTCCACTGCCACCCGCTGCCAGGGCCATGTCACAGACGCTCTTCATGGTATGTGCTGGCCCCTGGTGGTCAGTGCACGTCATAGCGAGTGGTCGAACTCCGGGTCAAGGGGACAATTTGCATATTAGGCTTTTATTATATAGGACTAGAGGCCTGATTCATGAAATTCGTGCAAGAGTAGGCCTTCCTTCCCCCAGCTGCCAGCACTGGCTTCCCTCTGGCACCCAGGACTCAGGTTTCCCTCGCAGCCCCAGTGCAGAAGGTCATCTGGAAGGTTGTCTGGAAGGATGACTGGTCTAATTAGCATATTACGCTTTTATTATTATAGATGGTGTCTGTAGGTTGGAATTAGGAAGGGGTTCAGCTGGGTGGTTGTGGCTCAGGATCTCTCTTGGGATTGTAGTCAGATGGTGGTTAGAGCTAGTACTAGACCTAGAAAAATGGGAGTCCCAAGCAGCACAGAGCTGCCTAGATATCTCCTTCTCTTCTTGTAGTCTCACCACCTCAATATGGTTTCTACTTTGGGTGGGTTTAGGCTTTCTCACAGCATGGTGGCCTCTGTGCATCGGGCTTTATGCAAACTTTCAAGAACAAGCATTTTAGTTAACAAAGCAGAAACTTCACTACCTTTAATGACCTAGCCATAAAAGTCAACAGCTTTACATCTGCCATACCTTGTTAATCCAAGCAGTCACAAAGTCAGCCCCTTTTAAGGGAAGGCCTGTGGATCTCAGCTTTTGATGGGGTAGTGTCAAAGTCACATATGGAAGGGAAGGATTGTGGTTACCTGGGGGAAAAAAAAAATCACCACAGTGAATTTAAGTTTTTAAGACATGTAATGTAATATCCTATTTAATAAAAGAGTAATATGCAAATTGACTGTCACTCCAACACACAAGATGGCTGCCCCCATGTGGTCAAATATGGCTGCCCCCATGTGGACACAAGATGGCCACCACAAGATGGCCAGCAGGGGAGGGCAGTTGGGAGGGATAAGGCCTGCAGGGGGGGGCAGTTGGGGGGGAATAGGCCTGCAGGGGAGGACAGTTGGGGGGGAATAGGCCTGCAGGGGAGGGTAGTTAGGGGTGACCAGGCAGGCAGGGGAGGGCAGTTAGTAGCAATCGGGCCTTCAGGGAAGCAGTTAGGTGTTGATTAGGCTGGCAGGGGAGTTGTTAGGGGGTGATCAGGCTGGCAGGCAGAAGCAGTTAGAGGCAATCAGGCAGGCAGGCAGGCAAGCGGTTGGGAGTCAGCAGTCCTGGATTGTTAGAGGGATGTCCGACTGCCCGTTTAAACGGGCAGTCGGACATCCCTCGAGGGGTCCCAGATTGGAGAAGGTGCAGGCTGGGCTGAGGGACACACCCCCCCATGCATGAATTTCATGCACCGGGCCTGTAGTTCTAACATAATAGTCCCTTTTCCTTTATTTTTTAAAGGAATATGTCATGAAATCTGAAAAAAAATTAGAAGTGGATTTGGAATCAGAAAGCAGTAAAAATTATTTATGAACCCTTACTTACTACTCAGTTTTATATAGTGATTTTATATCTTTTAATATGTAAAGTCCTCATTTAGGCTATATCTATAAGATAGTGTGCTTATATCTATAAGATAGTGTAAACAAAACAACCTGTCTAATTAAGTCATACCATGACAAAAAATTAATCTATCACATCAAGTGTTTGGCATCATATAACAAAAAACAAACAAACTGAAACAAATAAACACACACACACACACACACACACACACACACACACGTGAACCAAGACAAAAAATTACCACGTCGGCCAAAACCGGTTTGGCTCAGTGGATGGAGCGTCGGCCTGCGGACTCAAGGGTCCCGGGTTCGATTCCGGTCAAGGGCATGTACCTTGGTTGCGGGCACATCCCCAGTGGGGGGTGTGCAAGAGGCAGCTGATCGATGTTTCTCTCTCATCGATGTTTCTGACTCTCTATCCCTCTTCCTTCCTCTCTGTAAAAAATCAATAAAATATATTTAAAAAAAAATTACCACATGTATAAATTACTTTTCACTTGTCAACAAGTTGCTTTAATATGGCATAGAAGATAAAGTTGTATTTGATAAAGAATACATCTCAAATTTGATTTTTAGTAGAGTGTTGATGAGGATTACAAATAAATGGGTTTTGTTTTACTTCACATGCAAGAATCTCTTGATTCCAAGAGCTTTGTGAGATACATATAATATTTCAGGCCAATATGATATTACTTGGTACATAATTCATCTCTTTCCCTTTGTATACCAAGGGAGTAGAAACATTGAAAGCCAATAGTATAAAACTGCCACACCCCTAATGACTGAAAGAAAGCATAGTGGTAATTGTCTTCTGATCATGTGACCATGAAAGTAATTTCATGGAAAATGTGAAATAATAGATATTTTAGTAATGTCTTCTGATTTCTGATGCTACAGTT
Organism: Plecotus auritus; assembly: GCF_963455305.1. Classification (NCBI taxonomy): domain Eukaryota; kingdom Metazoa; phylum Chordata; class Mammalia; order Chiroptera; family Vespertilionidae; genus Plecotus; species Plecotus auritus. The sequence goes on from NC_137782.1 coordinate 141,705,747, forward strand.
CACAAAGGAAAATGTCAAGTGCGATATGTATACTATTATTTTTTAAACAATAAAGATAAGAGCATATTTTCAAAGTGGAATCCATGATACTCTTTGGATTAAAAACATTTGACTACTTTCAATATTTTCTTTTAAAAAATCAGTATCATATTTAAAACTTAAAGGTTTGTATAAATTATGATTTGATTAGAGTTTAGGATAGGGAAAAAGTCCTAAAAGGAAATATATTTGCTCCAAGTTTACCTTTATTATTATAGCTACAGGGAAGAAAGCTTATTAAAGGAAATATTCTGAAAATAGCATCTGATGTAGACATAGCTGATAAATAAAACAAATTTTTATTTAATTATTAAAATATTTAAATATGCACTAGTCTTGATATAATATTGCTAGTGGAGTCTGAAGGTTGTTTGGTGTTGAGAAACTGGGTGCTGATTTTATTTTCAAGAGTTTGTGTGTTTTTTTGTTATAAATATCTCATAGCATCACAAAAAAATAATAGCTCAGCATCTATCTCTTCGGCTGCAAATACCTTTTCAGTTCATTCATCTCCTTCATGTGTTTGGAGCTGCTACATTCAGACCTGGGGAAAAATATTTTTTCTCTTTTCCTTCAGTATTTCTTGCTTTGTTTTAGTTACCTCAATAACTCTTCCCTTTGTTCTACTTTAGAAGGCATGGCCATTAAAGACGTTTACAACTTGTATTTTCTGTCTGAGGTTCAGAAAAGTTTCTCAGCATTTTCTCAGAGGCACATGGGTAACCTTATCACTTATGAAATTCAGGCATAAAGTCCATATTTTAGCTAAAAATAAGTATCTGATTTCTTTCCTGCGGGTTCAACAACATTCTAGGTAACAATGCTGGGTATAGAGAATTGTGTAAAATATAATTATAATTAAAATATTTGTTCTGGCTCATTTTATCGGAACTATTTTTCTTTGTCCCTTTAAGAACTATTAAGTGCTTTGATTTTCTATAGTAAAAATCAACCTTTTAAATATTGAAACTACTAATTATACAAAATGACAGAGAAAACCCCAAGGTGCAATCTACAAGGAAACCCATCCTACCAGCACTCCCTCCCCCCTACCAGTCCCCGCCTCTCCCCCCCATGCACCCCTGATTAGGTTGGGGAGGTAGCACAGGCACTTCTCTGCATAGTCCTCACACGACGCGCTGGCACATGTGGCCAGTGCCTCCTAGTGCACAGAACAGCCCTTGTGGGCCGTCAGCTTGAACTTGACCTTTTTGCTCACCTTGGGCAGTGTGAACACCTTGAACTGCTACTCAGATGCAATGAACACTGAGTAGCCATCCTGCTTGTCAGGTGCCTCCTCCAAGTCTCACGAGACCCCACAGGGCTCCTGCAGGTAGTCCAGTAGCACGCGCAGTCCCGCGAGGGGGCAGGTGCACATGCGCGCACGGGGCGGGGTGGGAGCTGGGGGTGCACGTGCGCAGACGGGAGGTGCACAGGAGGTGCACTGCGCGTCAGCTACACATCCTTGCCCTCTGACCATTCTGGCCGCTTCTTGCCTCCCTCACCTCCGGAACGTAGGCGAGCAATGGAGCCCAAGTTTGTGCCACATGGTGGGTCCGAGGTGGGCCACTTCTTGGAGAAACGTGTCAGCGAAGTAGAGGCAGCGCAGGTCGCCTGAGAAGGAATGAGGTCGAAGCAGCAGCACTGCACCCCGGCGTTATCCCCATGTCCTGCAATTTGCTGTCGGCATTAGCAGCCAGCTTCCTGCTCAAGACTTGGCTTTTGCGGATGCGCGAGAAAGACTGGTGTGGAGGTTTCTTGGATGACTATCCCAGGAGAGCGGCCCCTCTGAGGCTAGGAAGTCGTTGGGGGAAAGGGCGTTGGGCAACACAGGGCTCTTGCATTGATAATAGAAGAGGCCAAAGCTGTGACTGGTGCCAAAGGCCATGAGGCGGCTCCCAGCGTGCAGCATGCGGGCATTGAAGGCGGCTGGCGGTAGGCACTGAACCAGCCTTGTGCAGGGCTCTTACATGTGATGCTCTCGCGGTTCTGGAGGACATCCATGCTGGCCACGCTGACGCCTGCTCAGAGGCACGTCGCTCAGTTCAGGCACCAGCAAAGCACCTCGACTATAGTGCAGGCCGCCACCAACCATTTGCGCGGTGTATTTGCAGAGAATCGTCCCTGTAGAAGTCGAAGTGGCCTGCCATGCCTAAGGGCGGCCAGTCGTCCTCAGTGGCCGGGGCTAGGCTGTTGGCCTGCTTGCAGTCGGTCTGGAAGAGGCCAGCTGTGCTCAGCTTGGAGAGCAGCTGCAGCACCACGTGGAGGCATTGCAGAACAGCTCAGAGCTGTCCTCATGGTAGGTCAGCAGCAGCCCTCACTGCGATGGCTCCTGGGCCACGTTCTGGCCTAGTACTGAGCCAGCTGGAAGCTGGCTGGAGTCTCTTCCGCTCGCCAGCGCTCACCAAATGGCACTACATCCTGGCGGGGACATCGGGGACGTGGGCTGAGCAGGTAATAGAGAATGAGTACTGTGTCTTAATGCTGAACACATACAGGAGAGTAATTTTTATAGCTCGTGACCATATCATTTCTCAATACATGACTAAACAGTCACATCCAAACGTGCTGGACACTCGGTGAGCAGTTGAGTATACTCTTTATTTGAAACAGAAGCTAGGTATAAAGAAAGTTGGAGTAATCAGAGCATTAAAGATACTATCTGTGCTTTGAGACATCTCTTAGTTCTTACCAACAATATTGTTATATCAATATTGTAATTTCTTAGTCATTCGCTCATTAAATTAGTGGTTGAGCAGGTGTAGCTAAAAATGCCTTAAATCACTTCCACCTTAATTTGAGAGAAGAGTTTTGCAAATCATTGAAATTTAATTTTAGAATCTCATTCAGTAAGCTGGGAAAAAAAATAAAGGAAGGCAAACTGGAGTTTTGGTTTTGCTATTACATCTGGAAGTATAATTAAGGCTTTTACAATCAAAGAAAAGAGATAAGCCCAGAAGAAAATTAGGGTATTTCTAACATTCAGTAGCATAAAAGGTTTTATATACACTTTCAAACTCTCCTCAGAATCGCTGGAAAGGAGAGGGGTTGCTATTTGCATTTTATACAAAAGTCAGTATTATTAAAGAATATATATATAATGATAATATATATTTTAAATGTGAATGTATATAGTATATGTATATACATGTATGCATACACACATACACACACACACACACACACACACACAGAATGAGAACAACTTAGCTTTACCAGTTTTCAAATTTTCTCTTCCTCATTAAGGGTTTCCTTGAAGGTTGTTTTTCATGTAAGCATCCTAGAATGTTGTTTCCCGCCTCATTTATCATTTAATTGTCACTTTTTATTCTTTGTTTTAACTGGGTAATGTTAAGAGATTGATGGTCCAATACACAAACTGACCAGAGGGGCTAGAGATGACACGGCGATGCTCACAATGAAACCCTTCTTAATGGCATTTCCCTTCTGAATGCAGCCCACCAAAAAACTTTTATTGAATCAAGGTTATATCACCAAACAGAGGTTTAAAATGACCCCACCCCCACCCCTGTACCCCCCACTCCTCCAAGGACACCACAGATATAAAAATCCTGTATTTTGATAGCTGTCTTTTACTCAGGTCCCTAGACCTTGCCACTAACCTCACTGTTGAACAAGTGAAAGTACATCTGCTTTCTAAAAAAGCTCCCACTGAATTACAAATGTATGCTATAATTTCTTTTTGCAATAATCCACAAACATTAGCATTGCTCCCAAACTATGTTGAGTATGGAAAATAAATCACGAGTCACACAATAATTGCTCCAAAGCCATGTCTGTCCTTCACATGAACAATTTTCAGAAATTATGCAGATTCATGAGTAACACTGATACTCTCACTGAAAATAGGCTGACATTCTGGATTCAGTAATTTTCAAGGGCATAGCTTAAGGGATACTTTATCAAACAGGAGTTTTAAAAGTTTATCTTTTAAGATCTCTACTCATTCCTGTCAGATTTCCTTTTGCATAGGTGCCCTTTTGATGGCCAAGATCAACATTAAGAAACATATTGACTGGTAGATAAATGACAACATCTGTTTTAGTTTTTGTATTGTTTTTTTTTGTTTGTTTGTTTGTTTGTTTTTAGCAGCAAAACAGCCCAAGATTTTCTTGGTAACTTGCTTTTGGTATCAGTATCATTCCATTTTCTCCATGCTGTCCTTTTGAAGTACATTTTAATCTTCCTTTAAATATAGTAAGCACTCTTCTAGAAAATGCCTGTTTTAGTTCCGTTGATTTGTAATGCAAAGCTTTAGCAATACATCTCAACATACTATTTGTTTTTATCACTGAACCTTTATGTTACTATGAGATCTCAAAAGTTTGCTTTTTAGGATAACTTCCTAGACTGCCAGGTTTCTACTTAGGACTCATTGCCTTCTGACTGGGATAACGTACATATTATTTAAAATTTCTTCATTTTATTGTTTTGGGGTGTGTCATGAGATCATTCTAGGTTCCAAAACTTATACATATTTAGTGCATTAAGAAAAAATAGTGCATTTCTAACTGGGGCCTCAGGATGAATAAGAGACAGGGCAGTGGAAGAATCAATGTCTGGCGTTAGCAGTGGTAACTGGGGAATGGATAGGCAATGTTGCCAAAGGACATCTCATATCTAACAGCAAGACCACTGATAACTTTAAAGAAATTGTTACATGGATGCTGCTCTGAATGCTTCTTCATTCATTTCCCATAAGTTCATATCAAGTCCAGCAGCAGAAGGGATTTGATTTTCTTGGGGAGGCAATCCATCATTAATTGCCAGAATAGGTGCCAGGTAATGGTGGAGTTTGGAATTTACTATTGCAAGGATGACATCACTTGGTTACAAGTAATCCATGAGGTAATGCATCTTACACATCTCCCATTAACAGAGGTAGTCTTAAAGAAAACAATTGTGGGAGTAAATGTGTTGTACTAATTGACAGGTGTTTTGACCACTAGACCACTTTTAAATTCTCAACATGATATATTTACATGTGTGTATCTGTACCTATCCTCAATGCTGTGCTGCCTGCTAATTTAGTTCAATCTACAATCTCATAAATGATTCCTTTCATTCCAAGATCCCAGTCATTACTGTGAATAATTAAAAAGCAGGGATCTATCTTACTGGTCACTTCTTTCAATCTTGAAGTAATCCCATTTACTGGCACCATTGTGGTCATACCTGACCCTTCACCCAATTTACACACACCCCAAAATAATAAAATGAAGAAATTTTAAATAATATGTAAGTTATCCCAGTCAGAAGGCAATGAGTCCTAAGTAGAAACCTGACAGTCTAGGAAGTTATCCTAAAAAGCAAACTTTTGAGCTCTCATCGTAACATAAAGGTTCTTCTTTGCCAGCTGTCTGCCTGTTATGGTTCTGTACTTCAAGCATTCACTTTCTTTGTTGAAATGTTTCCTGACAATTTAAGTGTAATATTAAATGTTCATGAAGTTCCTCAGATGTTCCTCCTTTGTGCCAATTATCTACCTTGATTTAGTCTTTTATGTCTTTTTTTCATGCCTTACACAGCCTCTCTTCTTCAGCAACAGAATATGTGCAGCACCAGCTAGTGTGCTGCTGCAAATTCTCTCCCTAGCCTCTCAAGGTGCAAGCTTTTTCTTTTCCAGTGCTAGACTTTGCCTTTCTCACTCTGCTTAGAAATTCTGTGACATCCATTGTCTGTTATTTCCAGAAGATGCCCAATAAATATTTGCTGAATTAAAATATGTATTTCATTAAACTATAACCTCCTTGGGGACAGGGACTGTGCCTTAATGCAACTTGAAATTTATATACATTTAGAAAGGTCAGATTTATGAATTGTCCAAACTCTTTGCAAGCCCTCTATTTCAGACGGAAGTTCCTCTCAGGGCTCAGCTATTTCCCTACTATAGCACTATCCAATTTCTGGTTTCTATGGGCTTTCCTGTGTGTATCTTATGGGTAAAAAAAATTGTCCAGTCTGATTCTTTGTAGGAATAACTGAAAGGGCAATAAGGGGCATTTCTTAGTTTTTAAAAAATGGAAGGGGAGGCTCTTAATTGTACGGGGAAATTTAATTAGATTTAAACTAATTAAATTCATTTTTATATTAACATGTTCACAAATATTATTGCATCTATTTAGGTTTTGTTCTTCTAGCTTTACTGAACAATATTCAGTAGTAGTTTTAGATTACAATAAGTTCATTATGAAGATAAGGTGGAATTAGTGTAGGAAGCTCAGCTGGTTGAAGGGGTCTGTACTTTAATTACTGCAGAGGGTGTGCATATTAATTACAACACAAGTGATATTTACTGTACCTCAGGAACATATGACAGGGTAAGGATACTGACAGCACCAGCTAATAAACTCAGTATGATAATGAGGAGAAAAGACCATAAAAATAGAAGGAAATAAAATTATTCATAAAGTATATTGATCCCAAAGTAAAGACATTAAGCTCTGATGAAGGGCAACAAAAGGGAAGCTCCTCACTTTATCAAACAAATAACCAAAGTAGAGAAATGTTAGCAGGGAGACAGATTGTCATTATACTGGTCACATGATCATACTCCAGAGAGTACACAGGAGCCATAAAATGGGAGATTTTTAATAAATCAGCAGAAAGCCATACTGTCACCTACAGGAACTGAGGTCACAGTGGCTAAGGACAACTCCTTGGAGTAGAGAAGTCAGATATGCTGCAGTGAAAACTGGAAGGAGCCGAATGAATACTAAACTTGGTTAAGAGCCACTGCCCCCTCTGGAAAAGCAAGGGAGCATCTAAGAGTACTGTGAGAATGGCTTGCAGCAGCATCCCAGAAGCCATCTCCCACTTTTCCCTGTGGTTTGAAGTCACCAGCTATGGGGAACAAGTGGGAATTTATTGCATAATTTTTCCCACGAATGCTCAATGATCCTGTCTAAATCTATATGGCTCAGAGGAAAGTTCAAATTTTGGCTTCCAGTGATGAAATCTGAGGTTTTGTTTTGTTTTCACATGGGCCTTCTAAAGCAATGGCCATTTTTCAAATAATTATTTAATCAACTACTAACATTTATACAATCTTATTTTAGGAAAAAGAACAGCTGAAATGCTAATTCCTTATTTTACATCAAATAATTAATGTAGTCAGGTTTTTGTTAAATATTTGTTATTTTGGACTTTATTGGCCAAAATCTGATACAAATTGTGCTCATAGTTGACTTATCATGGATAGAAAGTATATTAGTTACCTATTTACTTTAACACATGGAATAATGATGTTGATCATACTCTTGGAATTGCTTTAATTTTCTGAAGAAAATATTTTTATGGGTATTTAAAGGAATAGTTATTTTAATACAGTATAGGGAATATGTGATATATATTCACATAGTGAACTTGAATCTATATATAATAGAATATGCAGTTCTGGTTAAAATGCTTCAAAATAATAGTGAACCCAGAGAAAATGGAGAGAAGGGCATACCTAGTACAGTGCATAATCTGGGCCTGCAACTGTACGTGTTGTCTTGAGAAAGAAAACGAAAGTCGTCATTTTGGTTGATATCTATAAGATCATAATCAAAAGGGTTAGACATCAATCTATAGAATGAAATTATGGAAAAATTTCACTTTGCAACTTGGGCAAGACAAAGAAAAGCCATTTCACTCAGATCTGAAGGATTTTAGTTTATTCATCCTGGAGCAGAAGTGAAGATATCCCCTGACACCTTCATGAAGTAGGGGTGCCATCCCTTGTTTCCTATTTCTCCTTTTGCCTATTTTGGGGCCTTTCTCTATCATTAATATTCTAATATTTTCATGCTAGCCTTTCTTTCCTTTTGTGGTGTGGTTGAGGTTGAGAGGCTATTTCAATCACATTATGGTGAACTATATCCAGGATTATTGTTAGCTCAAGAGAACAATGCTTCATGTCCTTTATATAATATGACTATTCATGAAGTAGTTATGTATGAGCAGAAGGATCCACCTGAAATTACTCATATATATCAAATAGTTATTAACATGACCTACATGAAAGGCCAGTCATAATTAGAACGTGGGAGAAAGAGGTGGTAATTCAAGTTTTATAATTGTTATTGTTATGAACTGGGTTATTTTCATCACTATATGTGTGATATTATGATGCTAAGATAGGGAGGCTGTGGTACTGTATACTCCTGGGAAATGGTGTTTGATAAGTATTTATTGAATGAAGGAATAAACAAATGATTGAATGATTGAGGGAATCTACCTCAGGTGTTGTTTCATCAGTCCTTGAAAATTACTGGTGGTGTTTCTGTTGTTCCTAATAAACTGGGTACTGTCTATATAACACTGATGTTTGGCTTCTTTGTGCTAGTATTTATTAATAACAGTATCTCTGTCATCATCTGAGATGTAAAAACTGGGCAGAGTGAATTACCACTGTCCAGTGGCTAAGCCCTTGAACGGTATTTAGATGTAAAGGATATAGGTGATAATGGGAGATTGATGTTGAAATATGGAATATAAAGTCCTCTGCAGTTTACCCCTTGGAAGGTCCAAATAGTTTTATAATAAATATAAATAGCTTTAGCAGACTTTCAATTATCAAGATGTTGATGTATGGTTTTTGTCCAAAATATTCTGACACTGGAAACAAAAGAATAGTTTAGATGCATACAAATCACATGTACAAGCTCCTCTGGAACAGATGGGAAATTTCAAGCCTCTGACCCCTATTATTTAGGATTTAGGCGAGGCTATTTGTTGGTAGTGAAGGATTAGAACAAAATAGAGGCAAAATAGAGGGGAAATTTATTTAAAATTTAGTCAAGTATAATTCTGATTTTCTCTATACTTTATGGGTTCCTGATATAAATTGACTTCTCTTTATCAAGGTTTTACGTTTTCCCCCTTAGCATTTTTTTTTCTTGAACCCTCTCGCAGCGTTTCTGCTGCCCTTGTGCCATTTCATTTGCCCTTAGTGTCTGCTCTTTCCTCACGAGAAGCTTCAGCAATCCATAGTTCATTGTTCAGCATTACTTTTTATCCTCCTCCCATCTCATTTGGTTTTGATACTTATTTATGCAGATTTTCTCTTTTCCAGGTTGTTACGTTAATGGCTAAATTTTGAACTTGACATTCTAGGACTGTTCTTCTCTTTTCTATCGGAGAAGGAGTTGAGTTTTTGAGAAACTAGTTTGGGAGCACCTATCAGTGTCTGAAAAAGGAGAGCACTTCTTAGCTTTCTTTCTTTACTTCTTCTGTGAATAATGAGATAAAGAATATTTGATGCAAATATGAAATAGACATGGAGTCTGATGTTCAACATGTTTGTAAAAAGCGGAGGATTTAGGAACTAAATCAGTGAGACAAAAATGGATTGTATCACCTAAAGATTGGGGTAACTAAAAGCCTACATCATCAAGTTAAGGAAATCATTATTTTTACATATGAGATAAGTGTATGGACAATCTTGCCACACTATTTTGGTTGAAATTAAGTATTTAAGTTTAAACAAATTAAGTGGCCTTTAAAAATGTGATATTGCAGGCCCTGGTTGGGTGGCTCAGTTGTTTGGAGCATTGCCCCATACACTAAAAAGGTGTGCATTTGATTCCTGGTCTGGGCATTTCCAGGAGGCAACCAATCAATGCCTCTCTCTCACATTGATGGGTATCTCTCTTGCTCTCAAAATCAATAAACATATCCTCAGGTGAGAAGAAAAAAACGAAAAATAAAAATCTGATATTACATTTGACCAAATATGCTCTGTAATCTCTGCAGTTACAGAGTCACAAAATTCTTCTGTTTCCACTACAGAGAAAATCTTAATCTTCATTGCAGTGAAACATAATTTACAGAATGTCCCCAAAGCCTTTGAACCTCAGTGCAGAGTTTAACTCCTTTAAGCACCTCAGGCTCCAAGTAATTTTAGAGATTAACATTTTAGAAGGTTAAGTTTCAGTTATAAACAAATTTGTGTGTGTTGATAATTAGAAAAAAAGTATTTCGTGAAAATCTAAGGAAGTGAGATTAAATAGATAATTAAAAAGTGCAACAACTTCATCAATAAAAGAGATGGATATGATTGTTATTGCAATTCTAGTTCTTGGACCTTGTAAATCTTCATAAAGCTCCCACCCCTCTTTTCCCTTAAGATTGTGTTGTATATTCATAGTTAGGTTTCCTGTAAGTCTTGGGTATATAGCTCCAAAGAGTGTTTTAAAATAATAATTCATTGAGAAACCTCAAAAGTGCCTCATTGAATAATATTAGTAGAAATAAAGGAACAGAAAAGGCAGCCTCTGTTAGAAAATTTCCCAATCTCTTAGAAATTTTCAGATTTATCAGTATCACTAGGAACTATTAAGAAGAGTGAAGGTGCTGTGCTTGTTATTTGATTTAACAATAGCAAGTACCAAAAAAATGCTTGATTTCATTTGGGAAAGAGCATTTTTTCAGTTACCTTTTCTGAAACAATCCCCACCCTCTGTTCCATCGTTCCTGTTACAATTAGTCATTACCTACTGCTGCCTGTGATTTGTTGGCAGTTTCTAACTGCAATCTGTTGCTCTGTGACAGATCAATTCTTTCAGTCCACAGACTCATTCCTGAATTCAGCCAAAATTGTGTGTGTGTGTGTGTGTGTGTGTGTGTGTGTGTGTGTGTGTGTGTATCTGAGTGACATTGCTCTGGCTAACGTGGCAGACCATTCTTTTGAAAGGGTGTTCTTATGGACACTATTAAGGAACGCTGCATGTAGGTAAAGGGATTGAACAACATTGATTGACCCACCCCCATGCAGAAGAGATTCAGAGGCCACATGTGTAGACTCTAGAATTGGAAGCATGTTCACTTACTCTCGTCACTGAAAGGAGAAAATTTCAGAGGAATATTTTAGTTAGAGGAGTGCTTCTGAGCCTACTGGAGAGAATTTGTAGAAATCGTGTTGTTTATACCCACACACATATACATGTATACACACACCACTGAGTTTAAGTAATCCCAGTAAGATTCATATTGCTAGGGTTTTTCAGCAAAAGAAATTATAGTTTTGTTGCAATCAATTTAACAGTCAGATCTTTGCTGTAGCAAAATATATGCTTCATAGCCCTTCAAAATTTACGCAGTTTGCACATATAGATATATGCTGTATATATTTTGAAGTGATACGTATGTTGAAATTTTTCCTCACTTAAAATCATGCTGCATAATTGATTGGAAGAGTTACTCTCGTCACAGTCTATTTTTATAGCAGAGCAGAGGCTGTTTGAGATGCTTGTGGTATTTTTTTCCCCTCAAATGCTTTACTCTATTGCAAGAAAAGGAAAAACTAGTCATTATATAGCAAGATACTATTCATTGTTGATTTGTTCAGAACAACACTGAATTAAGTAACATTATTGTGTGGCAAGATAAATATGTAACAAACAATCTCTCTATTAGCTTTTGTCCCTGTTGTTGGACTCAGTGGGACCCTCTTTGGGACACACACACACACACACACACACACACACACTCATTGACATTTAAAAAATGTGTAGTTCCTTGAGTTTGCTACCCTAGGAATAGTTGCTTCTCAACATTTCTGTCCATATAATAAGGTCACCTCAATTACAAGTCCAGGACCACAAGAGCTGCCAAATTAAGGAAATTGGTAGACTTTTAAAGAAAACACTCCCACTGAACCCAAAGCAGATGTTTCACTGTATGTTATATATTGGTGGAACACCCTCAGTTTGTCAACCTGCATTTTCTTAAGCTACTGTCTTGATTCCTTTTTCCATTTAGAGTTCTTAAAGGCATCCCCTTCTTCACTCTAAACATAAGATAGGGTAGTCATTCACAAGAAGTTACTCTAACCACTTGAAAAATACTTAAATATTTTTTTTCAAGCTCAGTTTGGGAGGATGCCATAGATCAGGGGTCCTCAAACTTTTTAAACAGGGGCCCAGTTCACTGTCCCTCAGACCGTTGGAGGGCCGGACTATAGTTTTTTTAAAAAAACTATGAACAAATTCCTATGCGCACTGCGGGCCCGGGACGAGTCGGCTGCTAAGCAGGACAGGCAGCGGCACCCGGCGGGCCAGATAAATGTCCTCGGCGAGCCACATGTGGCCCGTGGGCCGTAGTTTGAGGACGCCTGCAATATGGTCATTATGCAATTCTAAAAATAAATCATGACAGCTGAAGCAAAATTTGTTTATTTATTTATTTATTTATTTAATAATTCTTTATTGTTGAAAGTATTACATGTGTTTCCCTTTTCCCCCATTGACCCCTGCAGCCTGCCCCTGCTTCAGCACCCTACTGTCTGTGTCCATGGGTTATGCATATATGCATACAAGGTCTTTAGTTGATTACCCCCTCATCTTCCCCCACTTTCCTTAATGAGATTCCGCACTCTGTAGCAGAATTTAAATGGTAAACCAATATAGGCATACCTTGTTTTATTGTGCTTTGCTTTATTGCACTTCAAAAAGCTTGTTTTTGTTTGTTTGTTTGTTTTTTACAAATTGAAGGTAAGACCCTCCACCAGCAAAAAGATTATGACTTGCTTTATTGCAGTGGTCTGAAACCATACCTGTAATCTCTCTGAGTTATGTCTGTATACACAAGCCTATAGGAGCTAGTAAATAGCATAGATAGGATTAGGTTGCAAAATGCTTTATATTTTAGTCTAATTGCTCTTTTTACCAAATCCTTTTATAAAGAAAAGGGAAAGTTCTTAAACAAAAAAATGTGGAAATTGAGGACTGAAAATGTTACTTTAACCAAAGGACATAGAAAAACAGTTCTGATATACTTCATTTTACATTATCATTTTCTTTGCAATCATTTAGGATAATCTTTTTTTCCAAAATTAAAAATTTATTTTACAAATAAATTTTAAAATAATTTTATACTTTTTATAGAATTAAGGCTAGAAAAACATTTTAAGTAAATACATTAATTCATTGGAACATTACATAAGATTAAAGTCTACTTTAAATGTGTTTTTACTGTACATAGACTAAAGACTATAAAATTATTTGGATTTTACGAGATCAGCATTAATAGCAGAAAACACACAGAAATTAATTCAAACATATTCCTTTGTTCTGGTAAATTACTATATATGCCTCTAGCTCCCTCATATGTGAGATTTTATAACAGGGGATTTTTTTTTTTTGCCCTCCCAGTGTGTTTTATTCACCATTTAAAAACACATTTGAAATATATTTCAATTGTGTGAGAACTTATGTAAATACATTTGGTGATTAATATTTAGTTGATCAACTGTGTGTGCAACAATATGACTTCTAATTTGAAACTACACAAGCTTCCTTTTCAGCAATCCTGCCTTTCATTTGCTATATCACAAGCTGATCTTGGAAAGAGAATTTGTTAGGTATACTTTTCCCTACTCTTTTTCCAACTTGAACTGTTGAAACAGGAGAACAGGAGAGTGGGCATATAGCCCTATTTCCAGGTGTGCCATATTGAAACATGTAAAATGTGTGAGGGAATTGGGAAACTCCTAAGCTCTAGGCCTGTAGGTGATTCCTGAGAGCTTGGCCTATTGAAACGTGCACCCTGCAGTATATATATATTATCTGCAGTATATAAACATGCTTACAGACACTTTCTATAAAAATGGCGGAATAGCTGTCAGGATGACATTTCCCAATGTTAAATAAAGATCCTGCTCTTTTTTGTATTATTATTCCTATTGTTTTATTTCTATTCCCTGTCCTAGTGGTGCCTTTTGTGGCACTTCAGCTGTGATGAGATGGGCGGGCGAGTAGCTTCCTCCAGAATTGACGCCAGCTGGTTTGGAAGACTGGCAAGCCCTCAGCTCTCCTCTATCCACCACGTTAGAGATTGACTTTATTATCTGCTGTAGCTCCATGCCATGCCCAGTCTCCAATGGCGCAGAATGCAGGCATATAACACAGCCCTATTCACCACCACACTTATTTTGATCTATTCCTAACTTCAGGAATTGCCTTTTAAAAACAACTACCAAAAAAGTGAGGGTCATCCACTTCTAATGCTGGAAACCCTGTGATAATCTGTTCCATGCATTCAAATGAAAATATGACTTCTTGGCAGAGAATAGCATTATAATGTAAAATCCCATATGCTGTTATACAGTATGTTGCAATCTGTTTTACGGTTGCCTCTATTCTAACGAGTGAATACTGCCAATAAAGCAATTGAAGATAACACTAATTGCTTATTTCTGTGATCCATAATTTTTATGGCTGCCTTATAGCTCTTTAGTCAAATAGATGCTTTTTCGGCCTTTAAGATCTAGAACTCATGTACGGTAGCAATTGAAAGTTGTATATGCTAGCCTGAGAGGCTTTTCTGTACTTGATGAATTGGATACAGCAGAAAAATAATGGAAAGATATGAAAGAAAAGAAAAATCTTAAATTGGCTCTAACAGATGAACACTAGATTTTATCAATATTTAGGTAACTTCAAATAAATGCATAAACATCTGGCTGTGTATGAGACTCCATTAGGCTGTTAGGGCTTCTTTGGCTTCATGCATTTTTGGAGCCTATTGAAAGCAAAGGTGACCATGGAAGACGTGGGGGTATGTGAGCACAGCTAGTTGGAGATGAGGTTCTACATTTGACCCTGGCTTTGCCACATATTGACAATATTACATGTGACCTTGAGCCAGTGATTCAACTTTTCTGAGTTTAAGTTCCTCTCAGAAATGCTGTGATGACACTTTGTTACCTGTCAAGCACTAGACCCTTGTTAGTATTTGTACTTGATCCCTGTTTGGAGCCATCATGACATGTCTTCTTGTAAATAATTTCATAGAGACCTCAAATTGTAAATCATTTGTTCTAGAATTTATCTAGTCCTTTGCTACTCAAAGTATAGTCTGTAGACCAGCATCACTGGCATCACATAGGAGCTTGATGGAAATGCAGAGTCTCTGGCCCTACCCAAGGCTTGCTGATCAGACTCTTCTTTTATCAAAATCTCTAGGTAATTAGTTTGAACACTAAAGATTGAGAAGCTCTGATCTAGTCTTACTTACCTCATAGGTTGAGAAGGTTGTGATTCAGCAAGGTGATGTGATTCACAAGAGGTCACATGTATTCAGTGCCGAGACGAGAGCCTGGGTCTTCTGATCTTTAACCCACAGTCTTTACCTTAAATATGGAAGGTTTACATATATAGTGTGACAGATTTCCGATTAACTACATAGGCTCAAAAATGGGCAACACATTTGTAGCTTAAACTAGTGTAAGTCCGAAAAGCCATCTGTCTCTGCTTTATTTGGTCTGATAGTGAAAATTAAAGCAAACAATCAATAGGTTGTATAACTGAGCTTAAATTATATATTAAAAGCATCTGAATACCCACAGATTTCTATTCATGAAGTATGATAAACACTTTCTCAAATTCTCAAATGGAAGAATTTAGCTATTAAATTAAAAGTGCATGTGCAAAGATCACAGGTACCTAGTATTCCATTTTTTCTATTCTTTTTAGCTATTATGATCTCTTTGGTAAGAAAAAATAAATTATGCTTATGTATAAATACATATTTATCTCTTCTGTTCTAATGAAAATATACCATGTCCTATGCCCAAATGAGGTGCCAAAGGATCTTACAAAACAATAGCTTAAAAATGCACACAATTCCCCAATGAAATTATATATATATATATATATATATATATATATATATATATATATGTGTGTGTGTGTGTGTGTGTGTGTGTACTAGGCAAGCAGTTCTGAGAAATAACACTACATTAGTTTAATTATAAATATAATATATACTATTACTATGTTATTGGACACACTGGCAGTGTTTCTAGGCAAGCAGTTCTGAGAAATAACACTACATTAGTTTAATTATAAA